>NC_060144.1:545752043-546063407 GCF_021461385.2 Schistocerca piceifrons
ATTTAAAAAAATTAGAGTATCTCTGCCTGATTGTTTTTGTATTTTTGAATGTGCCTCAGCTAATAAAAACAGTATATTCCTTTATGTCTATGCTAACAAAATACTCTCTAACTACATCCTGATTTTCAAGAATGAAATCATCAAATGTTACTACCGTATTATCTAGACATTGATCTAATGGAATAAACTCATCATTATTTTCAATAAAGGTAGTTTTTTGTTATGGTTATCTTCCATTTTTTCATGTTTTTTTTGTAAACTGTATTTTTGTTGATCTAATTCTTTTGATTAAACATACAAATGATTAATTTTATTCCAATTCAACCATCCTGGAGCTAGAATATAACTATCAATCATTAATGTCATTTCTGCACATCCATTTGGTCCTATGTTCCACATCAAATAGAATTTGGTAAAAGTTTTTTGATTTCTTTCCTGGAATTTTTATTTTTGGTTTCCAATCTGTCACTTATTGAAATAAATTTTTATTAGTTTAAATTGTTCATCTTTTAAGTTGATTGATAAATCATCTGTTCTTAAAAAAGCTTACATTTTCCAATAAGAGAAACTTATAAACATGTTATATTAATTGGTTTTCATACAATTTTTTAATTCCAAGTATTACATCGAAAAATAATAAACTATATATTAATGCGATGGAGAAAACTGTAGGTCAGTATAGTTTCTAAAATGTAGAAAGAATTATTCATTCAAAAATGCGAAATATTAACATTCAAACTGATGAAATTTTAAATAAGTTACTAGTGAGAGTGATGTTAAGTTGTATGAGGGTTGGAACTTAAATAGTGGCAATTATTTATTCACAACCAATAAAAAACAGTTACATGTTTGCACCTGTTACCTTCCTTTAAAGTAGTCACCAGCGTTGTGTAGAATCTGTTGCCAGCGATGTGGAAGGCATATTGTACTGTTAGCAGAGCATGTACTGTTGATGGTGCGAATGGAGCAGTCTACTGCCTGTCGAATCTATGGAACAGTTCTGAAGTAAATGTCATGAAGTGGTTCCTTCATCTCCTACCTACCAGACTTCACAGCAGGAGAGCTTCTGTGAAGTTTGGAAGGTAGGAGACAAGATACTTGCAGAATTAAAGCTGTGAGGGCAGGTTGTGAGTTGTGCTTGCGTTGTTCAGTCAGTAGAACGCTTGCCCGCTAAAGGAAAAGGCCCTGAGCTCAAGTCTCAGTCTCGCACACTGTTTTAATCTGCCTGTAAGTTTCAAATTCTTTATTGTCAACAGTTACAGTTGGCTGCCCCAGCTAGCTAAATCTATGTGTCAGCCCACACTCAGGTGTCTGTCAACTGTGTTAACTGATTTTCTCAAGAAGGCCGCCAGGCCACACATAGCGTGAGGCATATTCAGTGAAGCACTATGAGGCCAGCAGGAAGATGGACACAAGGCTCAGGTAATGCCACTGCTTGGCTGGCTCAGTGGTCAGCCATATAGGTTCAACCCATCTCCTTAGCTGTTTAGTTTGCTCATACCTATGGACCTCGACCTCGATCTCATTGTTCAGAGGCAGAGTTGCCATATGGCATTCACCACATTGAAGAAAATTACTTCCGATAGTATACAAAGGGGGAAGTAAGATATTGACATCATTATCTCTGCAATCACTATGGTTCTTTGTTAGAGAGCATTTATCATCTGACATAGGTCACTCAAGTCAAATGAATTTAATAAAAGATAAAAATGAAACTTGAGTCATGTCAATCCACCAGTAGTGTCACGTATCATCACACCTATAATCATGGGAAAAAATCCACAGATGTTGCACTGAGACTGGTCACGATGTGACAGTGTCTTGCAAATTTTCTATTGTCTGCCAGCCACAATTGAAGTGGGTTGGTTGTTTTAACAGGGAAAAGGATTCTCTGCCAATGAACTAATTCACTTTCATTACGGTCTCATAGTCACTCCTAAACCCATTGCATTTATTAACTCCAGGTGGTAGTGTGTTTATAAGATCTTCATTTCAAGGTTCAAACATGATTAAGGGAAAACCAGCTTATAATTTTCCATTCATTCTCACTATATAGAAACTTAAGAATATTGAGATTTTAAAGGTAATTATCTTTCATTTCTCAGATTTTACGAATTTCATTTCTTGTTAAATCTCAACCATTCCCACTTTCATATTAGTGACGGTCTTTTAATTTAATTTCGTTGATTCTGTTACTTTAACAATTAACAGCAACAACATTTTATCATTACTTTTCTGCTAGTTTGAAGATGGTGGCACGATACTAAAATGGTATGGTTTATGCTGTAGCTCCTAGAGGTTAGAGCAAAACAGTTAAGACTTTTATTTTACTGCACTATGTTCACAGCTCAGGCAACAGGTTGCTTTTGGAGTAGTTTTAAGTTGCAGCGTCTGTCACCTGTGACACTTGGTGCAATTAGTGGACCACATGGTAGAAAACTCATGGCCTGGCATAACTGTCACCTTGCGATAAGCTAGTCATGCAAGGAGGTTCTGCCACTTCTTTCCCTTCTCTTCCATGATTAAGTTTAGTTTTCATATGAGGGACCAATTCATAAATGTAAGAGTGTAGGCTTTTTAGGTCTTAAATAGCACCCTTTCTAATTTATTCTATAGTCCTTTGGCATCTGATTTTCTTTATTCAGTCTTGATGGGGAACTGTGATGTCATAGGTTTCTTCTAGAACTGAAAGATTGCATTGGTATTATGCTTTGTTGCCAGGCTCACCCTCCTCCTTGAGATGGTTATGCTGGTTGTATTCACTTTCATGGACCATTAAGAAGTGAACCTTTCAAAAATATGTATACCCTTGTGTCACAAGTTTTGTGCCCGTAAGTATGTTTACAGCCTGTTTTCAACAGTCTAAGTGTGCCACCTAGTTTGCAATGTAACTATAGCGTGATTTTCTGCACTAAGTTCCTCAAGCTGTTTCTCTTCAATAACATTCTGGCATTTAGTACCTGTGACTACCCATTGCCTTTTCCAGTTGGTCAAATAACACACACACTCCATTTACCCACTCTCCATTATTGAACTGAATGAAAAAAAGTAAATTAGTTATAAAGTACGGCGAGTACACACTTCATTCAAAAAGTACAAGTCACTACAGACATTCAGATTTTGGTTATGACATGTTCAATACACCTGCATCATTGGCTATGATGTGGTGCACATGAATAGTGAAATTTTGCATGACCCACTGAAGTGTCGGAATATCAATGGTTTTGGGTTGATTCCTGTACACCTTGTCTTTAATGTAGCCCCACAAAAGGCATCATGTGTTCAGATCCGGAGAATATGATGGCCAATCAAGGCCAATGCCAGTGGCCTCTGGGAACCCCAGAGCCAGAATGTGGTCCCCACAGTGCTCCCCCAGGACATCTAACTCTCTCTTGCTTTGATGGGGATGAGCTTCGTCTTGCATGAACAATATCTTGTTGAAATCACGGTCATTTTGGATTATGGAGATGAAATCATCTTCCAAAACCTTCCTGTACCATTCAGTAGTCACTGTGCCATCAAGGAATATTGCACCAATTATTCCATGATTGGAAATTGTGCACCACACAGTTACCTGTTGACAGTAAAGAGATTTCTCAATTGTGATATGCGGATTCTCAGTCCCCCAAATGCACAAATTTAGCTTATTGGCGAACCTGTCCAATTGAAAGTAGGCTTCATCGCTAAACCAAACAATGTTCACATCAAAATTCCCATCATGCCTCATGACTAACCTCACAATTTCAATGTTCTAACACAAACCCTTCCAAAGTTATTATGATTTTATTTCATGTGGTTCAATAATTGTCAGCCTGTAAGTGAACATCAAGGTGATGGACTTAGCAACACCAACTCACCAGCCCAGAAAGCCATAATCTTCTTTCTATTCATTCTCCCTGCACTGCTGAACAACTGTCTATACCTAATGTTGCACTGTTATGCAGCTGAATGTGTCTGTCTCCAACACGGACCAACCAATTCCACTCTTTCTTTCAGGGCATCAGTTATGAGAGTTGATATGCCTTTTTTCTTTTAATGTTTGTACATTAAACAATGGAAAGCCCAAGATGGAACAATGACAATATTTTGAAAAGGATAGACTGCTACTCACCATATATTGGAGATGTTAACTCACAGATAGGTACAATGAAAAGGCTACGAAACATGTAAGTTTTTGGCATGAAGGCATTCTTTTGAAATACAACCCCTCCCCCTCCCAACACACACACACACACACACACACACACACACACACACACACACACACATGAACATTCACGCAAATGCAGCTCACAGACACGACCACTGACTCTGACTCTAGTAGTCAGAGACAGTGGTCGTGTGTGTGTGTGTGTTTTGTCCCTTTAAGAAGACCTTCTGGCTCGAAGCTTTTTTTCATTTCTTATTTTATTTTTTATTTTTCCGTGGCTATCTGCGACTCAGTGTCTCCACTTCTGGTGAGTAGCAATCTACTCTTTCCATAACACTATCATGTTCCTACTTTGATATTCAAAGCAGTATACATATATTTATCTCCTGCTCAATTGTTTTAATAGCACTATTTTCATCCAAAACTCAAGTTGCAATACTCATTGACACCTTTACATATTAAAATATATGTATACTGACATGCCTCTGCTGTGTATGAAAGCAAGTCATTGCAGACTGTGTAAAAGGTGGCCAATGTTTGATGAATTTAGGATTTGATAAAGTTACAAACAGAAACTCATTAGAATACCATCAAAATCTTAAATGTTGTATTCTTTATTTTGTCTGCTGAAATCGCAACTGTTTGCCTTATCACAGAGACAAAATTTTACTGTTTTCAGTATTTAATTTCAACAAAATGCTTTTGATATATTTAAATGCACCTCCACAAATCAACATTGATAGCTAATTTTCTGTAAAATGACATTTTTACTCTGTTTTGTACATAAGTGGTTCTCTGCCACTGGCACATTTAATCAGCTGTTCATTTAAAAACCTTTGCCCTCTTCAACATCACCTTAGCAGGCACAAAAGTTGTGTGGCTGCACTGCCATTGCCTCTCCTCTTTGTGCTTCTTGCCACTTGAGCCGTATGTCCCATCTCCGCATTCAGTTCTCCAGCTGTACTAACTTTTCCTCTTCCCTTATACTACCATGCCTTCCGTTCACACCTTTCGTGCCTTGCAGAGCCGCATCTCCTCTCCTTCTCCCATCTAACAGAAGATGTGTCTCATGCCATGGTGAGTACCCCTTCCCTACCAGGCTTGCCTGTCAGCCATCATATTCTTATATTGCTTATTATAATTTCCTGCCACACCAGTCCACATTCTGAACAACCCCTTTTGTATTTCATAAACTAATTAAAGACTTGTGCAAAGTTTAGGATTGTAGGTACTAAATACTGTTATCCTATATCTACTAATGTTGTAGAACTTAATAATTTATGTTTTGTCATGAAGTGCATGATTGGATGGCATAGTCAAACATAGCAGTAGCAATTTTTTACCGGTTATTCTTTTACCATGGACAATAAACTTCTTGCCAGGCTTATGTCTATACTGAAATGGTATATCTTGCTGTTAGCAATAAGTGACTGAATTTATGTATCTTGTACTTTTATTAATGAGATAGTGTGTAGTGTCCTTACCTGAGATAGTTTGTGCAGAATGAATACAGTGGTTTTCGTGTGATGGGTGTTAATAATTTGTCAAGGATGTAGGTATTGTAATTATGTTCTGTTATGCATTTACCTTGTATTTAAGTTATATTTCCTGCCTACAGGAAAATTAAAGAGACCTTTGGAGAAAAGAGAACCACTTGCATGAATATCAAGAGCTCAGATGGAAACCCAGTTCTAAGCAAAGAAGGGAAAGCAGAAAGGTGGAAGGAGTATATAGAGGGTCTATACAGGGGCGATGTTCTTGAGGACAATATTATGGAAATGGAAGAGGAGGTAGATGAAGATGAAATGGGAGATATGATACTGCATGAAGGGTTTGACAGAGCACTGAAAGACCTAAGTCAAAACTAGGCCCCAGGTGTAGACAACATTCCATTAGAATTACTGACAGCCTTGGGAGAGCCAGTCATGACAAAACTCTACCATCTAGTGAGCAAGATGTATGAGACAGGCGAAATTCCCTCAGGCTTCAAGAAGAATATAATAATTCCAATCTCAAAGAAAGCAGGTGTTGACAGATGTGAAAATTACCGAACTATCAGTTTAATAAGTCACAGCTGCAAAATACTAACATAAATTCTTTACAGACGAGTGGAAAAACTGATAGAAGCCTAACTCGGGGAAGATCAGTTTGGATTCCGTAGAATTGTTGGAACACGTGAGGCAATACTGACCCTACGACTTATCTTAGAAGCTAAATTAAGGAAAGGCAAACCTATATTTCTAGCATTTGTAGACTTAGAGAAAGCTTTTGACAATGTTGACTGGAATACTCTCTTTCAAATTCTGAAGGTGGCAGGGGTAAAATACAGAGAGCAAAAGGCTATTTACAATTTGTACAGAAACCAGACGGCAGTTATAAGAGTCGAGGGACATGAAAGGGAAGCAGTGGTTGGGAAGGGAGTCAGACGGGCTTGTAGCCTCTCGCCGATGCTATTCAATCTGTATATTGAGCAAGCAGTAAAGGAAACAAAAGAAAAGTTCGGAGTAGGTATTAAAATCCATGGAGAAGAAATAAAAACTTTGAGGTTTGCCGATGACATTGTAATTCTGTCAGGGACAGCAAAGGACATGCAAGAGCAGCAAAATGAAATGGACAGTGTCTTGAAAGGAGAGTATAAGATGAACATAAATAAAAGCAAATCGAGGATAATGGAATGTAGTCAAATTAAATCAGGTGATGCTGAGGGAATTAGATTAGGAAATGAGACATTTACAGTAGTAAATGAGTTTTGCTATTTGGGGAGCAAAATAACTGATGATGGTCGAAGTAGAGGATATAAAATGTTGACTGGCAATGGCAAGGAGAGTGTTTCTGAAGAGAAATTTGTTAACATCGAGTGTAGATTTAAGTATCGGGAAGTCTTTCCTCAAAGTATTTGTATGGAGTGTAGCCACATATGGAAGTGAAAAGATGTACGATAAGTAGTTTGGACAAGAAGAGAATAGAAGCTTATGAAATGTGGTGCTACAGAAGAATCCTGAAGATTAGATGGGTAGATCACATAACTAATGATGAGGTATTGAACAGAAGTGGGGAGAAATTTGTGGCACAACTTGACCAGAAGAAGCGATTTGTTGGTAGGACATGTTCTGAGGCATCAAGGGATCATCAATTTAGCACTGAAGGGCAGTGTGGAGGGTAAAAATCATAGAGGGAGACCAAGAGATGAATACACTAAGCAGATTCAGAAGGATGTAGGCTGCAGTAGGTACTGGGAGATGAAGAAGCTTGCACAGGATAGAGTAGCATGGAGAGCTGCATCAAACCAGTCTCTGGACTGAAGACCACAACAACAACATTTCCTTTACTTTACATCTGTGGTAACAAATTTTTTGTCATAAGACTACCGTGTTTGGTTTATAATGACCACTTTCAGATCTGGTTTTTAAAAACATGTCCTAATATACTGGCCCATAGTGGCATCATCGGGTGCTAAACATAAATTATCCAGTATATTAGGACATGTTTTTATACTACAGATCTGAAGATGGTCATTACAGACTGAAACCAGTAGTCTGATGACAAAAAATTTGTGGCCATAGGTCTAAAATAAAGGAAATTTATTCTGTATTCGGGTCAGTGTTCAATTTGTGACTATGTCACAACTTACGATTAAGTTTTATGATTTGCCACAAATGCCTTCCCTTATGTAGTCTGTTGCTTCAAGTTCTTACTATAATTGTGATCTAGTGTGGTGACACGGGTTGATGATTTTTACTTTTGTGGTCCTGAGATTTTGATAACTTATCAACAAATTGATGTGTAGTTTAAGTTGCAACTAATAGATGTGTGGGAAGCTCTTACACTAGATGTGTCAGATCTTTTCCTTGATGTTTATTCTTTACAATGATGGTATCTGCCTGAAAAAAGCGCCATACCATTCTCCATGAACATTTATAGTTACACCATACACTCATTTTCAACTGGAAAAGCTTTGTGGCATGTTGAATCTTTAGTAAAGTATTGTTAAGCAGTTCTGTGAAACAGAATTCAGTTTGAGCAACAGGAATCACAGTAATTGTCTTCATTGGATGTTATAAAGATACATACACAGCAATTATTGACAGAATTACAGCCAGGAGTCCGACACTAAATTTCCTACCACTGTTGCCTAGCAGTTTTTGAGAGTTATATAGCAGGGTAACCTGAAACGTAAGTGCTTTCCTCATTTGTTTGTGTTTTGGACAAGTCATCCTTAAGAACACCTTCATACTGAGAGCTTAGACTTTTATTATCATCCTTATTATTGGTATCGCATTCTTTAGTGATTTCTCATTGACTTCCCTATAACATTAAGTTGAATATGCGTTGTAAGCATACAACTACTTATTATCTCACCTTTAGAAATGCTTAATGAAACGTTATTTATGAGCAGTACTGGATGAGTGTTATCACTTTCAACATTTTGCTTCAAGCTTTACTTGCCCTTTTTTCCCATTGTTTGCTGTATGTTGACATGACATTCCTGTATATATATTTAGTTTCATTTTATGAACATGTATGAAACTTTTGAAGAGTGGGGAGTCCGTGTCGGAATATCAGCAATATTATGAAAAGGATAGACTGCTATTGACCACAAATGGGCGCTGATGACCACGTTGTTTAGCGCCCGTAAACCTCAACCACACACCACACATACTACTGACCATAAAGATAACACACTAATTTGTAAACAGGCACATCCAAAGGATTGTTTCACACTTAACTTTTGGCCAAAGGCTCCTAAAGAACAGAAAAGACTCACACATTCACACCTAGCAGGCACACCTCATGCACACATGTCCACTATCTCTAGCCACTGCAGCCAGAATGCAACTCTCACACTGAACAAAAGCAGCAATCTGGAGTGGGGTGGTGAAAGGTGAAGGATAGCTGGATATAGGTGGGCAGAAAAGAGTGCTGTCTGGCAGAATATGTAGGGACAAGGCTGCCAGGTGCAGTGTTGGGAGGAGGAGAAGAAGAGCAGAGAAGGTGAAAAGATCAATGGGTGAGTTGGCAGAGGGCTGTCAATGAGTGCATTGGCAGAGAGTGGTGAACAGTGAGGGTGAGGAGACATGAATTGGGAAGAGGTAATAGGACAGAGGGAACAGGAACTGTTGGATGGGGTGTGTGGGGACGGTAGCTGCATGTTTACCACAGGCTGGTCTACCACGCTTTTGGCCACAGTTTGGCAGTGGCCATGCATTGTGGCGGACAGCTGGCTAGTGGCCATACAAGTATCAAAATCTGAGCAGTGATTGCAGCAGAGCTGTTATGCAACACTGCTGCTTTCACATGGTGGCCCAGCTTCTGATAGTGTACGATAAGTCTGAGACAGAGAACCGACTCGTGGTGATAACATATTAGACCTTCTGGTGACAAACAGACCCGAACTATTTGAAATAGTTAACGCAGAACAGGGAATCAGCAATCATAAAGTGGTTACTGCATCCATGATTTCAGCCGTAATTAGAAATATTAAAAAAGGTAGGAAGATTTTTCTGTTTAGCAAAAGTGACAAAAAGCAGATTTCAGAGTACCTGACGGCTCAACACAAAAGTTTTGTCTCAAGTACAGATAGGGTTGAGGATCAATGGACAAAGTTCAAAACCATTGTACAATATGTGTTAGATGAGTATGCACCAAGCAAGATTGTAAGAGATGGGAAAGAGCCACCGTGGTACAACAACTGAGTTAGAAAACTGCTGTGGAAGCAAAGGGAACTTCACAGCAAACATAAACATAGCCAAAGCCTTGCAGACAAACAAAAATTACGCGAAGCGAAATATAGTGCGAGGAGGGCTATGCGAGAGGCATTCAATGAATTCGAAAGTAAAGTTCTATGTAATGACTTGGCAGAAAATCCTAAGAAATTTTGGTCTTATGTCAAAGCGGTAGGTGGATCAAAATAAAATGTCCAGCAACTCTGTGACCAAAATCGTACTGAAACGGAGGATGACAGACTAAAGGCCGAAATACTAAATGTCTTTTTCCAAAGCTGTTTCACAGAGGAAGACTGCACTGTACTTCCTTCTCTAGATTGTCGCACAGATGACAAAATGGTAGATATTGAAATAGACGACAGGGGGATAGAGAGACAATTAAAATCGCTCAAAAGAGGAAAGGCTGCTGGACCTGATGGGATACCAGTTCGATTTTACACAGAGTACGCGAAGGAACTTGCCCCCCTTCTTGCAGTGGTGTACTGTAGGTCTCTAGAAGAGCGTAGTGTTCCAAAGGATTGGAAAAGGGCACAGGTCATCCCCGTTTTCAAGAAGGGACGTCGAACAGATGTGCAGAACTATAGACCTATATCTTTAATATTGATCAGTTGTAGAATTAAGGAACATGTATTATGTTCGAGTATAGTGACTTTTCTGGAGACTAGAAATCTACTCTGTAGGAATCAGCAGGGGTTTCAAAAAAGACGGTCGTGTGAAACCCAGCTCCCGCCATTCGTCCACAAGACTCAGAGGGCCATAGACATGAGTTCACAGGTAGATGCCGTGTTTTTTGACTTCCGCAAGGCATTTGATACAGTTCCCCACAGTCGTTTAATGAACAAAGTAAGAGCATCTGGACTATCAGACCAATTGTGTGATTGGATTGAAGAGTTCATAGATAAGAGAACGCAGCATGCCATTCTCAATGGAGAGAAGTCTTCCGAAGTAAGAGTGATTTCAGGTGTGCCACAGGGGAGTGCCGTAGGACCATTGCTATTCACAATATACATAAATGACCTTGTGGATGACATCGGAAGTTCACTGAGACTTTATGCAGATGATGCTGTGGTATATCGAGAGGTTGTAACAATGGAAAATTGTACTGAAATTCAGGAGGATCTGCAGCGAATTGACGCATGGTGCAGGGAATGGCAATTGAATCTCAATGTAGACAAGTGTAATGTGCAGCGAGTACATAGAAAGAAAGATCCCTTATCATTTAGCTACAATATAGCAGTTCAGCAACTGGAAGCAGTTAATGCCATAAATTATATGGAAGTAAGCATTAGGAGCGATTTAAAATGGAATGATCATATAAAGTTGATCGTCGGTAAAGCAGATGCCAGAATGAGAGTCATTGGAAGAATCCTAAGGAAATGCAATCTGAAAACAAAGGAAGTAGGTTACAGTACACTTGTTCGCCCGCTGCTTGAATACTGCTCAGCAGTGTGGGATCCGTACCACATAGGGTAGATAGAAGAGATAGAGAAGATCCAACGGAGAGCAGCACACTTCGTTACAGGATCATTTAGTAATCGTGAAAGCGTAACGAAAATGATAGATAAACTCCAGTGGAAGACTCTGCAGTAGCTCGGTACGGGCTTTTGTTGAAGTTTCACGAACATACCTTCACCGAAGAGTCAAGCAGTATATTGCTCCCTCCTACATATATCTTGTGAAGAGACCATGAGGATACAATCGGAGAGATTAGAGCCCACGCTGAGGCATACCGACAATCCTTCTTTCCACGAACAATACAAGACTGGAATAGAAGGGAGAACCGATAGAGGTACTGAAGGTACCCTCCGCCACACACCTTCAGGTGACTTGCGGAGTATGGATGTAGATGTAGATGTAGACAGAACTACAATGGGAAATGCTGGGTGCACTTGGATTGGGTAGGTCTTGTGCCTGAGTCTTCCACGGGGACATGGAGCTGGACAGGTGTACCTGGTGATTGTAGCATATTGAAACAGTTGACCGTTGGGGCCTGCATTTTCCTGCAGCATTGACCATTGCTACCAGTTAGTTTAGCAAGCAAGGAGCAACTGTCACTGCGTGCAACACTGGTTGTGAAGTGCATCAGTCAGTCATGGTGTGCTAAATAGACCGAGATGTATTGAACAACTTGTCCGCAGCCACAAGTAGTGGGATATTTATTTATTTATGTAGCAGCTTATGATGTACATCCATGCAGTAAGTCCAAGTACATATTTGCTTTGTCAGTTTTCCGATTAAAAATACATTACTTTTACTGATTCTAACTATAGTTTTGCTACGATAACTAACAAATTTTAGCAACAACATTTCTGGAAATTAACATCATAGTTACATCACTGTTATCAGAAGAAAGAAAACTGGTGTTCTACGAATCAGAGTGTGGAATGTCAGATCCCTTAATCGGGCAGGTAGGATAGAAAATTTAAAAAGGGAAATGGATGGGTTAAAGTTAGATATAGTGGGAATTAGTGAAGTTCAGTGGCAGGAGGAACAAGACTTCTGGTCAGGTAAATACAGGGTTATAAATACAAAATCAAACAGGAGTAGGTTTAATAATGAAGAGGAAAATAGGAATGTGGGTAAGCTACTACAAACAGCATAGTGAATGCATTATTGTGGCCAAGATAGATATGAAGACCACACCTACCACAGTAGTACAAGTTTATATGCCAACTCGCTCCGCAGATGATGAAGAGATTGATGAAATGTATGATGAGATAAAAGAAATTATTCAGATAGTGAAGGGAGACGAAAATTTAATAGTCATGAGTGACTGGAACTCGATAGTAGGAAAACGAAGAGAAGGAAACATAGTAGGTGAATATGGAACGGGAGTAAGGAATGAAAGAGGAAGCCGCCTGATAGAACTTTACACAGAGCATAACTTATTCATAGCTAACACTTAGTTCAAGAATCACGAAAGAATGTTGTATACATGGAAGAATATCAAGAGCTTTGATGGAAACCCAGTTCTAAGCAAAGAAGGGAAAGCAGAAAGGTGGAAGGAGTATATAGAGGGCCTAAACAAGGACAATGTTCTTCAGGACAATATTATGGAAATGGAAGAGGAGGTAGATGAAGTGAAATGGGAGATACGATACTGCGTGAAGAGTTTGACAGAGCACTGAAAGACCTAAGTCAAAACAAGGGCCCGGGAGTAGACAACATTCCATTAGAACTACTGACAGCCTTGGGAGAGCCAGCCCTGACAAAACGCTACCATCTAGTGAGCAAGATGTATGAGACAGGCAAAATAACCTCAGACTTCAAGAAGAATATAAAAATTCCAATCCAAAAGAAAATAGGTGTTGACAGATGTGAAAAATTACCGAGCTCTCAGTTTAATAAGCCACAGCTGAAAAATACTAACATAAATTCTTTACAGACGAATGGAAAAACTGGTAGAAGCCGACCTCGGGGGAGATCAGTTCGGATTCCGTCGAAATGTTGGAACACGTGAGGCAATGCTGAACCTACGACTTATCTTAGAAAATAGATTAAGGAAAGGCAAACCTTAATTTTTAACACTTGTAGACTTAGAGAAAGCTTTTGACAATGTTGACTGGAACACTCTCTTTCAAATTCTGGAGGTGGCAGGGGTAAAGACAGGGAGAGCACAATTAGTACAGAAACCAGCTGGCAGTTATAAGAGTGGAGGGGCATGAAAGAGAAGCAGTGGTTGGGAAGGAACTGAGTTATGTTATTGTTATGCAATCTGTATATTGAGCAAGCAGTAAAGGAAACAAAAGAAAAATTTGGAGTAGGAATTAAAATCCATGGAGAAGAAATAAAAACTTCGAGGTTTGCCGATGACATTGTAATTCTGTCAGAGACAGCAAAGGAGCTGGAGGAGCAGCTGAACGGAATGGACAGTGTCTTGAAAGGAGGATATAAGATGAACATAAATAAAAGTAAAATGAGGATACTGGAATGTAGTTGAATTAAATCAGGTGATGTTGAGGGAATTACATAAGGAAATGAGACACTTACAGTAGTAAATGAGTTTTGCTATTTGGGGAGCAAAATAACTGATGATGGTCAAGGTAGAGAGGATATAAAATGTAGACTGACAATGGCAAGGAGAGTGTTTCTGAAGAGAAATTTGTTAACATCGAGTGTAGATTTAAGTGTCGGGAAGTCTTTTCTCAAAGAAGAGAATAGAAGTTTTCAAAATGTGGTGCTACAGAAGAATGCTGAAGATTAGATGGGTAGATCACATAGCTAATGATGAGGTATTGAACAGAATGGGGGAGAAATTTGTGGGAAACTTGACTAGAAGAAGGTATTGGTTGGTAGGACATGTTCTGAGGCATCAAGGGATCACCAATTTAGTACTGGAGGGCAGTGTGGAGGGTAAAAATCGTAGAGGGAGACCAAGAGATGAATACACTAAGCAGATTCAGAAGGATGTAGGCTGCAGTAGGTACTGGGAGATGAAGAAGCTTGCACAGGATAGAGTAGCATGGAGAGCTGCATCAAACCTGTCTCTGGACTGAAGACCACAACAACGACAGTTACAAAATAGGTGATATTCTTAGCCATAATACTAGAAACAGAACATCTGTAGACGTGCCATATCATAGATTATCAAAATCGCAGAATTCCTACCTAGTTCATTGGACTAAGGTTTTTTAGTAGACTAAGTGCTGACTGTAAAGAACTGCTTGTAAATATTTTTAAAGCTAAATTATATAAACTACTAGTGAACAATCCATTTTACACTATTTATGAATTTTTTGAAGATACTTTGTCTATTGCTGTAATCAGCCGAATGACAATAAAATTTTATTATTATTATTATTATAGCACATACATATTCTAGATCCTGTTTTGTTTACATTTATAAAAAGATTTAACAGCAATAATAAGTGTACTGTGGCTGTTTGCTTAAGTTATTTTCATTTGAAAGAGATTCTCTGATTAAATATAAAGGGGTTTCTAATAGCTGTTGTTTGACTGTCTCTTTAAACTTATCCTTCGATTTGGCATTAGTGATTTGTGGTGGTAAAGAGTTGAACAACTTTACTGCCATGTAACCACTGCTTCTCTCATATTGAGTTGTGTTATGCTGCGGAATTCTTAATTTCTTGGTGTTTCTGGTGGGGTGGTGGTGTACATCTTCATTTTTGTTGAATTTATCTTTTATGATCCCAAGCAAGGAGCAGAATTTTATATATGTACAAGCTGTGGAAGGTTAGAGGCTTATATTTTTTGAAAAGAGGTTTGCAACTATCTCTTGTTCTTTTGTTTCCTATTATTCTAATTGCTCTCTTCTGTAATTTGAATATTTTAATTGCCACAGCCAAGTGGCCCCAGATTTTTATACCATAGCTCACTATAGAATTGAAGTATAAAAATACACCATGGGCACATCACCTTCAGTTATTAGTGGCTTAATTTGTCTCGGAGCAAAAACATCACTGCTAAGTTTATTGCTTATATTGGAAATATGATCTCTCCATCCAACAACTGTTCACGGTGATCCCTAAAAATTTAGCAATTTCAACTACTCTTACATCTAGCTCTTGCAAATTTGTCAGTTTACTTGTTTTTCTTTTGTTGTTCCTAAATGGAATTGCATTAGTTTTATTGTAATTGAGAATTAACCCATTCACTTCAAGCCAGTGGGTGATCATTTCAAGTGTTTGATTACTTTTACTTATGGCCTCCTGTAAGCTCGTTCTCACAGTTATGCTTGTTGTGTCATCTGCGAAGAGTATCAATTCACTGTCTATGTTACAAGGTAAATCATTCATGTATGTAAGGAAAAGTAGGGGTCCTATAATACCACCCTGTGGCATCCCATGTTTTATATCTTGTAGTTCTGATAGCTGTTTCCCTCGATTGTGTGACACTTCCACTGCTTGTTTTCTGCAGAAATGAGTATGATATCAAGAGCAGTACCTCTAATTATTAATATGTGGTGATTGACAAGATCAAAAGCTTTAGATAAGTCACAAAGAACACCAACCAGGATTTGATCTCGATCTAGGCCTGCAGAGATTATACTAATAAGTTCAAATGCAGCTGACACTGTAGATTTTTCCTTCTGGAACCCAAACTGTCTACCATTTGTGATACAGTTTTTATAAAAAAAATGCCATCAACATAACAAATATTATTTTTTCTAGGATTTTTGACAAAATGTGAAGGAGGCTAACTGGTCAGTAATTATCTGGGCACATTTGATCACCTTTTTTGAATAGTGGTAGTAGTCTGGCAGTCTTCATTCTATCTGGGAATATTCCTTTTTTGAGACGTGAGTTGACTAAATGACAGAGGGGTTTAGCAATTTCCCTAGCAGTTAGCTTCAAAATTTTATTTAACAGGCCGTTTATGTCTGTGGATGCTTTATTTTTTAGTTTCTCTATTATTTTTCTTATCTCTTGTTCAGTTGCCGGATACAGGTAACATGAATGGGTGACTTTTGTTTATTCTCAACTAGTTTTTGGGCTTGCAGAGAATCACTATTGTCACCCTGTATAAGTTGTTGGCAGATGCTGGTAAAATATTGGTTGAAAGTGTTGCTAATGATTACTGGATCTTCTGTTACAACATTATTGATTTTTAGGCTTAAGCTTTTATTGTTATTTCCTGATGACTTTTGTGTTTCTTTGTTTATCATCTTCCAAGTGCTTCTGACTTGGTTGGAAGCTTGTGTAATAACATTAACATTATACAGTTTTTTTGCAGCTATTGAAGTTTTATTGCAAATCTTTTTATAGGGTCTATAATATTCAACAAAATGAATAAGCCTATCTGGAGGTTTCCAAATTGGATGAAGAATTTGAACTTTTTACAGGATACTAGTAGACCTTTTGTTAGACATGGCAGATTTCCTTGCTTTTTCTTTATTGGTTTATTTTTGGTTGGCAAACACTCTTCAATGGTTTTTAAATAGATATCTAGGAAACTGTTATATTTATCATTAACACTATTAAATACCAATAAGTACATTTCTGGCCAATTTTCATTTTGAAGTTTTATCTTTATGTTTGCTATGTTAGAACTTCCCATATCCCTGTAAGGGATAAAGCTGAATGAATCTAGTTTCCCTACTTCTTTTATTATTACTGTCTGTGAGTTGTGATCTGATAAATTCATGTCTTCTATAAGGCAATTATATCTGTCAGACTGAATATTTGTAATTATGTAATCAATGGCAGTTTGAGTATTCATACCTATTCTCGTATAGTTTTGAATTGTGCTATGTAAACCATACATTATAGGTAAGCTCTCTATTTCCGTTTTAGATTTTGATTCAGATATGGAGTCAATATTCAAGTCTCTGCATAAAATTAACTTGTTCTTCCAAATTTGTGATAGCAGCCTATCAAGGTTTTTTATGAACACACTGAAATCACCACTGGGAGCTCTGTCTAAAGACATTATTACAAAGCTTACATTTTGCAGTTCAATTCTTATACCACTACACTCAAAATGTTTTTCAGTTGCATACCTTTCCAATGGAATTTCAGTTACAGGGCAGGAGATGCAATCTCTAACAAATATGCAGCTACCACAATTTTTTAAATTCTTTCTGCAAAAGTATGATACTAACTTATAATTGTCAAAGTTTATACAAGTTATTTCATTGTTTTAGCCAATGTTCAGTTACAAAGAGAACAGTAGGTCTTATACCATTGCTTTCTACAGCTACTTGTAAGTTTAAGAGTTTCTTTTTGATTGATTGAATGTTTTGATGTGTAATTATTAATGTATTGATTGAGGTATTTACCCCTCCTGTACTTAACTTTTTGTCCTTTTTCTGGCTCCCATCAGAAAAAATTTACTTAAGTGAGCTGGAGTCAATGCATTCCTCTTATGTAGATGTACCATTGTTGGCTCTTTTGATGCTGAGCACTTCACTTCTGGTGAGGCTGTAATCTTCCTTCTTGGCACTGGAACTGCTGGCTTATTCCTCTTCTGTTGCTCATCAATAGATGGTGATTTTGCTGTCATCTTTTTCTCCTGCAGAGGATTATTAGATATTTTTGATGTCAGATTCACTTCTTCAGTGGCATTGGATTGATTTATATTTTTTGTATTGTTTTCCATTTCTTTTGTTTCCTCTGATGAAGAATGACTCTGTAGTTTTCAATTTTTTAAATTCTTTCTGCAAAAGTATGATACTAACTTATAATTGTCAAAGTTTATACAAGTTATTTCATTGTTTTAGCCAATGTTCAGTTACAAAGAGAACAGTAGGTCTTATACCATTGCTTTCTACAGCTACTTGTAAGTTTAAGAGTTTCTTTTTGATTGATTGAATGTTTTGATGTGTAATTATTAATGTATTGATTGAGGTATTTACCCCTCCTGTACTTAACTTTTTGTCCTTTTTCTGGCTCCCATCAGAAAAAATTTACTTAAGTGAGCTGGAGTCAATGCATTCCTCTTATGTAGATGTACCATTGTTGGCTCTTTTGATGCTGAGCACTTCACTTCTGGTGAGGCTGTAATCTTCCTTCTTGGCACTGGAACTGCTGGCTTATTCCTCTTCTGTTGCTCATCAATAGATGGTGATTTTGCTGTCATCTTTTTCTCCTGCAGAGGATTATTAGATATTTTTGATGTCAGATTCACTTCTTCAGTGGCATTGGATTGATTTATATTTTTTGTATTGTTTTCCATTTCTTTTGTTTCCTCTGATGAAGAATGACTCTGTAGTTTTCATTTAGAGTCCGTAGACTGTTTCTGTGTATTTGAATTGAGAGGGCAATGCCAATGAAGAATCAGCTTTTTATCACAGGATTTTTTCTGCCTTTCTGACACAATATTGGCTATTTGTTTGGCTATCGCTTGTTTAAGATGTAGGCTACGCACAGTATGAAATCTTCGACCAATATTGCTAATGTCTGTAGTCGCCACATTTCTGAAATTCTTACACATTCCTAACAGATGCTCATTTGCCTCTGCAATTTCTTTGTTCACACAGGGCCATTTTGGTAAGTCATATCTATGTGGAATATTGCATACTACCACGTTTGTGTGAGTAAGGTGGCTTAAGCATCTTTTCAGACTTTGTTAGGCCTTTTCAGTTTCATTTTTATATACATCGTTTGGCCCTCCTAATAATACAACAAAATCATTTTGATTAAGACTAGTACAATCGGTAGATTGTACTAGCTTCCCTACGTCAGAAAATGGGGCATTTGGTTTAGTAAAACCTGTTGATTTTAGTTGTGTTTTCTGGTTGAAAATTTCCGCTAGTCCACAACCATGACTGTCCGCCAACACTATTACTTTACTTATGTTATTTATTGTTTTATCTTTATCTGGAGTCACCGTTTTGATGTTTATCGGTCCACTGTTAGTATATGTATATGAATTGTCACAATGTTGTTTAGTTTTTGTTTCACAGTTTTCAGACACACTGATTTGTTTTTCTCGTAATAATTTATCGTTTTCTTGCTTTAGTGTCAAGACTTCACTTTTCAACATCTTAATGTCACCTTGTAATATCTTTATAATTTCGCTTTTTGTTTTCAGTGCTTTTTCAAGTTCGGATGTTTTGAAATGTAAACAGCCAAGACATGTCCATAAATAATCATCACTGATGTATTTTAAGTTCATTTTGGCACACCTTTCGTGTAACCAGTAACTGCACGTAACACATAAGATTCCTTTCATCACCTTTTTATTACATTCTTTACACAATGAACTGTTCAACTTTTCTGTTTTTGACAAGAGCATCACACTATCCTTTTTCAAAGGCACCTTTTTGCTAACATATTGTACAGTATTATCTGGTGCCTTCCTGGAGTCCTGAAGCTACTGGCCTCCTTGGCATTTGTTTGAAATTATCTGTGAAGAATATTCAGTAAGTACTGTACTTAGGGGCAAGTTATTGGTTTCGGCCTATCACTAAAGTTGTTTGCACTCAGCCTAAAGGTGAGTGTGTATGCTTGTATCTGCACACTCCCTTGCTCTGTGTTGCGGATCCCTTCAGATTAAATGTGTACACTTTAACCGGCCATCTGCCATTTGGACTCTATTAGTCCCTAAGAGGCCCCAGTAAAGATATACCTTAACTTACGTAAACTTGTTTGGATTATTAGGTAATTATTCTTTTAAATGATTTTATATGTTTCTTGTTATTGCTAGGAAGGTTAACTTGCTATGTTTATGAGTGGGGCACTCCTATACTGACGTTTTAATAGTTGGTTTCTTTGAAAACAATCTTTAATTGCCCATTTACATATTGCTGTGTACGTTAATTTCTACCAAACTTGTTTGCCTTTGGTTGATTGGTGTATGTTGACAACCTCATATTGACAGCAGTTGACATGTTGCTGTTCTGCTGGTTCACATCAGGGATGCTCCTACCTCTGTTTTGGCAGCTTTTCACACAAGGCCTAGGTGTTGGCAGATCACATACACTTCTGCGGATCTCCCATTCCAGCCTCAAATTATGTAGTTTATTGCCATTTTTTGGTATTGTGCCCACGGTGGTAGGGGTGTTGTCAGATTAGAACTTGCCTTTAGTGATTTTGGGGAAGTAATTACTCAGTGTTTCTATTATTGTAAGGTCCTTACAGCCATGTGATGAAAGCTTTTGGGCAACCTGATCACTGAGTTTCTTGATTTTTTTTAAAAAAAATAGTGCTTTAATTGTCATTACCATCTTAATACTGTTTTAGGGGCCCTGTAGTTTATTTAAGTACTTCACTTGATTTATGTGTAACAACCATGTGACCAGTCAGACAAGTATTGTTGTTTGCTTTAGTTTTTACACGTGGGTAGTGTTTGGCCATCTTGGGCATATCTTGTCTATATGGGAACAGAATAACATTGTCTTATGCCACCAAAGTGTTGTCATTTACCTTACGCTTGCTATGATTGTTAGTAAAATGAAAATTTAATTAGATTGTGTACCTCCTAGTGGTGAGGTGGCTAATGGACTTCAGATACCAACATTATACACATGTATTTGTTTCTAATTTTTTGCCTTAGAGTAGACCTGGAGCTTATTGTTTCAGTGGAGATGTATGCATTTTAATGTCCCTTATTTAATGTTTGTTGAACTTATTCTCGAGACCTGTTGTAGGATTAGCCCACAGTTGTGATCCTGGTCACATGGACAAAGTGCCGCAGCAGGTTTATTTAATCAATTAACTGCTTGTAATTGGGCCACAGTCAACATGTTCTTTGAGTACCATTCGTAATTTTATGTATAATGCAAATTCTTTATGCATCGTGATATAAATTTAAAAACTTAACTATTTGTATGAATTAGGAAAAAAATCTTGGTAACTGTTATTTGGCTTATGACAGAATTGTTATTAAATAAAAATATTTGTTTGGGAAAGATAAAAGACGCATCACATTGGGCCACTTTTTCCAGATGTTTTCCATAAATTAATCCTAATTCTTGTTCTGGTCTCAATTACTGTTGAAAAGAAATATTTTACAATTTTTTGTGACACTGTTACAACAAAGTTCTCTGTATGATATCTTCATTCAGTTTGCACTGGGAGATACAGAAAATTTTTCATGAATGTGTGATTTTATGAGCATTCTTGTGTTTAAAAAAATTGGGTGTTAGGCACAACATGTACTTAAAAATATTTTTCCCTTGCTCTTGAAAGTAAGAGACCTAGAAAATAGCGAGCAATTGGTAACGCTGTTCATGTTTTTATGAAACTACACTTATGCCATTCCAGTGCACAAGTTGAGTCAAAGAAACTAATGCCCCATAACTTACTATGTAACTTTTTATTACTGTTCCATTACCTATGTATCCTTTGTCACAGGATTACAAATATTATGCATCCAATTTTACAGATTTTTTACTGTTTTTATTGCAACTCTGAGTATTTATCTGATCTTTAAAATATATGACTGTGAGTGAAAATATCAATTAATTATTTACACGCAGATGTTCATTCCTAAAATTATAGATGCAGCTGTATGCTTAATCAGTTGTTACTGGACATACTAATAATTTTTTTCTAATGTTACCGATCAAAATATTCACACCCAGACACTGAGCAGAAAAAAGTCTGTATATTTTATATAATATTGTATGCCAATCATCCTCCATAACAAATAAAAATGTCTCAGGTTCCGTATTTAGAAGACCTGTTGGAGCAGGTTGCTCTGTCATATGGTGTTTTGGTGTGTGTTAGTGAGTGTTTTGACATCCATAAGGTTGGCTTCAGTTATATGAAGGCCTTATTTTAATAATGGTCTAAGTCCATTTTTGTTCATTCTGAGACGTTGTTGTTGTTCTGGTCTTCAGTCCTGAGACTGGTTTGATGCAGCTCTCCATGCTACTCTATCCTGTGCAAGCTTCTTCATCTCCCAGTACCTACTGCAGCCTACATGCTTCTGAATCTGCTTAGTGTATTCATCTCTTGGTCTCCCTCTTCGATTTTTACCCTCCACGCTGCCCTCCAATACTAAATTGGTGATTCCTCGATGTCTCAGAACATGTCCTACCAACCGATCCTTTCTTCTAGTCAAGTTGTGTCACAAGCTCCTCTTCTCCCCAATTCTATTCAATATCTCCTCATTAGTTATGTGATCTACCCATCTAATCTACAGCATTCTTCTGTAGCACCACATTTCGTAAGCTTCTACTCTCTTCTTGTCCAAACTAGTTATCGTCCAGGTTTCACTTCCATACATGGCTACACTCCATACAAATACTATCAGATACGACTTCCTGACATTTAAATCTATACTCGATGTTAACAAATTTTTCTTCTTCAGAAACGCTTTCCTTGCCATTGCCAGTCTACATTTTATATCCTCTCTACTTCGACCATCATCAGTTATTTTGCTCCCCAAATAGCAAAACTCCTTTACTACTTTAAGTGTCTCATTTCCTAATCTAATTCCCTCCACATCACCTCACTTAATTCAACTACATTCCATTATCCTCATTTTGCTTTGGTTGATATTCATCTTATACCCTCCTTTCAAGATACTGTCCATTCTGTTCAACTGCTCTTCCAAGTCCTTTGCTGTCTCTGACAGAATTACAATGTCATCGGCAAACCTCAGAGTTTTTATTCCGTCTCCGTGGATTTTAATACCTACTCCGAACTTTCCTTTTGTTTCCTTTACTGCTTGCTCAATATACAGATTGAATAACATCGGGGATAGGCTACAACCCCGTCTCAGTTCCTTCCCAACCACTGCTTCCCTTTCATGCCCCTCGACTCTTATAACTGCCATCTGCTTTCTGTACAAATTGTAAACAGCCTTTCGCTTCCTGTATTTTACCCCTGCCACCTTCAGAATTTGAAAGAAAGTATTCCAATCAACATTGTCAAAAGCTTTCTCTAAGTCTACAAATGCTAGAAACGTAGGTTTGCCTTTCCTCAATCTTTCTTCTAAGATAAGTCGTAGGGTCAGTATTGCCTCACGTCTTCCAACATTTCTATGGAATCAAAACTGATCTTCCCCGAGGTTGCCTTCTATCAGTCTTCCCATTCGTCTGTAAAAAATTCGCGTTAGTATTCTGCAGCTGTGACTTATTAAACTGATAGTTTGGTAATTTTCACATCTGTCAACACCAGCTTTCTTTGGGATTGGAATTATTATATTCTTCTTGAAGCCTGAGGGTATTTCGCCTGTCTGATACATCTTGCTCACCAGATGGTAGAGTTTTGTCAGGAATGGCTCTCCCAAGGCTGTCAGTAGTTCTAATGGAATGTTGTCTACTCCGGGGGCCTTGTTTCGACTCAAGTCTATCAGTGCTCTGTTATACTCTTCAAGCAGTATCATATCTCCCGTTTTATCTTCATCTACATTCTCTTCCATTTCCATAATATTGTCTTCAAGTACATTGCCCTTGTATAGACCTCTATACACTCCTTCCACCTTTCTGCTTTCCCTTCTTTGCTTAGAACTGGATTTCCATCAAAGCTCTTGATATTCATGTAAGTGGTTCTCCTTTCTCCAAAGGTCTCTTTAATTTTCCTGTAGGCAGTATCTATCTTACCCCTAGTGAGATAAGCCTCTACATCCTTACATTTGTCCTCTAGCCATCCCTGCTTAGCCATTTTGTACTTCCTGTCGATATCATTTTTTAGATGTTTGTATTTCTTTTTGGCTGCTTCACTTACTGCATTTTTATATGTTCTCCTTTCATCAGTTAAACTCAATATTTCTTCTGTTACCCAAGGGTTTCTACTAGCCCTTGTCTTTTTACCTATTTGATCCTCTGCTGCCTTCACTATTTCATCCCTCAAAGCTACCCACTCTTCTTCTACTGTATTTCTTTCCCCCATTCCTGTCAATTGTTCCCTTATGCTCTCCCTGAAACCCTGTACAACATCTGGTTCTTTCAGTTTATCCAGGTCCCATCTCCTTAAATTCCCACCTTTTTGTATCTTCTTCAGTTTTAATCTACAGTTCATAACCAATAGATTGTGGTCAGAGTCCACATCTGCCCCTGGAAATGTCTTACAATTAAAAACCTGGTTCCTAAATCTCTGTCTTACCATTATATAATCTTTCTGATATCTTCTAGTATCTCCAGGGTTCTTCCATGTATACAACATTCTTTCATGATTCTTGAACCAAGAGTTAGCTATGATTAAGTTCTGCTCTGTGCAAAATTCTACCAGCCGGCTTCCTCTTTCATTACTTAGCCCCAATCAGTATTCACCTAGTATATTTCCTTCTCTCCCTTTTCCTACTCTCGAATTCCAGTCACCCATGACTATTAAATTTTCGTCTCCCTTCACTACTTGAATAATTTCTTTTATCTCATCATACATTTCATCAATTTCGTCATCATCTGCAGAGCTACTTGGCATATAAACTTGTACTACTGTAGTAGGCATGGGCTTCGTGTCTATCTTGGCCACAATAATGCGTTCACTATGCAGTTTGTAGTAGCTTACCCATGCTCCTATTTTTTTATTCATTATTAAACCTACTCCTGCATTACTCCTATTTGATTTTGTATTTACAACCCTGTATTCACCTGACCAAAAGCCTTATTCTGAGATACAGAGTCCTAAAGTTAAATGAGCACTGAAAAATCTGCAGATGAGATAAGAAATATTACAGTAAATATACTTAAATATTTCTGGTATCCCAACTGCAGATTTCAGCACTCATTTAACTTTAGGACTCTGTGTCTCAGAATGAACACAGATGGACTTGTACCACTATTGAAATAAGCCCTCCATATGGTCTGTGACGTCACAAGAGACAAAAGAAGATTGTCTTGTTTTAGAGAGTTGGGAATGTATAGTTGCCTAAGTAATACACCAATTCATGTATTATAAAATTATGTAATAATGAACCACAGACCTTGCCATTGTTGGGGAGGCTTGCATGCCTCAGCAATACAGATAGCCGTACTGTAGGTGCAACCACTACGAAGGGGTATCTGTTGAGAGGCCATACAAATGCGTGGTTCCTGAAGAGGGGCAGCAGCCTTTTCAGTAGTTGCAGGGGCAACGATCTGGATGATGGAATGATCTGGCCTTGTAACACTAACCAAAATGGCCTTGCTGTGTTGATACTGCGAACGGCTGAAAGCAAGGGGAAACTACAGCCATAATTTTTCACGAGGGCATACAGCTTTACTGTATGGTTAAATGATGATGGCGTCCTCTTGGGTAAAATATTCCGGAGGTAAAATAGTCCCCCATTAAGATCTCCGGGTGGGGACTACTCAGGAGGACATCGTTATCAAGAGAAAGAAAACTGGCGTTCTACGGATCGGAGCGTGGAATGTCAGATACCTTCATTGGGCAGGTAGGTTAGAAAATTTAAAAAGGGAAGTGGATAGGTTAAAGTTAGATATACTAGTAATTAGTGAAGTTCGGTGGTAGGAGGAACCACACTTCCGGTCAGGTGAATAAAGGGTTATGAATACAAAATCAAATATGGGTAATGCAGGAGTAGGTCTAGTAATGAATAAAAATAATAGGAGTGCAGGTAAGCTACTACAAACAGCATAGTGAATGCATTATTGTGGCCAAGATAGACATGAAGCCCACACCTACTACAGTAGTACAAGTTCATATACCAACTAGCTCCGCAGATGACGAAGAGATTGATGAAATGTATGATGAGATAAAATAAATTATTCAGATAGTGAAGAAAGACGAAAATTTAATAGTCATGGGCGGCTGGAATTCAATAGAAGGAAACGGAAGAGACATGAAAGAACGTTGTATAGGTGGAAAAGCCCTGGAGATACTGGAAGGTTTCAGATTCCCCCCCCCCCCCCCCCCTCCCCCTATTGCTTCAGCCTTCTATGGACCACGTAGATTTTTATCTCTTCCTTGATTGTGGTTTCCTCTTTTGCCAGTAGATTTTCATTTTGGCTGACTGTGCTTCTTTTCTCTGTTTTGACCATTTGCAGGCAGGAAGTGGAACTGGTGTAATAAGCGAAGTAAGGTTTTTAGTAATTTTGAATTTTTCTCTGAAAACTTCACGATCCTGAATGTCATCAAATGAAATTTCAGCTTCCTGTAAATCCTTTTTAACTTGGATTGCCCATTTTCAATATGACTATGTTTTTGAAATTGATGAATGTATGCGACGAGTAAGTCTTTGCGGCTTCATTTTTTCCAGATGACCAAAAATCATCATTCTCCACTTCCCCATGCTGGTAACAATGTCTTCTTTATGTTCGTATAATTCACAGTTTCTTTGATAGGACCAAGGATTTTCCTCAAAATTTTCCAGTCTTTTCAAGTTTTCGTAGTGGTCCTTTCTTCGTCATGTTTAAACATTCTGATGCACGCAAAGCTGACGGTCTAATTACGGTGTTATAATGACAAACTTTTAGGTATAAAGACAGGCTTTTGCTTTTGTATAAGTCTTTGCACAGATGGAAAGCACCTTCTAGTTTAGAACATCTACTTCCTAGAGCTGCATTTCCTGAACTTTCAGGTGTAATTATTTCTCCAAGATATTTAAATTTCTTCGACTGCTTGATTTTCTCTTGTTGTATTTCAATATGAGGAGGAGCATGTTTGATGTTCGTGATGAATTCAGTTTTGTTAAATGCTATTTTTAGGCCAGTCTTAGCAGCAATTGATTGTAGGCTGGAAGATTTCAGATAGATTATATAATGGCAAGACAGAGATTAGGAACCGGGTTTTAAATTGTAAGACATTTCCAGGGGCAGATGTGGACTCTGACCACAATCTATTGGTTATGAACTGTAGATTAAAACTGAAGAAACTGCAAAAAGGTGGAAAATTGAGGAGATGGGACCTGGATAAACTGAAATAACCAGAGGTTGTAAAGAGTTTCAGGGAGAGCATTAGGGAACAATTGACAAGTATGGGGGAAGGAAATACAGTAGAAGAGAAAGGGTAGCTTTGAGGGATGAAGTAGTGAGCTTTGAGGGATCAAGTAGTGAAGGGAGCATAGGATCAAGTAGGTAAAAAGATGAGGGCTAATAGAAATCCTTGGGTAAGAGAAGAGATATTGCATTTAATTGATGAAAGGAGAAAATACAAAAATGCAGTAAATGAAGCAGGCAAAAAGGAATACAAACATCTCAAAAATGACATCGACAGGACATGCAAAATGGCTAAGCAGGGATGGCTAGAGGACAAATGGAAGGATGTAGAGGCTTATCTCACTAGGGGTAAGATAGATACTGCCTACAGGAAAATTAAAGAGACCTTTGGAGAAAAGAGAACCACTTGTATGAATATCAAGAGCTCAGATGGAAACCCAGTTCTAAGCAAAGAAGGGAAAGCAGAAAGATGGAAGGAGTAGATAGAGGGTCTATACAAAGGTGATGTTCTTGAGGACAATATTATGGAAATGGAAGAGGAGGTAGATGAAATGAAACGGGAGATATGATACTGCATGAAGAGTTTGACAGAGCACTGAAAGACCTAAGTCAAAACAAGGGGCCGGTAGTAGACAACATTCCATTAGAACTACTGACAGCCTTGGGAGAGCCAGCCCTGACAAAACTCTACCATCTAGTGAGCAATATGTACGAGACAGGCGAAATAACCTCAGACTTCAAGAAGAATATAATAATTCCAATCCCAAAGGAAGCAGGTGTTGACGGATGTGAAAATCACCGAGCTCTCAGTTTAATAAGCCACGGCTGAAAAATACTAACATAAATTCTTTACAGATGAATGGAAAAACTGGTAGAAACCGACTTCGGGGGAGATCAGCTCGGATTCCGTAGAAATGTTGGAACACGTGAGGCAATACTGACCCTACGACTTATCTTAGAAAATATATTAAGGAAAGGGAAACCTACATTTCTAGCATTTGTAGACTTAGAGAAAGCTTTTGCAATGTTGACTGGAACACTCTCATTCAAATTCTGAAGGTGGCAGTGGTAAAAGACAGGAAGTGAAAGGCTGTTTACAATTTGTACAGAAACCAGCTGGCAGTTATAAGAGTCGAGGGGCATGAAAGGGAAGCAGTGGTTGGGAAGGAACTGAGACGGGGTTGTAGCCTATCCCCGATGTTATTCAATCTGTATATTGAGCAAGCAGTAAAGGAAACAAAAGAAAAATTTAGAGTAGGAATTAAAATCCATGGAGAAGAAATAAAGACTTTGAGGTTTGCCGATGACATTGTTATTCTGTCAGAGACAGCAAAGGATGTGGAAGAGCAGTTGAATGAAATGGACAGTGTCTTGAAAGGAGGATAAATGAAAGCAAAACGAGGATAATGGAATGTAGTTGAATTAAATCAGGTGATGCTGAGGGAATTAGATTAGGAAATGAGAGACTTACAGTAGTAAATGAGTTTTGCTATTTGGGGAGCAAAATAACTGATGATGGCCGAAGTAGAGAGGATATAAAATGTAGACTGGCTATGGCAAAGAGAGTGTTTCTGAAGAGAAATTTGTTAACATAGAGTGTAGATTTAAGTGTCGGGAAGTCTTTTCTCAAAGTATTTGTATGAAGTGTATCCACATATGGAAGTGAAAAGATGTAAAATAAGTAGTTTGGACAAGAATAGAATAGAAGCTTTCGAAATGTGGTGCTACAGAAGAATGCTGAAGATTAGATGGGTAGATCACATAACTAATGATGAGGTACTGAACAGAATGGGGGACAAATTTGTGGGAAGCTTGACTAGAAGAAGGGGATTGGTTGGTAGGATATGTTCTGAGGCATCAAGGGATCATCAATTTAGTACTGGAGGCAGTGTGGAGGGTAAAAATCGTAGAAAGAGACCAAGATATGAATACACTAAGCAAATTCAGAAGGATGTAGGCTGCAGTAGGTACTGGGAGATGAAGAAGCTTGCACAGGACACAGCAGCATGGAGAGCTGTATCATACCAGTCTCTGGACTGAAGACCACAACAACAACAATAAAGAAGTTATGAGTTCTTATTTGTGCGTGTTTACCTTAGTTAATGGTGAGATCCCATAGTCTGAGGAGCGTAGGGGACGATGCGGGAGACACGCACCCACGTACTGGACAAGGTCCAATGGAGGTGGTTTGCCATTGCCTTCCTCCAACCGCAATGGGGATGAATGATGATAATGCAGATGACACAACAACACCCAGTCATCTCGAGGCAGGAAAAATGCCTGACCCTGCCAGGAATCAAACCCGGGACCTCATATGCGGGAAACGAGAATGCTACTGCAAGACCACGAGCTGCGGACTTACCTTAATTAGACACCACCAATAAATGGTGACCCCGACATGATTGGTGAGGCAACAAAAAAAAATCCTGCAACATAATTATCAGCAAATTGTCCAACGTGGGATATGCTGGAATTCGTCACAGATGGTGTTTAATAAAAATAGTCAAAATGCCAACAGTAAGTGGCCTTTATGGGTGCAATCCTTCCTTTTAGGTAGAAAAGCTCAATATTTGGTTTTGCCAAGCCGAAGCTCAGTTTACAGTCGCTGCTATAGCAATGGAAGCAACTAAGTTCAATTACCTGCTGGCCCAGCTTGAGCCGAAATATGTTGAAAACATCTGGGATCTGGTAACCACTGACGAAAATAATAAATATTTGCTGGCAAAAGAATGACTCTTAACAATTTTCAAGGAAAGTGAGGAGCGTAAAATAAAAAAACTGTTGAGTGGGTTGGAACTGGGCGATATGAAACCTAGCCAGTTATTACGAAAAATGCGAAACTATGCTGGGACCAACTTGTCGGAAAACGTTTTAAAAACATTGTGGCTCGATGAACTTCCTAATAATAGTCAAAGTATATTAGTGATATCAGAAGAAACTACGGGGAAAATTGTGCAGGTGGCCAATCGTTTAGTGGAAATGCAACATGCTGAGGAGCTTCAAATTACCTCATCCCAATCAGTTTCTTCCACATCCTTATCAGTCCAAGATCTTATTGTAAAAATTAACGACTTAGAAAATGAAGTTAAGACGCTCCGAGAATCAAATAAATCCAGATTGCGCAGCAGAAGTAGAAACAGAACACAGTTCAAAACAAATGGTAAATATTGTTATTATCACTCAAATTTGACTCACGTTGTAAACCTGAAAAGTATGTACTTCCTTGCCAATGGAAAAATAAGGAAAACAAAGCAGGATAGAGTCAAAAGTGGCTGAGTGTTCTACTCTAGTTCCTACAGTAAGCCGCAAATATCGATTATTTGTTAAAGACAGAACTTGTGGATGATCTAATCTGGTAGATTTCTCTGTTATACCAGTGTCAAAAACTAAAAAACTTGAACCGTCTGACTTTAGTCTCTATGCCACAAATGGTTCTGAAATAAAAACTTAGGGGTCAAATCTGTTAACCATTTAAGTTTGAATGGCCATTTATAGTAGCAGATGTATCAAAAGGAATATTTGGAGCCAATTTTCTTCATTTTGGTTTACTCGCAGATCTGAAAAATGAAAAGGTGATAGATAACATTACTAAGTTAAAAATTTCTGCAGAGGGAACCACTGTGAATGCTAACGATTCAGTAAGCTAACTCTATGCAAAATGTCAGTATTTAAAGCTGTTAGAGAAATTTCCTGAGCCAAAAGTCCATCTGTAGTATCAAAGGTGTTAAAGCATAAAGTACAGCATTATATCACTACTTACAGTCGACCACTGGTGTATAGTAAAGCTCATCGACTGGACCCACATAAATTGCAAATAGCTAAGAAAGAATTTCAGTTTCTGTTGAATAATGGTATCATACGTCCATCACAATCACAATGGGCCAGTCCACTTTACCTTGTTATGAAGTCAAATGGTCAGTGGTGAGTTTGTGGTGATTATCGTCATCTTAATGGCAGGATTCTCCCAGACCGGTATCCAGTCCCTCAAGTAGATGACATAAATTTTATGCTGCAGAATATGAAGATATTCCCCAAGATTGACCTACTAAAAGTGTATTATCAAATTATGTTAGCTGAAGAAGACAAACCAAAGTCAGTGGTTATTACTCCTTTTGGTCTGTATGAATTTAATTATATGCCCTTCGGACTTCGAAGTGCACCTAGCACATTTCAAAGGTTTATACATGAAGTTGTGAGAGAGCTGGATTTCTGCTTTCCTTATCTGGATGATATTTTAACAGCATCGGAATCTCCAGAACAACATATTGAGCATCTAAATTTACTCTTTAAACAATTGAATCAGTGTGGTCTGGTAATAAATGTTGGAAAATCCATATTTGGAGTACAAGAATTGACATTCTTAGGACAATTAATGACATCTGCAGGAACAAGGCTGGCTCCAGAAAAAGTGTCTGCACTGATGAACTACAAGCGACCTGAAACTGTTTGTGAACTTCGAAAATTTTTAAGAATCATCAATTTTTCTCGTAGGCATTTAGAACATGCTGCAGAAAATCAAGCCTTGTTGAATGATTACCTAAAAGGAGCAACTAAAAATGACCGAAGACATATTGACGGGACAGAAGAAGCAATTACTCAGTTCCAAAAATGTAAAGAAGATCTCACAAATGCAACGCCTTTAACATTTCCGGGTTTGCACAGCCAACTCGCATTATTTATGGATGCATCAGATTTTAGAGCTGGTGCTGTGTTCCAACAGTGGTAAGATGAACAATGGAAACCTATTGTATTCTTTTCAAAAAAGTTCACGCTGGCACAGAAGAAGTATTCCACATATGACAGAGAACTATTAGTATATATATGGCTGTCAAGTATTTCAAATATCTGTCAGAAGGTAGAGACTTTGTTATTTATACTGATCATGCGCCTCTAACATATGCATTCAAGCATAAAAATGAGAAAGCAATGTCTATCCAATTTCATTATCTCCATTATATTTCACAGTTTACAACAGATTTGCAACATATTTCTGGTAAAGCAAATGTTGTGGCTGATAGCTTTTCAAGGCTTGAAGAATAGGCTCCAATTAACTATGAAGAGATAGCCCAAGCACAAGAAAATGATGAAGAGCTTCATCAACTGCAATCTGGCAATAATACTTCATTTTAATTAAAATACTATTTGACTCAGACAGGAAAGCAATTGTGGTGTGATGTCTCGACACAAAGTAATCGACCTTATATTCCTGAACAATTCCATTATGCTATTTTTCAACATTATTATAATTTGGCTCATCCAGGTATCAAGACAACTGTAAAAATGATTACATCGAGATGTGTCTGGATGAATATGAAAAAGGACATTGCAAATGTAATGCTTGTAAAAAAATGGTATCATGACGTGCATTCACCAATAGGACACTTTCCCAACACTGATGAACATTTTAAACTAATTCATCTGGATTTGATAGGGCCAATGCCTCCTTCTGATGAATATACGTATTGCTTAACATGTGTCGATAGAGTTATGAATTGGACAGAGGTAACACCACTTTGGGATATACAAGCACAAGCTGTAGCTCAAGCTTTCTTCAATTGTTGGATTACTAGATTTGGCACACCTTACCAAATAGTAACCAACTGCATAAGACAATTTAATTCTGAGATATTTCAATCACTATGAAAAATATGTGGTTGTAATCAAACTCAAACTACTGCATATCATCCCCAATCCAATGGAAAAATAGAAAGATTTCATCGCTCACTTAAAAGCAGCAATCCATTCACATTCAACTACGAAATGGACTCAAACAATACCTGTAATCCTTCTTGGTCTTCGTTGCTCAATCAGAGAAAACACAAATGCTATGATGGCAGGAATGGTTTATGGTTCACCCATCAGGATACCTGGTGATTTTTTTAAAGAAGACGGGACAAAAAGGGATTCAGACTTACCCTAATTTGTTTCACAACTAAAACAATATATGAACCGACTGAAACCTGTGCAAATAGCTCACAAAGTAAAACAGACAACATTTGTATACAAGGACCTCAGCACATCAACATACATATTTGTAAATATAATATGTAAAGGCCTTTACAAATGTCTGCTTGTGTCTGTATATGTGCGGATGGATATGTGTGTGTGTGTGTGTGTGTGTGTGTGTGTGTGTGTGTGTGTGTGTGTGTGTGTGCGCGAGTGTATACCTGTCCTTTTTTCCCCCTAAGGTAAGGCTTTCCGCTCCCGGGATTGGAATGACTCCTTACCCTCTCCCCTAAAACCCACATCCTTTCGTCTTTCCCTCTCCTTCCCTCTTTCCTGATGAAGCAACCGTGGGTTGCAAAAGCTTGAATTTTGTGTGTGTGTTTGTGTTTGTTTGTGTGTCTATCAACATACCAACACTTTCGTTTGGTAAGTTACATCATCTTTGTTTTTAGATATACATATTTCTAAAGGTTGATAGAGTTAAAAAGTCATTAGTACCTCCATATGAAGGCCCATACGAAGTCGTGGAAAGAACACCAAAATTCTTTGGACTCAAAATGAAAGACCAAGTAAAAAAACATTTCCATTGACCAATTGAAACCTGCATATTTACTAAACGAAGATGTTAAATTGCCGGACGATACTCCAGTTTCACCACCACCCCAGAGGTTCGTTTGGGAGACAATCTGAGCAGCCGTCTTAGGTTGTTTTCAGATGACGCTGTCGTTTATTGGCTAATAAAGTCATCAGAAGATCAAAACAAATTGCAAAACGATTTAGGAAAGATATCTGAATGGTGCGAAAATTGGCAGTTGACCCTAAATAATGAAAAGTGTGAGGTCATCCACATGAGTGCTAAAAGGAATTCATTAAACTTTGGTTACATGATAAATCAGTCTAATCTAAAAGCTGAAAATTCAACTAAACACCTAGGTATTACAATTATGAACAACTTAAATTGGAAGGAAAACATAGAAAATGTTGTGGGGAAGGCTAACCAAACACTGCATTTTATTGGCAGGACACTTGGAAAATGTAACAGATCTACTAAGGAGACTGCCTACACTACACTTGTCCATCCTCTTTTAGAATACTGCTGCATGGTGTGGGATCCTTACCAGATAGGACTGATGGAGTACATCGAAAAAGTTCATAGACGGGCAGCACGTTTTGTATTATCGCAAAATATGGGAAAGAGAGTCACAGAAATGATACAGGATTTGGGCTGGGTATCATTAAAAGAAAGGCATTTTTCGTTGTGACAGAATCTTCTCACCAAATTCCAATCACCAATTTTCTCCTCCGAATGCGACAATATTTTGTTGACACTGACTTACATAGGGAGAAACAATCACCAGAATTAAATAAGGGAAATCAGAGCTCGTACAGAAAGATATAGGTGTCCGTTCTTTCCGCATGCTATATGAGATTGGTATAATAGAGAATTGTGAAGGTGGTTTGATGAACACTCTGCCAGGCACTTAAATGTGATTTACAGAGTATCCATGTAGATGTAGATGTAGAGCAGTTACCAAGAATGCCAAAAAACAGACCATACGATGCATGCGCAGCTATGATGATGTAGGCAGTATGTGCTTGGTATTCGCCCTGCTCATACGCTTTTTGTCGCATTTCTGTTTGGAATTTCGTACGTGGTGAGGCATCACATGGCCATGAGCAGCCTTGTGGAATGTTGTTGAGAGGACATAAGAGTTGCACCTGGAGCCATTGTTTTATCATATCCTACCTAGTTAAGTAATGCAAATAAGGAAGCAGTTCTCAGCATAATATTCATTTCAAAACTAGACTCTACAGCTCAAAGTACCCTAACATTTTGCTATGTGGTGACTTACAGATTTTTTTTATTTGTATCAGCAGTATTGCTATGTTGCATTTCCAATCAGGTTTACATCTACACAGCACTGCAAAAATCTATTAAGAAGGAATACAAGTTTCTTGCAAAAATAAAAGAAACAGTTACTTGTGTAGCTTACATCAGAATAAAGGACAATAAGTTATTTCATGACTATTTCAAAACGTTTAATAAAATTAAAAGAGTTCTGTGAGGCAAAGAAACTCTACAGCTGATAGTTTATATTCTATTCCAGGAATAAATATAAAGCCATATGGGAAGTTAAAACGATGCAACACGATATGCTGCCAGTCTACAATTTAGCACAGAATGGCATCCCATAAATTTAATATGTAAACAACAGAAATTAAGAAATAACGCCAAGCCTAGAGAAAGTACTAGACAAATGTCTTGTGATTATAAAACATTGTGTTGTATGTGGTTTTTGGGATCCCAATTTTCTTGGGGCACCAGTACTGTATTATCTTGTGTTTGGTTCTTTATTATGATATAATGCCATCGTTCCAGAAAATGAAAATGTGCACTTGAAACTGAACAAAGTTGAAACTAGCCAATAGTCTGGAGCGAAACACTTCATTTCAAATAAATTGCCTGCCTAACATACGGACAACAAAAACTCACCGAGATGCTTAATGGTTGATTTCTAAAAACGTGGAAATAATACAAAATCAGAAAATTGAAACTACTTACTTCTTTTAGTCTTCCATGATTATGAGAAAGGACACTCATGCTCATAAATTAAGTATAATGCTGATGCATGGTGAAACAACACTCTGGTGGGCAGTTCGCGGGTTTAAATCACCTCAGGGTATGACCATGCGGTTCATTTGACATGCGGTCATCACACGGTGGCTCTGGCAGCAGTCCACAAATGCAGAGTTGTGTTGGTGCATGTCAGAGTATGGTGCAGCAAGTAAGTGTGCAGACGTTTTCAGACATGCTAATGGTGACTGTGAGTTGAAAATGGCTCAAAGAACACATATTGATGATATGAGGGGTGAATACTAGGGCGACTGGAGGCTGGTCAGACACAGCAGGTCGTAGCACGGGTCCTCCTTGTGCCACAAAGTGTGATCTCAAGATTATGGCAACGATTCCAGCAGACAGGAAACGTGTCCAGGCGCTACAGTACAGGATGTCCACAGTGTACAACACCACAAGAAGACCGATATCTCACCATCAGTGCCCGCAGACGGCCACAGAGTACTGCAGGTAGCCCTGCTTGGGACATTACCGCGGCCACTGGAACAGTTGTCTCCAGACACACAGTCTACAGATAACTGAACAGACATGGTTTATTCACCCAGAGACCTGCAAGGTGCATTCCACTGACCGCTGGTCACAGGAGAGCCCATAAAGCCTGGTGTCAACAACGCAGTACATGGTCAATGGAACAGCGGTCCCCGGTTATTTTCATGGACGAGTCCAGGTATAGTCTGAACAGTGATTCTCGCCCGGTTTTCATCTGGCGTGAACCAGGAACTAGATACCAACCCCTTAATGTCCTTGAAAGAGACATGTATGGAGGTCGTGGTTTGATGGTGTGGGGTGGGATTCTGATTGGTGCCCTGCACTCCTGCATGTCTTCGACAGAGGAGCTGTAACAGGTCAGGCATATCGGCACGTCATTTTGCAACAGTATGTCTGCCTTTTCAGGAGTGCAGTGGGTTCCACCTTCCTCCTGATGGATGATAACGCATGGTCCCACTGAGCTGCCATCGTGGAGGAGTACCTTGAAACAGAAGATATCAGGCAAATGGAGTGGCCTGCCTGTTCTCCAGACCTAAACCCCATCGAGCATGTCTGGGATGCTCTCAGTCAACGTATCGTTGCACATGTTTAAACCCCTACAACACTTCAGGAGCTCTGACAGGCACTGGTGCAAGAATTGGAGGCTATACTCCAGCAGCTGCTCGACCACCTGACCCAGAGTATGCCCCGTTGTGCGGCCTGTGCATGGTGCTCATATCCCATATTGATGTCGGGGTAGATGCGCAGGAAACAGTAGCGTTATGTAGCACGTGTGTTTCGGGACGGTTTTCTCAACTTATCACCAATACCATGGACTTACAGATCTGTGTCGTGTGTGTTCCCTATGTGCCTATGTTATTAGTGCCAGTTTTGTGTAGTGCCACACTGTGTGGCACAACATTCTGCAATTATCCTTAATTTATGAGCATGAGCGTATGTTACTTTACTTGATGTCTCTCGGCTACAGAAATCTGTTTTGTTTTCATTTAACATGGGAGCTGTAAACTAAGAGAGAACAGTAATATGGCGAAACATATACACGGGTCATGTGGAGAAAGACCCCCCCCCCCCCCACTATAATTCAGATTTCTCTGCGCATGTGCAAATCTGTTAGCCTGGGCACGCCGAAAAATTTTTCCATTTAGCATCTGGCTACTTGCTGCTACTGCTCACATGTCAAACTGCCTCACTTAAAGTAGCCAGAAGTGGGAGAAGGCACTGCTCATACACGAATCCAGCTCTGTGCATGCGCATGAGACCACTGGCAACTACTCAAACGAACCTCAGGACAAGCAACCTGAAGATAAAAAGCACGAACATTAAGATCGGGTCATGTAATTCAATTTCCCGCAAGACTAGTGGAAGTGGTACAGTGAATTGTGACCATCTTACTGAGAAGGGGGTGATGTGGGAGCAGGCTGCTCTGCCATATAATATTTTGTTGTGTGTTAGTGAGTGTTTTGACATTGATAAGGTTGGCTTCAGAGATTTATGTTCCGTGGTATCACAAGAGACAAAATAAGATTGTTTTGTTTTAGAAGTTGTAAATCTATTGTTGACTAAGTAACATGCCGATTCATGTCTTATAAAATTACGTAATAAAGAAGTTATGAGTTCTTACTTGTGTGTGTTTACCTTAGTTAAACACCACCAATAGAACCATGCAAGAATCCATAGTGTTTACAGCAACCCAGAGAATACAAGACATTCTTCAGGGCAGAAAACGAAGTCACTTGTGACAAGTATCACATAATTTGTCTACTAGTTCACAGTTTTTCTTTTTCTCGTTTTCCCAAAAGAACATTCACATGAAAAACAGACAGAATTCAACTCAGAGAGTTATGAGAAACACTTTTATAACTATAATACATGTGTTATTCAAAATGTACTCTAGATTTAACTGAATTAAAAATATTGAAGAACATTATTAACATACACATGCAAGATTTAGCCATAAGCAAAAGTTTGAGAAAATCTTACTTACAACATGATGGCCTCCTTTTTTGTGTGATATGTGCCTTTTGAATTTGAAACTGTTCTTACTTTGTGATTATTTCTCTGGCGGAAGGCAAGAATGTCATTTAACTTCATACATTTCACTAAAGAAAAATTTAAAAATTATATTGCTCTTAGAGATTCAAAATTTTTATTGCACTTTCAGTTTATGATTTTTAACAATCAAGAATTAGAGGAAGACTCTGTTTGCTTAAAACACGTAGTTTTCCTATAGATCTTCACAACGCGGGATAGCTGGGCGGTCTGAGGTGCCTTGTCACGGTCCGCGAGACTCCCCTCGTCGGAGGTTCAAGTCCTCCCTCGGGCATGAGTGTGTGTGTGTGTGTCGTCCTTAGCATAAGTTAGTTTAAGTTAGATTAAGTAGTGGTAAGCATAGGGACTGATGACCTCAGAAATTTGGTCCCATAAGTCCTTACCACAAATTTCCAATTTAGATCTTCGTAATTTGTTCACGCAAAAACTGGTACTTCAGTACCAAATATTTTCAATTTTATAACGTCATTACAAAATGACCTTTTGCATTGTAACACTATCTGGTAAGTTCACAAAATAGATAAAATTTCTTATGGGACAACTATACTCCATACGTCGAGAGAAGAACTTTGACAGCTGGCAGCATGGTTGCCAATATTCGACACAGACGGGCAGCAAGCCAGCAGCGGGGCTAGCAGGGTGACAGACCTTCCCATCCCACCCTTCGGCCCGCCGCAACACTCGGCTCTTTCAGAACCTAACAATGCCACACCGTTCGTTGCAGCATTCCTGTAGGGGTAGCATTCTGCTGATCAATGTGTTCCTTGATGGAATATTTTTTCACATACGCTACCAGTGTTTGTCACCTTACACACACACACACACACACACACACACACACACACACACACACACACACACACACACACAAATAAATATTTTCTTTAATAATATTGCAGCCATTTGACTGCAACAATTTTTTGTTTTACAGGTCAGATTTAACTGTATTTCATATCAGACATATCTTTTGATGTATAAATAAGTTACTGTACTTGAAAATGGCCTATGGCCAAACTCTGGATTGTATAACAATAAAACAAAAATTATTACCATCAAATGGTGGTAACGTCATTAAAAAAAAGTTACCATGACTATGGTTCCAGCCAAAATAAAAAATTACACACAATCAGATTTTCAACATTAACAAGGTAAAGCAAATTGCACAAATGTTACATGTAAAATATTGAATAAGGACGTTACCTCTATTTTTCTGTGGGAGAATGGGAACCGCAAGATCATTGTCATCTGACTGGTCATTTCTTGTACGACCACATTGTCTTCGGTGTCTTTGCTGTTGCTGTCCTCATCTTCTGGTATAGAAATTACAATATTATGAACGAATTCTTCTCTTACACCTCCTTATGTTTGACCTTTTAATCTCTTTCCACAAATGGTTCACAACGTTCTTCCAATTTTCTGGCATTATTCATTTGACAGCCTCATTTACCGGCCTCTCTGTGTCTTGCAACAAAAAGGTTTTGTTTTGCTCCGCAACACCTGCTTTTATTTGAGCCCAGATGAGTTAAATTGCATTGTAATGGCAGTGGTACATTGAAAGATGTATAACTTTTTGGCCATTGTTCTCTGCTAATGTATCAATCACATAATGCGTCTTCTGTGGCTTGTATCGTTTCAGTAATTCCAGAAGTTCCGCTTTCAGCATATTCTGTTCAAAGCCTATTTTATTATCTTTCAACCAGTTGACTATTTCGTCTCTCCTTGCAGCAGCCGTTGGTGCTTTATTTAATTTTACAGAATGATACAGCACATTGTCCATTACAAAAACACTACCAGAACTGACATTAAGCAGCAAACGACTAATGAACCAGTCTTTGAATGTATCTGCATTCATCTCCTCATGGTAGCCAGTTTTTCTTGACTGAAACATCATCACAGCACTGAGGACAAAACTGTTCATAGAGCCAGCATGAACTATAATTAGTCACCCTCCCTTACCAGTTGGCACTCTCAGTTCCATGGTGCATGTCATCTGTCCATGCGACAGAATGTGCATGACACATGTTGACCCATGTTTTGTCAATCCATACTACATTTTCTGGATTGACTGCTAACAACTCTCCATGCTTCAATGTCTCTGCGTTCCATTAATACCCTTCGTCCTGAGAACTTTTTCCAATGGAAGACAATTTTTTCTAAAACAATGGAGAGACCTTTAACTCTTCAGACTTTCCCGGCGATCTAATGACATCTTGGGTTGTCGGGTGTTCTGCCGGATATCAGCGTAGTACTTGCACGATATTTCGGTCACGTAGCTCGTAACCTTCATCAGGTGCGACCTGAGACTGCTTCTCGAGTGGACCTGGTCCAGTATTTATGCCTATGGCATCTGTATATAAACTTGCCATAGGCATAAATACTGGACCAGGTCCACTCAAGGAGCAGTCTCAGGTCGCACCTGATGAAGGTTACGAGCTACGTGACCGAAATATCGTGCAAGTACGACGCTGATATCCGGCAGAACACCCGACAACCCAAGATGTCAATGGAGATACTTGATGTTCTGCCTGTGAAAAAACCACTGTCCGACAGTGATGCCATCAACGTTTTAAGTGGCAGATACTCCTTCCTGCTGTAATATGTGTATATGTGTTGCCTGATAGTACTTTCATCAAAGTTGTCTGTTTCAGTCACATGACACGATCTCTTCCTTGACTTTCCAGGCATCACAATAACAGGGCTTGCAGCTGCATTGGCAGCTTTTGTGACTCTCTTCACTGTTGCTGTACAGATGTTCAATGCTTCCAACACTCTGTCAACCACTACTCAGTGATATCAAAGGCTCACCATTGCCCCTTTCCCTTTCAAAGTAAACAGGCAATCTGTATATAAACTTGCATGGTTGGGATTTCAGCATAGCTCCTTTCCCAAAAGCCCTCTTCTCTGCACTACAGGCAGCCATTTTCCTCTTATACATACTTATACACACTTTTCCACTTATACACACAACAACAAACTCGCAGAAATAGCCTAATGCACACGCTTACACACAAACCTGAACATAGCACATGGCAGAACTGACAAAGCAGTGGTCGCCCAACACTGGGGCATTGCCACAGTAACGTAAACGGAAGTTCACGATCTGATTGGTCAGCGTGGATGCTCAAAGCACATGTGCCAAGGCCACGTCAACTGTCAGAGCCCTTCTCTCACAATATGGAGTACAAGTATAGAGCACAAAGTGACACAATATTGTACAGCTTGGATGTCTGATGATGTGTGAGGGAGATACTGTAATAAATCAAGCCCTGACAGGATTTCTCAACTATGGAAATTTATACCATCTGGTTTTCAGCCATGTTTGAACTTATTTCATTGTAAAGTATTTAATTCAAGATTTTGGACATTTATGAAGTTTTCTTGCATTGAAACAAAACTATTCTATGTATATATTTTTCCATTTATATATTAATACTTACATATGTTACAATATTATACAATGAAGATTAGTTTTTCCACTAAATGAGAATATTATCACCTATTCTTATCTTGCAAAGTCATTTTATAGTTCTCAAAGCAAATGTCACTATCAGTATTTTTATTGAATTACAATTGATATCTGGCCAAGGTATCACCATAATATAAAGTCAATAACTTTAGAAATATTTACACTATTTTACAATACTATAATCACCTGTCATTTTCATATAGCTCTAAAATAATTTACAAGATTATAAAAAGGAAAGTTGCTCCTCAACATAAAGTGGAGATGCTGAGCTGCAGATAGATACAGCAAAAAGACGCTAACAATATAAGCTTTTGGCCAACAAGGCCTTTGTCAAAAATAAACTCTCTCTCTCTCTCTCACACACACACACACACACACACACACACACACATACGACTGCAGCCTCTGGTAACTGACGCCATGCTACAAGCAACAGCTGTCGCTTGCAGTGTGGCTTCAGCTGGCGGAGGATGCAGTCACGTGTGTGTGAGTTGCGCTTTTCTGTGTGTATGTGTGTGTGTGCATCATCTATTTTTGACAAAGGCCTTGTTGCCCAAAAGCTTATATTGCAACAATCTTTTTGTTGTACCTATCTGCAACTCAGAATCTCCACTCTATGATGAGTAGCAACTTTCCTTTTCATAATATTGTAAAATTCCATCCAGGATTTTTGATTGTTTAAAATAATTTACACATGTAAAATATGTCCATTAAATTTAAATTATGGTAAAACTTTAAAACAGATGTCATCTGGATATTAATTTGACTTACACAACTTTGTGGAAGCTCCTGGGACAATACTCAAGGAATACCCTATCATTTTTGGCGACAAATGCATCACTCATACTGCGACTGTGATCACAAAAATTTTGTGAAGGTCTTTTTACATGATGTGGTTGTGAAGACAATGAACGATTTTGTAATACATCAGTTCCATATTAATTTATGATTCCAAGTGAAAACTGACAGTGTTTGTGACTCTGTGGTAATTAATACTGATTGGAATAAAACACCAAATCTGGAAACAAGTATGTATTTTCACAACCCAGGACCTAACAAGTTGTATGGGGTGGCACAGTTAAAAGCAGCCTACCTCCCCTTTCAATGTGAATGTAATATTTTGACTTCTGAAATAGAGTAAACAGCTGCAACCAGTTTTATGCAATAATCAATCGTTAGCATTCTTCTGTCAGCATTTCAATCTATTTCATCAGTGAAGTTAGACATTTCTCTTTGTGGTCTGCAAACTGACTTCCTCAAAAGCTCAATAGAAGAAAGAATTAAAATTGTGGAAGCATATGTGAAAACAGGTTTAAGGAAACAACTGAAGTTCTCAGGGTCAATAATTCGAATAGAGAACTACCAGAAAAGGTCTGTATAAGAACTGGCACACATAATGATCTGTACAAAATGTAAAACAAGTAATTCCTTCCATTTGCACACAATACATTGTTGCAGACAATCACTGGAACACTATTCAGAGTCCAAAGAAGTCTACACGTAAACTGGACCAAAAGGCACATGTCAGTAGGAGGAGTTGCCAGGGGATATTGAAAAAGTCTTAATTTGAAGCCATATTGTATGATGGTTGTACAGCAGTTACAGGAGGATGACGTCATAAACGTATAGATTACTTTTGAAGAACATCAACAATGATTTGTAAGGCCCTCTCCGTTACTTCATGAGTACTGAAGCGTGGCTGTATCTTTCCGGTCATGTGAATTTACAGAACACGAGTTACTGGACAATGGAGAACCCTAACATTGTGTGTCAGCAACCACTCCAGGATGAAAAACTTGGTGCTTGGTGCTGTGTGCGAACGGGGTTTTCAATTAGAAGTTATGAAATTCTGGCCTGTCCTACCATCACAGCAGGTGGGGTCCCATGTGCCATTGGATATTCAAGAGCCATTGAGTAGCATGTCCTAAATTACAATTCTGTACCCATTTCTATTCCTCAGATTACAGTGCCATCTATGGCGAAATGAAGAAAACGTCTCAGACAAAACATATGTAGATACTGCCTTAGAATCGTAATCTGCAATAAAAAAACTGGGGTTCCCGTTGAAGATTTCAAATTTGCCTCCCGTCATCCACGCACAGGAGGGGGTGGGGGTTTTGAGACAAATAAATTGGAATTATATCCGACATGTAGTTTTTGAGATATTTCAATGTCTTCAGTTAAAATGAACACACTGTATATATTTCGAGTTCTTCCAAAATTTCTGACAGATGACTATGGGGGGACGACGTGCAAAACCTCAAGTACATAAGCTATCGGCAACAAGCCATGCTTCTTCATTTTCAAATGTTGTCCCAGAGCACTGGCGTTACTGGGATCTGTACCTAGCAGTGAATTCTCTCCCCATCATACCAACATAAAAATCATCACCACACTGTATCTTATATATACCAGGTTTACCCAAAATAGTTCTTGGTTTCAGTCATACATCATGCCTTAATCATATGTGTAAATTATCTCTCGTTTTGAATGAAACATTATCAGACATTTTCAAAACTTTCGCAATTTTGTCACAGTGTAGACCATTATAGGTTAGACTAACAAAACGACCTTTTTTTATCCACTTTTTGAGTACCTGGGATTTCTTCTTCTGTGTACAGTAAAACAGTTTATGAATACTTTTAGCTTTATACCCAATTGCAATACTACTTGAGCAATCCTCTTCAATTGCTTACACCATGCCTCCTGATTTATGTCGAACCTCAAAATTCTGTGCATCAGGGAGCGACAATATGCCCATTTGTAGATTCGTGAATGACATGTATTTTTACTAATTATAACATCAATGTAAGTGGGTTTACGAAATACTGCGAAAGTAAGATTGTCTTTTCTAGTAATAGAGCTGTAAATAATTAAAGGAATTGATCACTTCCATTTCGAAAGTGAATTCACTGTTAGGGTGCATGGAAATGAAATGGGCACATAAATTAGAACTACCCTTCATGCAACAGTAATATGTTATCCACATAATGATAAGATGATTTAATTTTTAATGCAAAGTCTGAATGTGATTCAAAAAATGTGCTTTCCAAGTGATTGACAAAAATCTGTGCCAAGGTACCAGCAAGTCAATTACCCATAGCTAAGCCATTTGGTTGTGAGTAGATTTTGTTATTGAAGGTAAAGGCGTTGGGAGACAAGGATACCTCTAGCAACTCAATTAATTCTGTAGCCTCACCATGGGAAAGCACATTATGGGCCAATAAATTCTTCCCAATTATATCAAGAATTTCATTAAGTAGGGTACATGAGTACAAGTAAACAATACCTAGTGAAACTAAATGGGTGCCATCTGGGACTTGAAGGATTTTGATTTTGTCTGTTAATTCATAAGAATTTTTTACAAAAAACGTCTTTGGAAAATTATAGGCTTCTTTTAATTCTTCGTTTAAAAACGTTTTAAGTTTATAATTAGAGTTGGAACAATTATTAACTATCTGATTTATAGGCAAAAGTTCCTTATGTAATTTCACTTGAGATCTAAACTTGGTATAGCTGCTTTCATCCCTGTCACATCAGAGAAATTCTCATCATTCACAACTTTGCCACAGCTTGTCACCGTTGCCCCGGTGCCACTTCGGTGGCTACTCACAACAATCAACGCCATTCATCACTCTTTACCCCAGACACCCTACTACATCAGTCATCTACATCTCTCCATCTCCTGCCCTCACTGTCACCATGAAAAGCATGTCCTCTAATCCACCCTGTTACACCTATCTCCCCTTACCTACCATATCCTGTTCTACCACAGCAGTTACACATACATTTCTCTCTGTCCTCAGTTCTCTCCTCCATTTCGCTTTCACATTTGACTCGCCAGCCACTTCCACCTCTGTCGCCCTAGTCAACGCCTGCTGAGTAACAGTCGCAATGGTCGATGACACAAGCATCACCTCATTGAGCCTCTCTACACCGACCAATGCAAGCCATGCTGAAGGCCTGTGCAACTCCCAGATAACCTTCAACAACGTCACATCCCGTCAACCCCCATCCCACGACCACCCTTCTTCCCAACATTCATTAAGAAACCTACAAAATGTCAAACCACTGACATCTCTCCCAACCCTACACCTAAAAAACTGCAAACTGAACCTGACCACATTCAGCATATCAGTACAACTCCTCCTCCTCCATCTTCTTCCCTTGTGATCTACACCTTCATTCTCTCTGACCCTGATCCAAAGTTCCTTAAACACAAAGCCCTCACCTTCTAAATCAAAAAGTAATTACCAAGCCTCCACATCCAACGAATCATCACAAGACAAGACTCTGTTTTACTAAAATCCGTAAACCCCAACTTTCATATGCCCTTCTCTCCAAAATTCATCACATTACCTTTGGCCCCAAAGCCTCCTTAACACCTTCCACCACCTCGCCTAAGGCCAAACACCCTAACCTCCCTACCATCTTCATGCCCTCACCACAGTAAACACAAAGGTCAATCTTGAGATCACAGACGAGGAAGTGGCATCTGAACTGAACAATCACCTGGTTCAAATGGCTCTGAGCACTATGGGACTTAACATCTGAGATCATCAGTCCTCTATAACTTAGAACTACTTAAACCTAACTAACCTAAGGTCATCACACACATCCATGGCCGAGGCAGGATTCGAGCCTGCAAGAGTAGTGGTCGCACGGTTCCAGAATGAAGTGCCTAGAACCACTCGGCCGTACTGGCCGGTGTACGATCACCTGGATTCAGTAGTCTGAAAAGCCCTTTGGATCGATAATGACTTTGGTCCCACTTGCCTGTCTACCTCTTCTCTGAATCTGCCGCCATCATAGACCTTCTCCTTGACAAGAGAATCCTGACCTTCCACTATTACCACAAGATCGAAATTTCAAAATCCTGTCCTCCATTATAATGACCACCTTACTGCAGATTGTAAAAATCCACCTACCTGTCCACACTGCTAAGCCTCCCATTTCTTAAAACAGTGCATTAACCTAGCATTACCTCCTATGTGCAGTTTATTTTTATGTATTTTCAATGACATGAAGACTAAACAGTAATTTATTAAAGGAATAAGCCACTCAAATAATCGTTCCCTTTGTAAAATCTGGAAAGAATCCTTGAAATTATTCCCCTAATTAGCCAACTGCTATATCCTGATCAGTGGGTAACAGTCTTGAAACACTGCCTCATAAAAAAGTGTCTGCAGCATTGGTAGGAATTTGATGAATTGCAGCGGAAGGCTTAGTCTGGTTTTCGCATGGATCGATTTTCAATAGAATATTTATACTTTCATCAGATATATTTTCCGAATTGCAGAGGAAGAATTTAACCATTCCAGTTTTTTCTGGATATTGCGACAGTGCACGACATTGTTCAAATCCCAGTTTTTGTGGAAAAACTGAGGCAAACTGAACTACCAGCATCTTGGATATTCGGTGTCTCAACATACATTTCAAAAAGAATGATTTAAATATGACACAGAAAACATAATTGGGTCCAGGATTTGTGGCAACAAACTGCGCAGAAAGGAGCAGAATTGCAATATTTGTCTCTGTATGCAACTTCCACTTGTCATTTAGCTGGCGCAAAATAAACTTTAACATCAGAACTTACAACTATTACGTTGATGCATAAGTACGTAGCATTTTTGTTCTGCATGTTGGTATTCCGGTTGCTATGAGTTTATTTATGGATTCTCACTTTTTAACTGTAGTTTTGAGTTTACATATTGTCATTTGAAAATAGTGAGTGGAGCTGGGGACGTTAGAAAATGGACTGCGCAGTGGAGAAATTGGAACATTAGAGATATATTCTTCCATTCGAGTTCAACAGGGGGATGACAACAGCGGAAGCAGCCGGGAACATTTGCGGCATGTATGGATAATGACACTGGAAAGAGCATGGCAAGAAAATGATCTCTCATTTTATGGAGGATCGTTCTGACATTAGTGACTTCCCAGTCAGGAAAACATTCTGGGTTTCATGAAGATCGTTTAAACACATTAATTCACGGTGATCCAGGTCAGTGTACTCAATAACTGGCAAATATGATGAATTGTGATCATTCCACCATCAGGTGACATTTGCATTCAATGAGGAAGGTTAAAAATTGGGTGTATAGGTACAGCACACTCTTAAGCCAAAATCACAAAAATCAGCGGGCGGCCATACAAGCACCTCTACCTGGCTCATGCACAACACCAACCACCCCTAACCTGCAACGTTATGATAAATGGCGTGCTTTTGCTAATGTATTAAAATGAAAGGAATGGCTGAGCCCAAACAAACGCAACTCCCTATACAAAGACCTGCACGCATCCACAAAAGAAATGCTATGCATCTAGTGGAATAGTGGTGGTGTGATGTACTATAGATTGCTTCCCCGAAGTGTATCTGTCACTGCTGACATTTATTGTCAACAGCTGAGATGTCTTACAGGTGCAATCCAAGAACAGCAACCATGAAGACTGCCTGAAGTAATGCTACTCCACTATAATGCCCACCTGCATTTACTAGACTGACGAAAAACACTATAGAGGAGTTGTGTTGGCAAATCATTCTGCATCCATCTTATGCACCTTATCTTTCACCCTTAGATTACCACCTTTTTCACACTCTATCGAGCAACCTTCAAGAAATGTCCTTTCCAGATGAAAATGTGCTCTGAACATGGCTGGATGAGTTCTTCACTTCAAAACCAAGTTATTCCTACAGTTGGGTAATCAAAAAATTGCCAAAGCATTGGAAGACTCTGCTACGTGTATCTATTGTATTTGCTAAACTTATGGAAAAACTCTATGAACTTATACACCAACTCAATATCTTCAACAACACTGTAGGGATCAGCAGATATTTTACAGTGATGGACCCAAAGTAGAACAGAAGATACTGTGAGCTGCACGTTCCACAACAGGGTGCTTAGAAAAGTTTAAACTTCCTCCAGGGACTTCAATTTACAAGGTGAAGTCTATTGAGTCTATTGACATACTGAAGACAGTGCAGTACGCTTCTGCTCTTACGGACGCAATAATGTTGACACTATCAGAAGCAAGAAATGTGTTCCAGTCTGTTGAACAGCAAAAATGATCAAAATGTACAGATAAAACAGTGATGAGTATATGGTCTCAGTACAGAGAGCTCTCCCACAAAAATAATATATTTATTTCATCTGGATAAGGGCACATGTAGGATGCTACAACAATAAAATAGTGAATAATCTGCCAAAGGAGGCTACTACGTTCTGGAGTCCTCTCAGTATACGTTCTTGTTGAAAAGTTATCACATCAGTGGTATGAGATTTAACCATGATAGTTCCCCACAACATTTCACCCTTGAACTTAAATGGTACAGATGTGCCTGTTGCGATTTCTGAATACAAGAGTGGTGTAGATCGTTTGTTTTTTAAAAGTAGAAAAATGTGAGTGGTAGGGGAAATCTGTAACTGAATTTTTAAAAAAAATGACAATAGCCTTCCTGTTAATATTCAGTGGCTTCTGGCATCAAACATTCTAAATGTTTACAGATTTACAAATATTTTGTTTTAGGAAGTTGTCTAAAATTTTAAAATCAGAATGTTATTATTGAACACTCCTCGTACTTTTATCTCCGTTATTAACGAGACGTTCATTAAATATCTGTAGGTTATTACCAATAGCTTTTGCAATTCGCATCATATGTCTTAAATTATTTGTAATCTTTATAAATTAACTGTGAAAATCATGTGAATATGCTCAGCTAAAACTATCATCAATATATTTTGTAATTTGAATTTTTCGTTGTATAAGGTAATGGCTGGATGATGCAACAGCACCGAAGGCCAAGTAAATCAGTATGCAAATACACTGGTGATTGTTGCACTGCACTGATTTAGCAAACATTTTATTATTGACGTAATGCTTAAATTGGTTAGTATGGTACACGAATAGCTGAGATGCCGCTGTTTACATTTTCGTACTGAAACAAGTTTAATTTCAATGTACTTTCAGTCATAGTAATATTAGAGCATCTGTACTGTCATGATAAATCATAATATGGGAAGAAATACGGAGCAACAACATAAGATGGTCCAACAAAGCTGTGGTAAGTTTCATAAAGCAGTAATTTGGTGTCACTTCAGTGTTCAGGGGATTATTATTTTCACAAGTACCATTAACATATGCATTTGTGACAGTCAACGTTTCCATCTGTGGTACCATACACTATTTTAAATCGTAACTTCTGGTCAAAACAACTGCACTTGCAAATCCTCTGACAGCCATCATTGCAAATAATTTACTGCTTAACTCAAGGATAAGTTAACTGATAACAATACGAAAAATAAGTTACCGGAACTTAATTTCAAAATCCTACATTTAAATTATGTAAACAAATTGTAACCAAATATCTCTTGTTTGCAAAACTGTTTCATCAAAATCCCCAGCCTATCCCCAGCTTGAATGAAGAGCCGTCAAAATCAACATGTATGCAAACTACAGGGGCTGTTTGGAAAGTAAGGAACAATAGGTCACGAAATGGAAACCACAGTGAAAATCAAAACAGTTTTATTTGCAACAGTTAGCTACACCTACAAGCTACTTCTCCACATAGTCGCCACTCAGACTTAAGAGATCTGTCGTAGTGCTGTACCAACTTTTCAATTCCCTCGTTATAGAAGACAGCCACCAGTGCTTTACGACAATTTTCTAGTCAGGACTGCAGCTTGTTGTCTGTGTCAAAATATTGTCTTCATAGCCAGCAGTTCATTTGAGCAGAGATGATCCACAGGGGTAGCCAATTACGAGCTGAAATGTGGGTGACCAAACACTTCCCATCGAAAACGCTGAAGGAGCATCTTCATTGCCCCTGCAGAGTGCGGCCGAGAATTCTCATGTAGAAAGAACCGCGTGACAGTTATGCTATGTGGATTGCATTGCTTCAGGTGAAATCTTTCGCCAGGCCCTCATACTTGGCGGGAGCCACTAATTTCTAGCCATCTTTACGTTCTCACTGTGAGCTCAGAACTGAAAAGAGTGACATGATATGATCGACAGGTGTACAAGACACAGTGCCCAATGCATCTGTGCAAAGCTTCATCAGATTTTCACTGTATTTTCCATTTCAAGACCGATCGTTCCTTACTTTCCGAATAACTCTGGTACAATTGATTCGCCTGGCATAAAAATCAGTGTGCAGAAGATCAGTGTTATTGTTGTGTGATGTTCAAAAACCTACCGTAGATGCACTTTAATCAGAAATCTAATTCTAGATTTGTTGCGATTGTCGCCGTCGCTAAAAACACTGACGTGCAAAACTTAAGAACCAAAGTAACTTTTGCTGCTAAGTAACAGCTCAATGAAACTTGTGCCATACATAGAAAGAATAACTACAATACAGTACAGTACAGAAGGTAAGTAAAACTAATACAGAATGAGTCATTCCATGTGAAATCAACCAATAAAAAAAAAAATAATAATAAAAAAAATTGATACTATGACGATTTAGAATTTTGTATTTTTTTCTCATTTTATTAATGATTTAAAATTTTGTAATTTTTTGTCATTTTGTTCCACCCATTTGAATAAGATAAAATCCAAAATTAAAGATTTTTTTTGGGGGGTCATTTCGTTTACGACAAATAATTTTTAAGTTTTTGAAACAGTGCGATTTTTGCCATATTTTGAAACCTTAAAATGGCCAAATCTTACAAAATAGTTGCTGTACAAATATGGAACTTACACCATTTTATTGTAAGCTTTAAAACCGTGTGACGCTTGACCGAATTCATTTAAAAAAAAAAAATACGTTAGTCATACACTACTACATAAAGTGCTAAATTTCAAGATGATATTCCAAAATGAACATATGGAAATAAATTTTATTTTACTGCTATTTATGTTGCCGACTGTACGTCACCAACTGTACGTTACCTGCACTGGCTCGTGAAGCTGCTGTACATCGACAGTAATTCACTTCAGTAGACACGAATTGTTGAGATAAAATTAGCAAAACACTGGTGAGGGAAAGAGGACCGGGGTTCTGTGTGCATGCATAATTCATTAAGCACCTGTTCTCAGGGGATAAAGTGGAAAAAAAGTGTGACAGAAAAGTGTTTGTGTCATAATTTAAAATGCTTATTGACCCAATAAAATTTTGAAGTCACTTTGAATACAAGTGTCAGAACGAATGAAGTGCAATTTATACTTGCTATATTCTAGCAAGTACTGTTCAACATTTTACTGGGAAATTAAGGATTTTAAATCATGAAGCTGGCTCATTTGTGGCACTGTCACCTGAGGCTCTCATATAGAAAGGCACCAGTAGCTTAATAAATGCACATAAAAGTCGAAGTGTTTTCATAACATTCATATTAGGCCTAATCAGTTGTGGAAGTACAACCTGATCAAATATTATCAGCCTTATAATTGTTTGAGTGTGGTAAACCAAGTATATGCCATCTGTCACTTTTTCTGTGTAACAAATGATGAACATATGCAGCATAGAAAAGGAGCTTGGCTAAAAGATTTTAGGAAATCCAGTCACAGGGACTTAGGTGTATCGTGCATTTATTCCTATGAGCAATGATAAAGCAAAAACTGCTTCTAACTTTATTGATTTGGATGTTAATTAAATTAAAGTGGTCCAGGTGACACAGCTTTTGAACAAGTTACTAGACTTGTTGCTTGTGTGTATGACAACATATGGTGGACGGCTTGTCTGCTATCAGCTGATGTAAAAGGAGAAATAAACATTTTATTTATAGATCCTTAAGGGACTCACTCTTTCTTTTTATAAAAAAGATCAGATAAATTGATTGCAACCTCATATTTTGTAATTAAATCCCACAATTCATCATCATCATTGACTTGAGGCCTTATGCCCGCTGCATTGTGGGGTCAGCCTTATTACTATTGAATTGGCAGTGTTAATTGCAGAGGGTGGCTGGATGCCCTTCCTGCTGCCACCCTGAACCCCCCCAGGATGGAATTAGTGTACCCCAGCTGTCTGTGTCTAGAGTAAATCATGGACTAGTGCGAACACGTTTCAAATGTCTGCGAGTCGTGTAACTGAGGCAGAGCATGGGGACCAGCCCAGTATTCACCTAGTGGGATGTGGAAAACCGCCTAAAAACCACATCCAGCCTGACCAGCAAACCGGCCCTCATCATTAATCCGCCAGGCAGATTTGATCCATGACTGGCATGCTTACCCGAGTCCAGCAAGTAGCGCATTAATGCTCTTAGCTACCCTGGCAGGTCAATTAAATACCACAATTGCCACTCGAAAAAATATAGATTTTCAGATGAAGAACTGTGAAAAGCTTCAGATTATACTGGAAAGGAATGTATTGTTACATCAATAATCTGTCATTACTGCTTTGGAGAATTATGTTATGTCATTTGAAAGAAAACTGTAAGGCATAATCTTAGACTCTAATAAGATTGTTAGCGGTTCACCATAACATCTGCCTTGTTGAATGTGAGTAAAATAATTCTCTTTTCAAGGCCTTCAAATAACACGCTATTAAATAATAACTGCTATATCTTTGTGTAATTAATAATATTAATTAATGTTAATTTATTTGTAAATGAAAGGGAAAAAGCATCTGGTACGACGTTTTAATTTACTACTTTCTTACTTCTAACTGCATTAGCAAAATATTTTATAGACAGTGGCGACATATTCCACAAATTTTACCTGCAGAATTATATCATTCTACGACATACGGTTCGGGATATATGCTGACATATACATTGAGATTTGTGGAGAGAACTAGCGTTACTTAAAGAGCAGCGCAAATTGCTCAGATTATACTCAAACAGTGTTTGATAGTGAGAGCACTTAGCGGCTTCCAACATACTTTAAACATAATTTTAAGCTTTTCTAAATTTTTTATTATTCCGTGATTTATTGATCCGAAACTAATAAAACCGACAGAATTAGGATTCTGCGTCTTCAACTATAAACAACTTACATGAGTAACGTTAACTACACTCCTGGAAATGGAAAAAAGAACACATTGACACCGGTGTGTCAGACCCACCATACTTGCTCCGGACACTGCGAGAGGGCTGTACAAGCAATGATCACACGCACGGCACAGCGGACACACCAGGAACCGCGGTGTTGGCCGTCGAATGGCGCTAGCTGCGCAGCATTTGAGCACCGCCGCCGTCAGTGTCAGCCAGTTTGCCGTGGCATACGGACCTCCATCGCAGTCTTTAACACTGGTAGCATGCTGCGACAGCGTGGACGTGAACCGTATGTGCAGTTGACGGACTTTGAGCGAGGGCGTATAGTGGGCATGCGGGAGGCCGGGTGGATGTACCGCCGAATTGCTCAACACGTGGGGCGTGAGGTCTCCACAGTACATCGATGTTGTCGCCAGTGGCCGGCGGAAGGTGCACGTGCCCGTCGACCTGGGACCGGACCGCAGCGACGCACGGATGCACGCCAAGACCGTAGGATCGTACGCAGTGCCGTAGGGGACCGCACCGCCACTTCCCAGCAAATTAGGGACACTGTTGCTCCTGGGGTATCAGCGAGGACCATTCGCAACCGTCTCCATGAAGCTGGGCTACGGTCCCGCACACCGTTAGGCTGTCTTCCGCTCACGCCCCAACATCGTGCAGCCCACCTCCAGTGGTGTTGCGACAGGCATGAATGGAGGGACGAATGGAGACGTGTCGTCTTCAGCGATGAGAGTCGCTTCTGCCTTGGTGCCAATGATGGTCGTATGCGTGTTTGGCGCCGTGCAGGTGAGCGCCACAATCAGGACTGCATACGACCGAGGCACACAGGGCCAACACCCGGCATCATGGTGTGGGGAGCGATCTCCTACACTGGCCGTACACCACTGGTGATCATCGAGGGGACACTGAATAGTGCACGGTACATCCAAACCGTCATCGAACCCATCGTTCTACCATTCCTAGACCGGCAAGGGAACTTGCTGTTCCAACAGGACAATGCACGTCCGCATGTATCCCGTGCCACCCAACGTGCTCTAGAAGGTGTAAGTCAACTACCCTGGCCAGCAAGATCTCCGGATCTGTCCCCCATTGAGCATGTTTGGGACTGGATGAAGCGTCGTCCCACGCGGTCTGCACGTCCAGCACGAACGCTGGTCCAACTGAGGCGCCAGGTGGAAATGGCATGGCAAGCCGTTCCACAGGACTACATCCAGCATCTCTACGATCGTCTCCACGGGAGAATAGCAGCCTGCATTGCTGTGAAAGGTGGATATACACTGTACTAGCGCCGACATTGTGCATGCTCTGTTGCCTGTGTCTATGTGCCTGTGGTTCTGTCAGTGTGATCATGTGATGTATCTGACCCCAGGAATGTGTCAATAAAGTTTCCCCTTCCTGGGACAATGAATTCACGGTGTTCTTATTTCAATTTCCAGGAGTGTATATAAAATATACAAATTAGGCCACCAAAACATATTTTTTAGTACTTACCTTCAACTACAACAATGAGAATTGACTGATTCAAACAATTGGCACTGAACACTATGATTATACAATATCAACACAAAAGATAACACAGCATGGAAGACTGCCACTGTGAAAACTTCCAATAATTAATAGCTACAACAAATGAAGGTGGTGTGATTCAGCAACATATAATTGTGAGGATGAAGCCTTAAAAACTATTGCTGCTTTATAACGCTGATGGGAACTGAGTGACAAAGCACATGCACATCACCATGTGTTGTAGAATTAAAATGTTCTAAAGCAACACAGCATCCCATTATGATATTCTAGATTTTGTAATGTTAAGAGCATTTTATGAGGTTTTATTGTACTTATATTCTATACTGTACAATAGTATGAAAATACTTCTCATTAGCATAGTTACATTCCCTAAACCACAGGCAAATCTTATGCTACTAAGAGAGACTAAAAGTTATACATATTTTGATTTACAACTTCAAATTGTATTAATTGTATTCATCGATAATCCATTTTCCCTACATTTGATACATATTCTTACTCTTCAAAATGCAAGTTCCAGGGTTCAAATAATATAACTTAGAAAGCTTAAATCCTGCTCTTTCTGGCCGTGGCAAGAAAAAAGAATTGAACAAGGTATAGCTGAGATACTGCCCCCACCCCCCAAAAATACCCTAAATTTTCACATAGAAAATATTCACGGTTAATGAAATTGGATCCATATGTAGACATCATAGGTACGCTGTGACAAAATAAATTATTCAGATAGTTAAGGAAGATGAAAATATAATAGTCATGGGTGACTGAAATTCAATAGCAGAGAAAGGCACAAAAGGAAAGGTAGTAGGCGAATATGGACTAGGGGTTAAGGAATGAAAGAGGAAGCCACGTGGCAGAATTTTGCGTAGAGCATAAATTAATCATAGCTAATACTTGGTCCCCTCCCCCATGAACCATTGACCTTGCCATTGGTGGGGAGGCTTGAGTGCCTGAACGATACAGATGGCCGTGTTGTAGGTGCAACCATAACGGAGGGGTATCTGTTGAGAGGCTAGACAAACTTGTGGTTCCTGAAGAGGGGCAGCAGCCTTTTCAGTAGTTGCAGGTGCAACAGTCTGGATGATTGACTGATCTGGCCTTGTAACACTAACCAAAATGGCCTTGCTGTTCTGGTGCTGCGAACGGCATAAAGCAAGGGGAAACTACAGCCGTAATTTTTCCCGAGGGCATGCAGCTTTACTGTATGATTAAATGATGATGGCGTCCTCTTGGGTAAAATATTCCGGAGGTAAAATAGTCCCCCATTCGAATCTCCGGGTGGGGACTACTCAAGAGGACGCCGTTATCAGGAGAAAGAATACTGGCGTTCTACGGATTGGAGCGTGGAATGTCAGATCCCTTAATCGGGCAGGTAGGTTAGAAAATTTAAAAAGGGAAATGGATAAGTTAGATATAGTGGAAATTAGTGAAGTTCGCTGGCAGGAGGAACCAGACTTTTGGTCAGGTGAATACAGGGTTATAAATACAAAATAAAATAGGGGTATTGCAGGAGTAGGTTTAATAATGAATAAAAAAATTGGAGTGCGGGTAAGCTACTACAAACAGTATAGTGAATGCATTATTGTGGCCAAGATAGACATGAAGCCGATGCCTACTACAGTAGTACAACTTTATATGCCAACTAGCTCTGCAGATGACGAAGAAATTGAAGAAATGTATAATGCGATAAAAGAAATTATTCAAGTAGTGAAGGGAGACAAAAATTTAATAGTCATGGGTGACTGGAATTCTAGAGTAGAAAAAGGGAGAGAAGGAAACATAGTAGGTGAATATGGATTGGGGCTAATAAATGAAAGAGGAAGCCACCTGGTAGAATTTTGCGCAGAGCATAACTTAATCGTAGCTAACACTTGGTTCAAGAATCATGAAAGAAGGTTGTATACATGGAAGAACCCTGGAGATACTAAAAGGTATCAGATAGATTATATAATGGTAAGACAGAGATTTAAGAAAGAGGTTTTAAATTGTAAGATATTTCCAGGGGCAGATTTGGACACTGACCACCATCTATTGGTTATGAACTGTAGATTTAAACTGAAAAAACTGCAAAAAAGTGGGAATTTAAGGAGATGGGACCTTGATAAACTGACTAAACCAGATATTGTAGAGAGATTCAGGGAGAGCATAAGGGAACAATTGACAGGAATGGGGGGAAAGAATGCAGTAGAAGAAGAATGGGTAGCTTTGAGGGATGAAGTAGTGAAGGCAGCAGAGGATCAAATAGGTAAAAAGACAAGGGCTTGTAGAAATCCTTGGGTAACAGGAGAAATACTGAATTTAATTGATGAAAGGAGAAAATATAAAAATGCAGTAAATGAAGCAGGTAAAAAGGAATACAAACGTCTCAAAAAAGATATCGACAGGAAGTGCAAAATGGCTAATCAGGGATGGATAGAGGACAAATGTAAGGATGTAGAGACTTATCTCACTAGGGGTAAGATAGATACTGCCTACAGGAAAATTGAAGAGACCTTTGGAGAAAGGAATACCACTTGCATGAGTATCAAGAGCTTTGATGGAAACCCAGTTCTAAGCAAAGAAGGGAAGGCAGAAAGGTGGAAGGAGTGCATAGAGGGTCTATACAAGGGTGAAGTACTTGAGGACAGTATTATGGAAATGGAAGAGGATGTAGATGAAGATGAAATGGGAGATATGATACTGCGTGAAGAGTTTGACAGAGAACTGAAAGACCTGAGTTGAAAAAAGGCCCCTGGAGTAGACAACATTCCATTAGAACTACTGACAGCCTTGGGAGAGCCAGTCCTGACAAAACTCTACCATCTGGTGAGCAAGAGGTATGAGACAGGCGAAATACCCTCAGGCTTCAAGAAGAATATAATAATTCCAATCCCAAAGAAAGCTGGTGTTGACAGATGTGAAAATTACCGAACTATCAGTTTAATAAGCCACAGCTGCAAAATACTAAAGCGAATTCTTTACAGACGAAAGAAAAAACTGATAGAAGCCGACCTCGGGGGAAGATCAGTTTGGATTTTGTAGAAATGTTGGAACACGTGAGGCAATACTGATCCTATGACTTATCTTAGAAGAAAGATTAAGGAAAGGCAAACCTGCGTTTCTAGCATTTGTAGACTTAGAGAAAACTTTTGACAATGTTGACTGGAATACTCTCTTTCAAATTCTGAAGGTGGTGTGGGTAAAATACAGGGAGCGAAAGGCTATTTACAATTTGTACAGAAACCAGATGGCAGTTATAAGAGTCGAGGGGCATGAAAGGGAAGCAGTGGTTGGGAAGGAACTGAGACGGGGTTGTAGCCTATCCCCCATGTTATTCAATCTGTATATTGAACAAGCAATAAAGAAAACAAAAGAAAAGTTCGGAGTAGGTATTAAAATCCATGAGGTTTGCCGATGACATTGTAATTCTGTCAGAGACAGCAAAGGACTTGGAAGAGCAGCTGAACAGAAGGACAGTGTCTTGAAAGGAGGGTATAAGACGAACATTAACAAAAGCAAAACGAGGATAATGGAATGTAGTTGAATTAAGTCGGGTGACGCTGAGGGAATTAGATTAAGAAATGAGACACTTAAAGTAGTGATGATGGTCGAAGTAGAGAGGATATAAAATGTAGACTGGTAATGGCAAAGAAAGCGTTTCTGAAGAAGAAAAATTTGTTAACATCGAGTATAGATTTAAATGTCAGGAAGTCATTTCTGAAAGTATTTGTATGGAGTGTAGCCATGTGTGAAACGTCGACTATAAGTAGTTGGACAAGAAGATAATAGAAGCCTTCGAAATGTGGTGCTACAAAAGAATGCTGAAGTTTAGATGGGTAGATCACATAACTAATGAGGAGGTATTGGTTAGAATTGAGGAGAAGAGGTGCTTGTGGCACAACTTGACTAGAAGGCGGGATCGGTTGGTAGGACATGTTCTGAGACATCGAGGGATCACCAATTTAGTATTGGAGGGCAGCTTGGAGGGTAAAAATCATAGAGGGAGACCAAGAGATGAATACACTAAGCAGATTCATAAGGATGTAGGATGCAGTAGGTACTGGGAGATGAAGAATCTCGCACAGGATAGAGTGGCATGGAGAGCTGCATCAAACCAGTCTCAGGACTGAAGGCCACAACAACAACAATACTTGGTTTAACAATTATGAAAGAGGGTTGTATATGTGGAAGAGGCCTGGAGACACTGAAAGATTTTAGATAGATTATATAGTGGTAAGACAGAGATTTAGGAACCAGGTTTTAAATTGTAAGGCATTTCCAGGAGCAGATGTGGGCTTCATTTTATTGGTTATGAACTGTAGACTAAAACTGAAGAAACAGCAATAAGGTTGGAATTTAAGGAGGTGGGATCTGGATAGACTGAAAGAACCAGAGGCTTTAGAGAGTTTCAGAGAGAGCATTAGAGAATGATTGACAAGTACAGGGGGGAAAGACATACAGTGGAAGAAGAATGGGTAGCTTTGAGAGATGAAATATTGAAGGCAGCAGAGGATAAAGTAGGTAAACAGACAAGGGCTAGTAGAAATCCTTGGGTAACAAGAGATATTGAATGTAACTGATGATTGGAGAACATACAAAAAGGCAGTAAATGAAGCAGGTGAAAAGCAATAGATGTGTCTCAAAAATTAGATTGACACGAAGTGCAAAATGGCTAAGCAAGGATGGCTACACAACAAACATAGGCATGTAGAGGCGTATATCACTAGAGGTAAGATAGATACTGCCTACATGAAAATGAAAGAGACCTTTGGAGAAAACAGAACCACCTGTATGATTATCAGGAGTGCAGATGGAAAACCACTTCTAAACAAAGAAGGGAATGCAGAAAGGTGCAAGGAGTATGTAGAGGGTCTGTACAAGGGTGATTTACTTGAGGACAGTATTATGTAAATGGGAAAGGACGTAGATAAAAATGAAATGGGACATATGATACTGTGTGAAAAATTTGACAGAGCACTGAAAAACCTAAGTCAAAAAAAGGCCCCGAGAGCAGACAACATTCCGTTAGACCTACTACAATCCTTAGGAGAGACAGCCACAACAAAACTCTACCATCTGGTGAAAAAAAAGCATGAGGGAGGTGAAATACCCTCAGACTTCAGGAAGAATATAATAATTCCAATCCAAAAGAAAGCAGGTTTCAACAGGTGTGAATATTACTGAACTTTCAGTTCAATAAGTTATGGTTGAGAAAGACTAATACGAATTCTTTACAGATGAATGGAAAAACTCGTAGGAGCTGACCTCAGAAAGATCGGTTTAGATTCTGCAGAAATATTGGAACACGCAAGGAAATACTGACCCTACGATTTATCTTAGAAGATAGATTAAGGAAAGGCAAACCCATGTTTCTAGCATTTGTAGAATTAGAGAAAGCTTTTGACAATGTTGAAAGGAATAGTCTTAAAAGTTCTGAAGGTGACAGGGGTAAAATACAGAGAGCAAAAGGCTATTTACCATTTGTACAGAAACCAGATGGCAGTTATAAGGGGCACGAAAGAGAAGCTTTGATTGAAAAGGGAGTGAGGCTGTGTTGTACTCTATGCTCGATGTTATTCAGTCTGTATATTGAGCAAGCAGTAAAGGAAACATAAGAAAAATTTGGAGTAGGAAATAAAATCCAAAGAGAAATACCCTCAAACCTGAAGAACAATGCAGTAATGCCTATATAAAAGAAAGCAGTTGCTGACAGGTCTGCCAGTTTAGTCATGGTTGCAAAACACGAAACATGATTTCTTTATAGAAGAATGGAAAAACTGGTAGAAGACAAACTCGCAAACGATCAGTTTGGATTCCAGAGAAATGTGGGCCCTTGCGAGGCTATACTGACCCTACAACACATCTTAGAAGATTGATTCAGGAGAGGCAAACCTACATTTATAGCATTTGTAGACCTAGAGAAAGCTTTTGATAATGTTGAGAGGAATACCCTCTTTGAAATTCTGAAAGTCGCAGGGGTAAAATACAGGAACCAAACATTAACAGCTTGTCGAGAACCAGACAACAGCTAAGCAAGCAGTGATTGAGAAGGAAATGAGACAGGGTTGTAGCCTGTCCCAGATGTTATTCAGATTGCTTATTGATCATGCAGTAAAGGAAACCAAACAAAACTTTGGAGAAGTAACTCAAGATTCAGCAAGAAGAAAAGAAAAACTTGACCTAAAAGAGCAGTTGAACGGAATGGACAGTGTCTTGAAAGGAGTGTATAAGACAAGCATCAACAAAACCAAAATGAGAATAATGGAATGTAGTCGAATTAAATCAGGTGATGCTGAGGGACACTTAAGGTAGAGATGAGTTGTACTATCTGGGGAGCAAAATAACTGATGATGGTCAAAGTAGAGTGGATATAAAATGTAGACTGGCTCTCGCAAGGAAAGCGTTTCTGAAGAAGAGAAATTTGTTAATATCAAGTATAGATTTAAGTGTCGGGAAGTCTTTCCTGAAAGTATTCGTATGGAGTGTGGCCATGTATGGAAGCGAAACTTGGACGATAAATAGTTTAGACAAGAAGAGAATACAAGCTTTTGAAATGTGGTGCTACAGAAGAAATCTGAAGATTAGATGGGTAGATCACATAACTAATGAGGAGATGCTTAAAAGAACTGGGGAGAAGAGGAATTTGTGGCACAACCTGACTAAAAGAAGGGATCAGTTGTTAGAACACATTCTGAGCCATCAAGGGATCAGCAATTTAGTACTGGAGAGAAGTGTGGAGGGTAAAAATTGTAGAGGGAGACCACGAGATGAATACACTAAGCACATAAGAAGGATGTAGGTTGTGGTTGTTACTCAGAGATGATGAAGCTTGTACAGGATAGAGCAGCATGGAGAGCTGAATCAAACCAGACTCTGCACTGGAGACCACAATAACAACAGTTAGGAATAACTCTCTGAAGGTTTGGTGTGACTGTTTCATATGAAAAGTGGCAGTGGTCAGTCAAACCTTGAATCTCAGAATTGTGGGACAAATCTTTTAGCCACTTCAAAGGCTTGTATCTACATTTAGGTGTGGCTACATCCCTGATTTTTGCTGTCATGTGATTCAGCATAAATGGTTGTCTATGTATATTTAAAAAAATGACCAAATGTTTGCTATAACTTTTAAAAAAGCCTAGGAAACTCGACACATCTGCATCTCTCTATGTGATGCAAATGTGAGTAGTCTCTCTTCTAAAACCCCTAAAAATTCAACCACTGAAGACACTGAAATGAAATTTGGTATGTAACCATCAAACACCATATAGAATGTTACATCAAATTTCATTACATTTGGAAATGCAAGAGTGGGAATGCTTTTTAATATTGCTCCCTTTGACATGGAATGACCTATAAATAGTATTTTGTATTCACTTAAGTACAATTTTAAGACTGGACGGGCTGAATGGTACAGGCAGTTTGTTTCTAAAACTATTTTCAAAATTTTTCATACTTTTTTTGCCTTTGTCAATCTATATGCATAATAACTTCATCTAAAATTATCACATAGTATAACAGTTTTAAAGTTCAACTCCATTACATTCCTTTAAATTGACTTCATTCAGTGTTTAGTTCTGATAAATAACTTCTTTTTAGTTTCTGTAACACTGAAGTCAATATACCAGATTGTAATGGGTTAATGATAATATGACAGAAAGGACAGATTGCTACTCACCACATAATGGAGGTGCTGAGTAGCAGACATGCACAACAAAAAGCTTGCTACAAACACAAACAAACACGCGCGCGCGCGCGCGCACACCCACACACACACACACACACATAAACAACGCGCGTGCACACGCGCATACACACACACACACACACACACACACGCTCACACACGCACACACACACACACACACACACACACACACACACACGCGCACACACACACACACACACACACACACACGCACGCACGCGCACACACACACACACACACACACACACACACACACACACACACACATTCATGCAGATACAACTGGCACACACATTCACACAGACGCAACTCATGACCACTGTCTCTGGCTGCTGATGCCTGACTGGCAGTATGATGAGTAGCAATTAATCCTTTTCATAATATTGTCATTGTAACAGGTTACTTATTTATGTTGTTCAGAGAAGAGGGGGCCATTTCATTTTTGTATTTCTGTTATTGTAATCTTTGACTGGATAAGAGAACATTCGTAACCTTTTAGGTATTGATACTTTCCATGTGTTTCAACTTGATCTCTTTGACAACCATGTAATACAGGGTGAGTCAAAAGTCCTTGGACACCTTCATAAGTTGGAAGATTAAAGGGAAAATTGAAATGTGGTGATGGGAACACGGTTTGACGTGGGGCCGCAACTTTTGCAGTGAATGTTATTCATGGCCGCCATCTTGAAATCTGCCATTTTGGATTCAAGTCTTTTTTTATGGTGGTGGGGGGGGGGGGGGGGGGTATGACACATCAAATAACACTCGCTTGAGCTCTGGAACTGAGCAGCATAATTTGTTTTTGTCTATCTTGTACAGTTTCGAAGATATTAATGTTCAAAGTTACCTTGATACCGACTCATGGTTCTGTGTTCCAGGTGATCTAAAATGGGTCTGACATGTGAACAGAAGATCAAAACCATCCTTATATCGGGGGAACACAGCTACTGAACAATAGCAGCTGACTACAACAGACGGCACCCAGACAGAGAACCAGTGTCGCACAGCATGGTGGCTCACATGATCGCCAAATTCTGGGAGACGGGCACTGTTCATGATAGGGCACGTAGTGGGCGACCAAGGACTGCCACCAATGAAGAAACTGCAACTGCGGTTGTTGCGTCGTTTGTGAAAAGTCCTAAACAACATACCCGTTGTGTGGCCCTAGCATGTGGAATAAGCCAAACCTCTGTTGTCCGGATATTGAACACCAATAAATGGCATCCTTACAAGCTGCAGATGCAACATCAACTTAACGAGGATGACCCTTATCACAGGTTGGAGTTCTGCCTGTTAGCTAGTGAACAACACGAACTGGATCCTTTGTTTGCCAAGGACATACTGTTCAATGATGAGGCGTATTTCACTTCGAACGGGGAGGTTAATTGACATAATTGTCAATACTGGAGTGACATAAATCCGAACTGGGTTGCCCCAATTCGAGAACATAGTCCAGCAAAGATGATGGTGTGGTGTGGCATATGGGACACCTGCATCATTGGGCAATATTTCAATTACAACACCTTAACTGCACCACAGTATCTGATGCTGCTGCAGGACCCTGTGTTCCCTTCCACACCGAACGCTGACGGCATTTTCCCATCTTATTTTCAGCATGATGGAGCCCCTCTACACTATGGCATTGGTGTCCGTGATTGGTTGGAGGAACAACTGCCAGAGAAGTGGATTGGTCGCCGTGGTCCCGAGGAGTGGCCGCCCATCCCCTGACTTAATGCCCCTTGATTTTTATCTATGGAGACATCTTAAGCAGATAGTGTATGCTGAGAGCATCCGTGATTTGAGACACCTGGAGGAACACATACAACACGCCTGTGACCAAATTGCAGGAGACACTCTCCTCCATGTGCAGTCAGAGTGGTTGCGGTGACTACAGTTGTGCACTGCAGGGGATGGACAACACGTAGAACATGTGTTGTAGCAGTTGGTATGAAGGTAATTTCCCAACTTTGAACATTAACAGCCTCTAAACTGTACAAGTTAAACAAAAACAAAATACACCACTACATTCCAGAGGTCAGGCGAGTGTTATCTGATGTGTCATACACCCCCTTCCCATAAAAAAAAAAAATAAATAAATAAATAAATAAAAAAAAAAAAAGACTTGAATCCAAAATGGCGGATTTCAAGATGGTGGCCATGAATGACATTCACTCCAAAAATTGCGGCCCCACATCAAACCTATGTTCCCATCATCACATTTCAATTTTCCCTTTAATCTTTTAACTTATGAAGGTGTCCAAGGGTTTTGGACTTGCCCTGTATTTGTACCTTTGGCAGTTATAATGTGTGAATTATTAAGCGTGGAGTTAACACAAAGTGTACGTTACTGTAAATCCACCAAGGCATGGCACATTTATATGGACTATGTTAAGACGGAGTTCTGCATTAGGTTGGATCACACTTGATGAAAATGTATTTTTGATCCACTGACGTACACTGTGTTAATACCATGGTGTAAAATTACCTTTTTGAACTCTCTCATTTTCTGTGATACTTGTGCATATTCTGTATTCATCTGTTTTGTACTTTACAGTATTTGATGTGAAGATGATTGTAATAAATGAAGCCAATAGAGAATAAATGTACATTTCTATATCTGATGGCACAAATAAGCTTTTTGCAAAATATCTAAAAGCTGAAGACAGTCCCCCACATAAAATTCTATTAAACAAACATTTGTCCCTTACTCCATACATGAACAGAATCAGAAAAAGTCATAATAACTGATACAGTGAATTCTCGGCCATACGCTTCACAGTGGTTTGTAGAGTATGAATGTAACTGTAGATGGAAATGATATATGACACTGTTGCCTCTTTATCATGTTTGCTGAACATACAAACTTTCTACTTGTTTTAGTTGCCATTTGTATGCTGGTTAACATTGTTGCTGTAACTGCCTTATGGTCTCTGACAATATGAACATCCTCAAAGAGCTTTGGTCTCTTTGTTGCTGTTAGGTCTAAAATATTTCAATCATTAGTGGACTCATGAACTATCGGTTCTAAGTAGTTCACTAAAAGTCATTTCATGTTTTGCAGGATGTCTTGTGATGCCCAAAACTTATAAAACTGATTGTTGCAGCTGATTGTCATATGATTATCTCTTCTGGTGATGGAGGTATGACTAAGGAACTGACCTGAAGGTAAGCAGAGTGTTAAAACTTTCTTATCCAATCCTTGACAAATTTCCTCCAAAAAACTCATACCTGTAAATTTAGGACTTTTACAAGTCCCCCCCCCCCCCTCCCGGGGAACCATGGAACTTGCCTTTGGTGGGGGGGCTTGTGCGCCTCAGCGATACAGACAGCCGTGTTGTAGGTCCAACCACAATGGAGGGCTATCTGTTGAGAGGCCAGACAAACATGTGGTTCCTGAAGAGGGGCAGCAGCCTTTATTGTAGTTGCAGGAGCCACAGTCTGGATGATTGACTGATCTGGCCTTGTAACACTAACCAAAACGGCCTTGCTGTGCTGGTACTGCGAATGGTTGAAAGCAAGGGAAAACTACAACCGTAATTTTTCCCGAGGGCATGCAGCTTTACTGTATGGTTAAATGATGATGGCGTCCTCTTGGGTAAAATATTCCAGTGGTAAAATAGTCCCCCATTCGGATCTCTGGGCGGGGACTACTCAAGAGGACATCATTACCAGGAGAAAGAAAACTGGCATTCTACGGATCAGAGCGTGGAATGTCAGATCCCTTAATCGAGCAGGTAGGTTAGAAAATTTAAAAAGGGAGATGGATAGGTTACAGTTAGATATAGTGGGAATTAGTGAAGTTCATTGGCAGGATGAACAAGACTTTTGGTCAGGCGAATACAGGGTTATAAATACAAAATCAAATAGGGGTAATGCAGGAGTAGGTTTAATAATAAATAAAAAAAAATAGGAGTGCGGGTAAGCTACTACAAACAGCACAGTGAACGTATTATTGTGGCCAAGATAGACATGAAGCCCACGCCTACTACAGTAGTACAACTTTATATGCCAACTAGCTCTGCAGATGATGAAGAAATTGAAGAAATGTATGATGAAATAAAAGAAATTATTCAGATAGTGAAGGGAGACAAAAATTTAGTAGTCATGGGTGACTGGAATTCGGCAGTAGGAAAAGGGAGAGAAGGTAACGTAGTAGGTGAATCTGGATTGGGGGGAAAGAAATGAAGAAGGAAGCTGCCTGGTAGAATTCTGCACATAGCATAACTTAATCATAGCTAACACTTGGTTCAAGAGTCATAAAAGAAGGTTGTATACGTGGAAGAAGCCTGGTGATACTCACAGGTTTCAGATAGATTATATAATAGTAAGACAGAGATTTAGGAACCAGGTTTTAAATTGTAAGACATTTCCAGGGGCAGATGTGGACTCTAACCACAATCTATTGGTTATGAACTGTAGATTTAAACTGAAGAAACTGCAAAAAGGTGGGAAATTGAGATGGGACCTGGATAAACTGAAAGAACCAGAGGTTGTACAGAGTTTCAGGGAGAGCATAAGGGAACAACTGACAGGAATCGGGGAAAGAAATACAGTAGAAGAAGAATGGGTAGCTTGAGGGATTCAGTAGTGAAGGCAGCAGAGGATAAGTAGGTAAAATGACGAGGGCTAGAAAAAATCCTTGGGTAACAAAAGAAATACTGAATTTAATTGATGAAAGGAGAAAATATAAAAATGCAGTAAATGAAGCAGGCAAAAAGGAATACAAACGTCTCAAAAATGATATCGGCAGGAAGTGCAAAATGGCTAAGCAGGGATGGATAGAGGACAAATGTAAGGATGTAGAGACTTATCTCACTAGGGGTAAGATAGATACTGCCTACAGGAAAATTAAAGATACCTTTGAAGATAAGAGAACCACATGTATGAACATCAAGAGCTCAGATGGAAACCCAGTTCTAAGCAAAGAAGGGAAAACAGGAAGGTGGAAGGAGTATATAGATGGTATACAAGGGCGATGTTCACGAGGACAATATTATGGAAATGAAAGAGAATGTAGATGAAGATGAAATGGGAGATATGATACTGCGTGAAGAGTTTGACAGAGCACCGAGTCGAAACAAGGCCCCCGGAGTAGACAACATTCCATTAGAACTACAGACAGCCTTGGGAGAGCCAGTCCTGACAAAACTCTACCATCTGTTGAGCAAGATGTATGAGACAGGCGAAATATCCTCAGATTTCAAGAAGAATATAATAATTCCAACCCCAAAGAAAGCAGGTGTTGACAGATGTGAAAATTACCGAACTATCAGTTTAATAAGTCACGGCTGCAAAATATTAACGCAAATTCTTTACAGATGAATGGAAAAACTGGTAGATGCCGAACTCGGGGAAGATCAGTTTGGATTCCGTAGAAATATTGGAACACGTGAGGCAATACTGACCCTACGACTTATCTTAGAAGCTAGAAAGGCAAACCTATGTTTCTAGCATTTGTAGACTTAGAGAAAGCTTTTGACAATATTGACTGGAATACTCTCTTTCAAATTCTGTAGACAGCAGGGGTAAAATACAGGGAGTGAAAAGCTATTTACAATTTGTACAGAAACCAGATGGCAGTTATAAGAGTCGAGAGGCATGAAAGGGAAGCAGTGGTTGGGAAGGGAGTGAGACAGGGTTGTAGCCTATCCCTGATTGTAGATTGTATTTTATTGGTCCTGTTGTCTACATAGCAGCTTATGCATAAGACATTGGACAAGTCAAGTTATAAATTTACAGGCTGAAAGTAATTTCAAGGCATACATATTTAAGCTTACAATAATATACTTTACACACAAGTATTTATATAACACATTTCATAAATTTAAATATTCATCAATGGAATAAAAGCAGTGATGCTGTAAATATGGCTTTAGAGATTTTCCAAATGTATTGACCTCAGTGATAGCTTTTAAGTTTTCAGGAAGTTTGTTATAAAGCTTAACTCCCATGTGAAAAGTACCTTTTTGGCACAGTGCTGTGCTGATTTGAGTCATATGTAAGTTCCTGTTTTGTCTGGTAAAGTGCTCATGTATATCACAGTTTTTTTGTAGCCTCTGGTCCTTGCCTATTACATTTAATTTAAAGAACAAAAGGGTTTCCATAATGTATACACACGGTAATGGGGGAATACCAGATTTCTTAAACAGGGGTTTACAAGAGTCTCTAGGCTTGCACCCAAACAAGATTCTAATGGCCCTTTTTTGTAGTTTAAATGTGCTATTAGCTATTTTAGAGTTTCCCCAGAAGGTGACCCCATATCTAAGACGAGAATGAAAGTACGCATGATATGCACTCATTACTGTTTTCTCACTACAGCATGATTTTAATGAACAAAGAAGATAACATGTTTTGCTCAGTTCTGTATTGAGACATTCAATATGCTTATTCCATCTGATGTTACTCTGCAGCCAAAGTCCTAAGAATTTGGTTTCAGTACCGTTACCAACTGGTTCGTCATTGATAGAGACTGATGGGATAAACATGTCCTTGTTAGGAACATTGTGGAATTTTAGAGCAACGGTTTTCTTACTGTTTATTACAAGCTGGTTACTCTGTGCCCAGCTGCTAAGTTGTTTCGTGACCGTGTTTACTGTCTGCTGTAACTGTTCATTGTCGTCTCCTTTTAGTAGAATCGTGGTGTCATCTGCAAATATGATTGATTTGTGTGCATCAATATTTAAGCTTAGATCATTTATGTACAGAAGAAACAGAAGGGGTCCCAATACGGATCCTTGGGGTACACCACATTTTATTTGTTTATAGTCAGATAAGTGATTAGATACAGTTTTTAGTTCAATATTTGTGTGCTTGACGCACACTGCCTGCATACGATTTGTCAGGAAGGAACTGATCCACTTGTTGGACAGACCTCGAATACCATATCTTTCTAGCTTTGATAGCAGAATTTTATGGTCCACCATGTCAAAAGCTTTTGACAAGTCAATAAAGACTCCTATTGTTTCCTGTTTTTTGTCCATCAGGTTTAGGATGGAATTGATGCACTCATAGACAGCAGTTGTCGTTGACCTCTTATTTCTGAATCCATGTTGTTCATTACATAGGATGCTGTTTTTATTTATAAATTTCATAAGTTTCTCATACATAACTTTTTCCAGTACTTTAGAGATGCAGGAGGAAATTGTGATGGGTCTGTAGTTATTTACATTGTCTTTATCCCCTTTTTTAAATACAGGAATAACTTTTGATGTTTTTAACACATCAGGGAAAGTGCCTGCCTGAAGTGAGCAGTCGCATAAATGTGTGAGTACTTCAATTAGGTTTGATGCGCTCTTCTTTAACATTGTTGCAGGTATACCATCAATACCTGCCGATTTGGAATTTTTTAGTCCTTTTATTGCTTTAGCTACTTCATCATGTGAAACAGAACTGATGTACATTGATCCTCTGCATGTACTTATTTTATATTCATTTGCCTGGATGCTCTTAAAGTTTGATTGTAACATATTTTCATCAACACCTGTGAAAAAGTTGTTAAATGTGTTAGCTACTTCTAAGGGGTTTGTTACTTTTTTATTTTTATGTGATAGTGTTATATTTTCCCAAGGTTGTCTGTATTTTCCACATTCTTTTTTTATAACACTCCACATAGCCTTTGATTTATTAGCTGAATTATAAATGATTTCATCATTATGCATTGTTTTTGCTGCTTTTATTACTTTTCTTAATATTTTGGAGTATTTTTTATAGTATGCGCGTACTACAGGTGAGGAATTTTTTGAGTTACATATATCATGAAGTAGTCTTTTCTTCTGGCATGAAACCCTTATTCCCTTTGTGATCCAGCTGTTTGTTCTAGAGTTTCCCTGTATGGTTAATGTTTTCAGTAGGAATGCAAGTTCAAAGAAATGGGTTAATGTATCAATGAAAGTGTCGAATTTTTCATTTATATCGTTCATTTTGTACACTCCTAGCCATTTTTCTTTCTGTAATAAGTTGTTGAAGTAGTTCACATTATGCTGATTATAGCTTCGATATGCTGTTCTAAGAGACATGTTGTTAATAATACTGCCTTGTACTTTTATGCTTAATATTTGAGCAAGATGATCACTAAAACCTGCATTGAAAATTTTTAGTGAGGTGTTATGTAAACTCTTCTTTACTAGAAACTGATCAAGAGCTGTTTGACAAGTTTCTGATACTCGGGTAGCTGCTTTTACTTCAGCCTTTAAATTGTAGGACGTTGCAAGGTTCAAAATGGTCTCCCTATTTCCACTATTCGTCAGGAAGTCAATGTTGAAGTCACCACAGATTATCAATTCACAATTTATTTTATTTGCTTTATTTAGCAATGACTCCAATTTGTTTAAGAAAAGTTCAAAATTCCCGGACGGTGATCGGTAAACTGTAGCAATAACCAGGTTGAACTGAGTAATTTTTATAGCTGCAATTTCATAATCCTTTTCGACATTTGCCCTAGTTAAGTCAGGTAGTGTAATAAAATCTACATTTTCCTTTGTGTAAATTGCTACCCCACCCTGTTTGCTGTTTTTCCTGCAGTAGTAAGCAGCCAAGACAAATTTGTTTATTTTCGTATTCTGGATTAATTCTGGGTTAAGCCAGTGCTCAGAAATGCATAACACTGAGATATAATTAAGTTCATGTGTTAATATAACGTTAATTTCATCGATCTTATTACGCAGGGATTGCACATTATGGTGATAAATTTTTAGTTCGGGCGTATTCACGATTTGGTAATTGGGAATCATATTTACAGCATCACATACCTCTAGTTTAAATTAGGAACGTCAGCAGCGTTGTATTTTCGTTCTTCTTTCTTGTTTATTTTGTTTTCCTCGCTGTTGGAAGGATGTTCAGGAAGCTGATAAATTGCTCTATCCCTTTCAAGTCTTTCTTTGATTATTTCACTAACACGATCACAAACAAATCTTTTCCCATCATAGTTCAAATGCATTCCATGCTTCGTGTGCAGATTTCCAAGCAGCTTGCTTATATCCAGTACATCGCACTTAGTGTATTGAGAACACATTTTCCTTATTTTAATGTTTGTTTTCCGAATTTCTTTGTTTACACACGAATTATAAATCAGATCATGCCTATGAGGAAGTGTGGCAACTACTGTGTTTCTGCATTTATTAGCTTGTAAAAAATTCTGTAGCGTTTTCACGCAAACCTCTGCTTCATTTTTTGCCACATCGTTTGAACCCATTATACAAACAATAAAGTCATTTTCTTGCATTAATTTCGTCTGAGAGTTAATGTCTACAACATTTTTACATCCCGCTCCCGGTTTCACTACACTAGTTACTGCTATGTCGCGATTTTTCTCACGGAGCATGCTGGATAGATTCCTGCCATGACTGTCTGCTAGTAATAGTACACTACTCTTTTTCCCTGATGATCTGTGTTTGTTGTTGACATTATTTGAAAAAACGCTATTCATTTTCAGTTCACTGTCTTTTTCAAGTTCACGATCATTTGGAGAGTCATTATCACAGTCACTTGTTTGCAAAACATGATATTTGTTTTTCTCCGAAAATGTGACACTTTTAGCAGACTTTGTTGTTCATTTTGTAGTTGGAACACTATTTTTGTACGGCACTTTTACCCACTCGGACGATATATTACTTTTGTCTTGCATCACTTCACTTAGTGTTGGCTTCGATCGCAGATCCCGATTTTCTTTCTTGAGTGAGTCAATATCGCTTCTTAAGGAACTGACTATGAATTGTAAGCTAGCAATTCGTTCTTTTAGCGTTGTTATTTCAGTGTTACAATTCTTACAAACTCCCTTTTTAACAGCATAACTATAACTATTTCTCAAGTTAGATTCACACACTTCTACACTCGCGGCCATCTTTAACTTCTGATGTTATTCAATCTGTATATTGAGCAAGCAGTGAAGGAAACAAAAGAAAAATTCGGAGTAGGTATTAAAATCCATGGAAAAGAATTAATAATTTTAAGGTTCGCCTATGACATTGTAATTCTGTCAGAGACACCAAAGGACTTAGAAGAGCAGTTTAACGGAATGGATAGTGTCTTGAAAGGAGGATATAAGATGAACATCATCAATAGCAAAACGAGGGTAATGGAATGTAGTCGAATTAAGTCGGGTGATTCTGAGGGAATTAGATTAGGAAATGAGACACTTAAAGTAGTAAAGGAGTTTTGCTATTTGGGGAGCAAAATAACTGATGATGGTCGAAGTAGAGAGGATATAAAATGTAGACTGGCAATGGCAAGGAAACCGTTGCTAAAGAAGAGAAATTTGATAACATCGAGTACAGATTTAAGTGTCAGGAAGTCGTTTCTGAAAGTATTTGTGTGGAGCATAGCCATGTATGGAAGTGAAACATGGACGATAAATATTTTGGACAAAAAGAGAATAGAAGGTTTCGAAATGTGGTGCTACAGAAGAAAGCTGAAGATCAGATGGGTAGGTCACATAACTAATGAGGAGGTATTGAATAGAATTGGGGAGAAGAGGAGTTTGTGGCACAACTTGACTAGAAGAAGGGATCGGTTGGTAGGACATGTTCTGGGCATCAAGGGATCACCAATTTAGTGTTGGAGGGCAGCTTGGAGGGTAAAAGTCGTAGAGGGAGGCCAAGAGATGAATATACTAAGCAGATTCAGAGGGATGTAGGTTGCAGTAGGTACTGGGAGATGAAGAAGCTTGCACAGGATAGAGTAGCATGGAGAGCTGCATCAAATCAGTCTCAGGACTGAAGACAACAACAACAACAACAACAACAACAACAACAACCACAAGTTTTCTGTACCAGTATTATGTGAGCTCCACTACTTTTTAAGAGGATATACAAACTCTGGCACTCTGTTGCAAATGCTTCTTGGCTGATCACTGTAATTTTAATAGTCTCACCAGTGAGATGCATTACTTTGGGTATGAGCAATCATTATCTAGGCTGGATGAAAATTTGCCCAATCTGAAGACACTTTGGTGAAACTCACACTCATTCAGTTGTGCGTGTAGTGCTCACATGACCTATTTCATATGACCGTACATCTGTCAAACTGGTGACACAAGTCCAGGAGCCTAGCTAGTAAGAGAATGTTTGAAGCCTTCCATTTGACTCAGGGTAAAGGGTCATGGTCAGTTTCATGGGACAATATGCAGTTGGTTGCACACTGTTCCATCACCAGCTCCCACAATAGCCTCTTCAGCTTGTTGACTGAAGCCTCCAGCAATACTGGCTGAGTGTACAAGATGATGCTTCCTGTCCCTTGCAGCCACGTCTCTAAGAGTTATTAATATTCATCTATCCTTTTTTATTGCTTCCTTCAGACATGGGATGTAGAAAGTTTCCCAACAACTAAAGAGTGGCTCACTGGCTGAGTTTGTGGAAGACAGCACTTGGAACATACTTGTTAGGGGGATCTGTGTAATACCCTGAGTTCTCCCTAGTCACTGTCTTCCTTGTATATGGTCCTTAGATCTATTACTGTTATTCTACTCGCAGTCATGTGGATGAGTGTTCGTAGATCCTTCACTTCTAGAAGAAGAACCGGAGAGGATAGTACTTGAGGCACCTTTGATATCTCTGGTACATGTCTCTCAGTGGTCGTCCCAGGACACCCATTTGCACCTACTTCCAATTGGGTAACAGCTGTCAATGTGATTTATAGCTACAGCTAAGTCATCCTGTGCCTGAAACAGCTTTCACTGTGGCAGTGTATCGTAGTGGGTACAGTGTTTTATAGAATGATGTAGAATTAGCTTTAAACTGTGCTTGGTGATTCTCTGTTTTCTGAATCTACTGTAAGTTCCCTTCCAGAACTGAACTGCTGAAAACCCAGCATAGAGCAGAAGCGGGTTTGGTGTAATCCAGTAGGGATGAGGGTGAAGCATAATCGACATTCACTGTACTACATGAATGGTACTGAAACTCATCAGATTGTGTGTGTGTGTGTTGTTGGCAAGAGGTCGTCTTCATCTGTCTCTGGACCACTGACACCCACACCAATTTCAAACATTGGATGGAAACTGTGGCAGGCTTACCATTCATTAATATCTTGAAAGTCTGTTTCTTGCACTGTAGGACCCTATCTGATCCAAAATAAAGCAGTTGCAGACCTCACTGAATAGTGTTATCATGAAGCATGAAATGCTCGCAATTCTTTAACACACTATGGATGAATACTTTCTGCATGCCATGAGTGTTAGTAGGGGTATACAGACATGGGCAAAATGTTGTTTTACAAGTTTGTCCAATGCAGCTAGCTCAGTGTCAAACAGAAGTCAAGGAGCTAAAGTAACTTCACAAGATATCTGCAAGAGAATAAGAGAGCACCAACTTCATGTTCTATCTTGTGTAAATGGGAAGTCTCATATGGTAATGGACAATAAGAAATGAAGGAGTGATGATGGGAAGACTCATATGGTAATGGACAATAAGAAATGAAGGAGTGACGATGAGAATTTCATAAGCCATTATATATTAAACTGTACAGTACACTATCAAAGAAAATCTGCTGTTGAAAAAGATTTACAGAAGCTTGAATGTTTTGGCATCATTGAAAGGAGCAGTAGTGAGTGCAGCAGTCCATTAGTTGTAGTTGCTAAGGTTGAGATTAGGCAGGTATTGGACTCTATGAATTTAAATATTTTCAGTGAGACAATGACCACCTGAAAATATTGATGAGTTACTCCACAAATTTCAGTGTGTAAAACTTGCATTCAGCTGCAAGATTTCACCAAATACCAACAGCTACTTAGTCAAGAAGATATACAACTTTCTTGTACATTGGGAAGTGTTATCAATATCAGAGTATTCCATTTGGACTGAGCTTAGTTTATGAGAACCTTAGGACAAGTGTTGGGGTCTGAGTTAATCATCTATGTAGATGATATTCTTGTGTGTAGTCAGAACTGGGAAGATCATAACTGGTTTATAAAGGAGACCTTTGATAAAAGTAGGTGGAGGAGGGGGGGGGGGGGGGGCGGAGGATGTTACTTTAAATTTGAAGTAAAAGAGATCAAATTCTGGGATACTGTATCTCTGTTAAGAACAGTCTGCCTGACCGATATAAACTGAAGGTTACATCAGAATTCCAAGCAAAACTGGTCACCAGTGGGGGCAGGTCAGTGTTTACTTGAAACTGAAGATAAAAAGAAATTTAAACATATGTATATATACCATTAAAGATATATGTAAATTCTGACTGTTGGAAGCTATGTTGGACAGAGCAGTTTATTGACTACCTAATAAATTATACTAATGACAGTTATGATCAGGGCACACTGGAATCCACGGAAATGAGGCAGCCAATTAAAAAAGTGGCCAAGGCTGCAGTCTCTCTTCCTCGCCCAGCTGTTCGCATGGTTCCCTTAGCCAATCTACAGAGCATTTAATGTCATCGTGTTGCTCTTTTATGGCACACATGTTGGTCTACGCTTCCTGATAATAAATTACGGGGCATAAAGCCTCTTTCCTGTGCTAGGTCTGGTATCGAAAGCTACGATGCCAAGGCGTAGGTGCAAGTTTGTAGGTTGGCACTACGACACTGACACAGACGACAGCACCCTCTAGCCGGCGCAGTGCAGCTCCACAAGCGCCGCTCAGATTCAGCCCATTTGATGCCGACAAGACGACCGACCAACATTGTTTTGTTTTCATAGTTGGCAAGCTACTACAGATTTTGCCTCTGTAACTTTGGTGAGCTTTGATACATCCAGTTTGACACGTATGTGCTCCTCAGTGCAAAGTCAGGTATATGTTCATACCCCAGTAAACGAGTTTAAACCTATACACAGTACCAAAGCATTTCCTTTTCCTGCTCCTACTTGTTTCCTACATTGGGCGTACCCTTCAAATTACAGGAGCAAACCCACGTGCCGCCTTCCAGGCGGGATACAAAAACTGATGCCGAGGATATGTCCTTTTCTTTTTTGCTCGGTACTGCTTCCTTTTTTTGCTAGCCCAGTGTGACTGCTTCCACCTTTCGCCCTAAGACTTTAATTTGTAGCAACCACGGCTTCACCACAGGAACAGGCTTCGCTGTCCGATCTTGTACGTTTTCAGGCTCAGCAAATGACACAGCTGCTTTCTGCTGTAAATGGACTGGTCACACTACAAACTGCAGCTACTATGGCGCCTCCGACGCTGCCGCCGGTACCACTGCCAGTTCCCACGGCGCCGCCATTTCGTGCCTTCAATCCTGACACTGGCCAGAATACATCGCCCATCTCGAGACACACTTCGCAGCATACAACACACCAGGTTCAGAGTGGCTTGTCTTTTTCATTGTCAATGCAGGTGTAGTGTTATACCGTGTGCTCGTAAAATTGTTTCCCACCACCCACCCAGAAACTAAAACTTATGCTGAAGGGATTGCTGCTTTGAATTCCCACTTCTGTGACTGTGTAAATGTGGTTGCTGCACGCTACAAATTCTTTCATCTCCGGCGTGGCCCTACTCAGCCCAATAAATCATGGTTAGTGGACCTTCAGGGACTAACATCTGATTGTGACTTTAATTGCTCATGCGGACACTCATATGCGGGTATAATGATTAGAGACACCACTGCGCAGAATGTGGCGGATCGCCGCATCTGCGAACAAATCCTAAAATTTAAAAATCTGTCTTTGCAGGAAGTAGTGGACTTGCTAGACAGTCAAGATACATTAGGTATGGCTACTTCCACGTTCGACATGACCCCAGGTGTGTGTACTGTTAGCGCGGCACAACACGTGCCCTCCCGCCCGGCCGCAGCACAGCATGCTATGCCGCGCCGCTCGCACGCAAGTAAACAAGTTTCAAACCAGGCACCCACAAAGACACTGAAATCTTGTCCAAGCCACTTTTGTGCCCACCCATGGGGCAGTTACCCATGTTGTGTTGGCTGAAGAGCCAACACTGTGTTACTAGAGGAGGCCGAAATGCACGCGTTTAGGTCACGCTGGCTGGCGTGAGGAGGGAAGGACTATACTGACGTGAGGTCTGGAACATGACAAGGATTTAGAATTCAGAAAGCGGAAGTAATTAGTTGGATACTTAACTTTAATCCATTAATGATGAACGTCGCTCTTGACGGTACATGAGTCACAATATTATCTGTTCGGAAGACATAGTAACTGAATATGGCGCCTTGCTAGGTTGTAGCAAATGACGTAGCTGAAGGCTATGCTAAATGTCGTCTCGGCAAATGAGAGCGTATGTAGTCAGTGAACCATCACTAGCAAAGTCGGCTGTACAACTGGGTCGAGTGCTAGGGAGTCTGTCTAGACTAGACCTGCCGTGTGGTGGCGCTCGGTCTGCAATCACTGATAGTGGCGAAACACGGGTCCGACGTGTACTAACGGACCGCAGCCGATTTAAAGGCTACCACCTAGCAAGTGTGGTGTCTGGCGGTGACACCACAGCCCATCCCGTCAAACACAGAATTATTTTTGTAATAAGAAAGGACATGTACATGCTGTGTGCAGTAAGAGAAACTAATTCACAACCTGTTTTCCATTTGTGTGACTCGCATGGGTGTCACCAAAATGGAAACTGCCGTGCTCATGATTCACATCAGCCTATGGATTTTAAAGCCATTTATTCAAAGCCTTCTGCTTCATGTGCTTCTACAGCTCGTCATGTGAATCAAGTTTTGCGAGACACTTCCTCTCGCATTCAGTGCAATGTGAGGAAACTTTTTGTGACTTTGAACATTTGTGGACTTCTGTTCACATGCAGCTGGACACTGGTGTGTCAGTTTCTTTACTGAACAAGTCAACGTATGACTTGCTTGGTTCACCCCCACTTTGTCGTTCACACTCCATGCTGACTGCATTCACTGGACAGAAAATTTCAGTGCTCGGTGTGTGTAGTTTGCAAGCCATGTATGGTGCAACTGTCGTACAGTGTCTTTCCATGTGCTTCGCTCTAGTGACGCTTCAAACATTTTTAGCATGGACGCATTTGAACATTTTGGCCTCACGATTCAGGACAATGTGCTTTGCATCAATGCTAGTGACCATGCAGACAGTGTTGCTGCACTATGCGATGATTTTGCTGAACTCTTTTCTGATGGCCTTGGTTGTGCCATGGACATTGCAGCGCATGTTGTAGTTAAAGACAATGCCATGCCCATTTTCCAGCGTGCACGCCCGGTACCGCACGGACTGCATGACACTGTAGCTGCTGAACTTAAGCATTTGCAAGACAGTGGTGTCATTGAACATGTTTCTGCTTCGCGTATAGTATGTGTAAAGAAACCAATCGGTCGTCTCCGTATTTGTGCTGACTTTAAGTCTACAGTAAATCCCCAGACAGTGGTAGCTACGTTTCCCTTACCGCGTCCTGAAGACATTATTGATAAGCTTGGTGCGGGAAAATTCTTTTCCACGATTGACTTGCGGGACGCATACTTTCAGATTCTGCTCAACAAACAGTTGCAGCGCTATTTTGTGATCAACACCCACCTTGGACTGTTCAAGTTTCGCTGCCTTCCATTCGGTTGTGCATTGGCTCGTGCTATTTTTCAGTCTTACTTGCAGCTGTGTGCCACTGTCCCTGGTTGTTCCAATTATCTGGACGTTATAGTTGTCTCAGGTCGCACCCCTGACGAACATTTGCAGAATTCGCGTGTCTTATTTACTGTACTGTTGCAGGTAGGACTAAAGTGTAACAGAGAGAAGTGCAAATGTTTTCAAACTGACATTCAGTATTTAGGACATATGATTAACAGACAGGGTATCTACCCCTCGCTGTCACATCTCAGTGCGATCAGAGACTAGCCAGCACCCAGGAACTTGAAAGAACTTCAGTCTGTGTTGGGCAAAATTACATATTATATTTGGTTTATACCAAATGCAAAGCAGATTGCAGCGCCTCAGCATTGCCTTTGGCGAAGAACATTCCTTTTGTTTGGTCATCAGAATGTGACGCTGCTTTCCACAAGCTCAAATCTGCATTGTTGAGTGATCGCTGTTTGATTCCTTTCGATCCACCCAAGGCAGTTTCATGATTTTTTGTATACTATTTGGTCATCGACCATAAGCCTTTGACGTTGTTGTTTCACCTGTCAAAGCCAGTTCCGGCCCGCACTGCCCAAAAGTTACAATGCTGATCTTTGTTTTTGTCTAACTACAATCACGAAATTTTGTTTCAGCCTACAGCCCAGCAGGGCAATGCTGATTCTTTGTCTCGTCTACCTATCGGTCCTGAAGACGTGTTAATTCTTCCAAATTGTCATGCATGTTTATTGATTAGCAAGATAAGGTATTAGCTGATGGTTTTCCAGTGGATTTTCGTCGCATTGCTTCTGCAACAGCCGCTGATGCTTCCTTGCTGATTCTTTTGCAGTATATTCGTACTCAATGGCCTCCATCTGCTACGCAGATTTGTAGTCCACTTGATCGATGTTACTTTGTGCATCGTCACAACTTGTCTGTACACCACGGTGTTATCTTGTTACGAACTGACAATGATCGGTCTTGTGTGGTTGTACCTCATTCGTTACAGTTAGAAATCCTCCAACTGCTGCACGCTGGTCATTGGGGTATAGTGCGGACGAAGCAATTAGCGCGTCGTCACTGCACTTGGGTCGGCATTGATAAACAAATTGAGAATTTGCTTGTTAATTGTCGCTCTTGCGCGGAGCATCAATCTGCTCCCCACCTGCGCTTCATTGCGTGGCCGACTCCTACTGCGCATTGGTAGTGTGTTCATATTGATTTTGCGGGTCCTTTCTGGGACACTCGCTGGTTGATAGTTATTGATGCGTACAGCAACTTTCCTTTCATTGTACCTATGTCTTCTACTACATCTGCCAGTACTATTAGGGCTTTGATGTCTATTTTTTGCATTGAGGGCCTTCCTGAAGTTATTGTCTCCGACAATGGCCTCCAATTTGTGTCATCAGAGTTTGAAGCGTCTGTGCTGCTAATGCCATTCGCCATCTGACCTCAGCTGAATGCTTTGTGCATACATTTAAGTCGCAGATGAGCAAGTTGCATGCCACACACTCTCGCAAGCACATGCTCTGGACTTTCCTTGCTTCATATCGCCCCCAGCCACGCAGCACCTGTTTCCCAGCAGAAATGCTACATGGCCGCGCCCATCGGTCGCTCCTGCAGCTATTGCACCCGCCGCTGCGCACTCCCGCTGCTTCCCTCGTTCTGGCTTGGCACCGCACGATTTGGTGTTCTATCACGTTTTCTCTGGCAGGTAGCTCTGGGAGCAGGGGTGCATTCTTCGCCAGCTTGGTCGCACCTTATTTGTCATTTATGGTCCCTCTGGCACTGTCAAGCGACACTGGAACCAGATCCATTTGTGCCGTTCTCGGTTTTCTGCCGCTGGTTCTTTTCCTGCAGAATTGGAGGCTTTGCAGCAACCGCCTCCTCAGCCCACAACTCCACCAATGGCGGCCCCCCCCCCCCCCCCCCCACTAGCGCCTCTGCCGCGGGTGCTCCTGCCATCATCGTCACTGCCGGTCCGGTCACCTGCACCAGATGGGTGCCTCTCACCGCCGCCACGACCGCCACTGCCATGTTCCTCCGCGGTGCCAGAACCGATGGACACTGAGGCTGTCGTCACGCTGCCCCCGTCCCCCATGGATATCGTGGCTCCACCTCCTCATCCAAGCATACTCAGTGGCGGTGCGCGTCCTTGGCAGGTTTACCATGGGGTGTTTTCCTCGCCCCCTCACGAGCAATTCGGGGACGTGGACGTGGGTTGACAGCGTGCCCTGGTGGTTCTTCTGTCTGCTCCCTCAGCTGCGCAGCCCCTGGGTGCCTCCACCCACCACCAGAAGCCCTACTCAATGACGGTGCGTCGTTTCAGGGGGGAGGGATGTGGTATCGATAGCTGCGATGCCACGGTGTAGGTGCAAGTTTGTAGGTCGGTGCTACAACACCAACACCGACACAGATGACAGCACCCTCTAGCTGTTGCTGTGCAGCTCCACAAGTGCCGCTCAGATTCAGTCCATTTGATGCTGAGCAGATGACCAACCAACATTGTTTCATTTTCATAGTGGGCGAGCCACTACAGATTTTGCCTGCGTAACTTTGGTGAGCTTTGATACACCCGGCTTCGCACCTATATGCTCCTCAGTGCATAGTTAGGTATATATTCACACCTCAGTGAATGAGTTTAAACCTAAGTGCAGCATTTCACATTTCCCTGCTCCTATTCGCTTCCTACATTTGGCCTAGCCTTCAGTTTACAGGAGCAGACCCACGTGCGGCCTTCCAGGTGGGAGACAAAACTAGGACTTCTTCCTCCCAGCCTCATCGTTGGGAGCAGGTAATTTTAACTAGACTCCGAATAGAGCACTGTCTTTTTAGCCATCGACATCTTTTAAGTGGTGATCCTCCCCTGAATTTTTTTCCCACTGCTCTCAGCTGTGGACAGTGAGACACCTTTTACTTCAGTGCCCCTATTTTATTCCGCTACACACCCATTTACAGCTGCTGCCGGACATATCTTCCCGTTTAGAAGATGACACGTGCTCAACGGATAGCGTCCTTGAGTTTATCCATGTCAGTGAGATGATATCGGTCATTTAAAGCTATTTTTTGGGGAAGACAACCCCCCCCCCCCCCTTCAATAGTAGTTTTCTAAGGTTTCCTTCTGTCTTTAGTCTCCCTCCTTTTGGAGTTTCGCTCCCACTGCTGCTGTTTTAACATTTGGTTTTTTTCCCTTCCGTAAGTCACAGTATGGGCGCTTATGACCGTAGCAGTTGTGCACCCTAAAACCGTAACAAAAAAAGTGCTTACAAAAATTAGAGCAGAACGTTTATTTTTACAGCTTGGCAAAGCAGGTAAGGAAGCAAATTTCAAGTTGCCACAAATGTCAGAGAGCAAAAATATGTAACAAAACTTGTCAGGGTCTAATGCAAACTAGGATCCCAGGTAAAGCCATTATTCTTATTACTATTGACCTCTGTGGCCCACTCCCAAGTTACATCTTAGTCATGTCAGATGTGTTTTCTGAGTTTATTAAATTTTACATTGTAAAGAAATCTATCCAGTAAGCCACTGTACCAAAGATACAAAACAAATACACTACAAAAATAGGAAAATTTCAACCTGTCGTCTCTGAAATGGTTCTCAGTTTATTTCCAAAATGTGAAAATTCTTTTTTGAAGGCTAGGGATAAAGCACATTTTGATTCCCATGTACAACCCATCTGACAACCTAGCAGTAAATAATGTTGAACAAAAAGCCAGTCAATATTATGAATGGGCTTGTTGAATTCCCTGCATGTAAACCACTCTTGCTCAAGGAAGAGAAGTGGAAGTCAAAGAAGTTATGACAAAACAAGGTGTGGATAGAAGCAAAAGACATGATATGAGAGAAAAAGTTACTCAGATGAAAATGGGATGTCTAGTATAAGTGAAAATACATCAGAGGGTGAAACTAACTACCTCAAAACTAAAAAAACTTTTTTCAAATCTATACTGCAGCTTATGAAGTGTAGAAGACTCTCACCCAAAAGCATTTTGGGTGGTCTACCCAAGATCAAGAAAGTTACTTGGTTTGAGGAATATAACAAATTAGAAACCCTATGAACTAAACTTTTTCTCTGGAATTTGCTGTCTGATATGGAAACATGAAGCTTTACACAGGTATAGTACCTCACTGGCGGTTGGGGGCACTTGTTCTTTGGATGCCACATGCCAGCAAAGTCAAAGACCTAGGAGTGCTGTGTTTTTTTTCTATTGTTAATCATTGGCATTGGTACGAAACTCTTGCTTTCTGATTTTTTTAAAAAAAATTTATTTTTATTTTTATTTTTTTTTGTTATGCGTGCTTATATATATTATTTTTTCTGAGGCTTGTAATTAGGTGGCAGAAATGAGAGATGAAAATTTAAGTAAGCATCTTTATCCATGCTTTTGGACAAGATAAAATTTTGATTTTAATAATGATGATTACTTCTGATGATCACATCTTAACTAATCAATATGACGGTTTAGTTTGTAAAACTAGGGAAAGGGAACCAGTCACCTTTAGTGGACAGATGTGAGGAGCACAGAAACATGCAACAGAAAACAGTATTTACATGAACTTTTGAGATCTTGCCCTTTTTCTAGTAAAAGTACACACACACACACACACACACACACACACACACACACACACACACACACACACACATTCGAGAGTCTGGGGGGTTGTGTGTATGAATTGTGTACTTTTAGTAGAAAAAGAGGAAGAACTCGACAGCTAGTGTAAACATTGTTTCCTATTATGTGTTCACATGCCTTCCCCTTATTTTATGTGTTGTTCCATCCAGGAATTTGCATTATTATGAGGCGATGGTTTAATATGTGGCACCCTGATTTGGTTTATGTTATTATTGTTGACCTTTGTATATGTTAAAGTACATTGCTAGTACTTTACCGGTTCCTGTTTGTCCAGCCAGTGTGGTATCTGCTCATTTAGCCATTTAACATTTATTTTAACACTTTCCAATGTGTTTCAGACATGTTTTTTTCACAAATAGGCATTTATGCATGTGGGAAATGGACTACCAGGGGTGAGGTAGCAGAATAGCCACACACCATACAGACAAGATTTCCACACTGTTTATTACTGAGCACAATATACAAATCTCATGTAATCATTACGAGTGCACAGAGTATACTATAATAAACTCTTTACCTCGCAGGGCAGCGACCTTCCTTTTAGCTGATCAGAGATGTTACACCGCCACATGCATAAAGATGCTACTTAAAGATAAAACATATTGGTCTAAATTAATCTAGAACTTGTTCGTTAATTTTCTGCTGCTGGAATGGCTACTGGGGTATTTGTTGGCAGGGTGGGCAGTGGTTGGCCATAAAATGATGTTCACTGTTGTCATGTGCTGACATGGAGCTGGGCATCATAGTAGTGATTGATACCATAGTGATTTTGACATCCCAGAGCTTCAGCTGGCAGAGCTGTTGTGCACTGTTACACTATTCCACTGCTTACTCTATTATTATTTTTGATGTACTTTCACTAACTTGTTGTATTTAAGGTACACTTTTTACATACATGAAGCGACATTTGTGTAGTGAAAGTAGATCAAAAACATTATTAGTGTAACCAATGCATTAGTTGACTGGTAGCAGAAAAATACAAATAATTATTCCACACAATCATGATTCCGAAACTCACGTCGCAGGCCCATAATTAATACGTACATTATGCATACATTTATTTTTGTCCATCCACAAAAAATAGTTCCTCGTATTGTTAAGAGTAACCTCTTCAAATCTCATGTGAATGCATAAAACACTGATTTGATTCTAAGATTGAACTTTTTAGTAATTTAAAATTGAAACTGTACTATATAGGAAGAACCTAAATGAAGGTATAATGGGAATGTCTTTATCCCTCTCATTTCTTGTAGAGGCCGGAGTGATGCAAGAACTGTAGCACTTAGCATGGGGCACAAGCTTTGTGATATTCCAAAGGAGCTACAGAAAGAAATTTAATTGTTTTTTACAGTGATAATTTGTTTGCTGTGCTTAAGTGATCCTCATGTGTAGCAATTGAACAATCTTTATTTTGTTAATGTCATTTCAGAGGTCTACTAGGACCTGTACGCTTCCTTCAATTTCAACTGTATTCCTACATTTAAAAGAAATTGTTAACCCATGGTCAGAAACATACAAGATGTCTCTTATGGAAGATGGCTAAATTTTGAAAAAGTTGCCTTGGACACATTTATACTTACATTTTACTTGTAATGTTCTTATGTATTTTATTCATACAATTTACATGTAACATTCTTATGTAATATCTTTGGTTCTGACAGGGGGGGGGGGGGGGGGGGGTGGTTTATTACCACCCATTAAGAAGTATATTTTTCTTCACAAGAATTTCATCTCAATATTTCATTTTTTCTTTTTTTTTTCCATGAGTATACTGCTAGTCTTTCAGTCACTTTCAGGACTTTTAATGTTATAATTTTATTTATGTGGTTAGGCAATATCAGTTTTGTCATTGAGAAAGCTGCTGACCACATGCCCCTCCATACCGCATCCGCATGATGCCACATTGCAAAACACAGTAAGACGGACTGGTAGGTGAACTCCTACACTGTATAGCATCAAACTGTGCTGCAATCAATGCTACTATTGCATAATACACTGAAGAGCCAAGAAACTGGTACATCCGCCTAATATCGCTTAGGGGCTCTGTGAGCATGTAGAAGTGTTGCAGCATGACATGGCATGGAATCGACTAATGTCTGAAAGTAGTGCCAGAGAGAATTGCCATGAATCCTGCAGGGCTGTCCATATCCGTAAGAGTACAAGGGGGTGGAGATTAGAAGAGAACAGCACATGCAAGGCATCCCAGATATGCTCAATAATGTTAAGTGTCTGGGGAGTTTGGTGACCAGCGGAAGTGTTTAAAGTAAGAAGAGTGTTCCTGGAGCCACTATGTAGCAGTTCTAGATGTGTGGTGTGTCACACTGTCCTGCTGGAATTGCCCAAGTCTGCCAGAATGCACGATGAATGGATGTAGATGATTAAACAAGATGCTTACTTATCTGTCACCTGTCACAGTCATATCGAAACATATCAGGGGTCCCTTATCAATCCAACTGCACGTGCCCCACAACATTAAAGAGCCTACATCAGCTTGAACAGTCCCCTGCTGACATGCAGGGTCTATGGATTCATGAGGTTGTCTCCATACATGTACATGTCCAGCCACTCAATACAATTTGAAACGAGTCTCAACCAACCATGCAACATATTTCCTGTCATCAAAAGCCCAATGTCGGTGTTGATGGGCCCAGGCGAGGCATAAAGCTTTGTGCTGTGCAGTCATGAAGGGTACACAAGAGGGCCTTTGGCTCTGAAAGCCTGTACTGATGATGTTTCATTGAATGATTTGCACAGTGACCCTTGCTGATGGCCCAGCATTGAAATCTGTATCAGTTTGCAGAAGTGTTGCACTTCTGTCATGTTGAATGTTTCTCTTCAGTCATCATTCATCCCATTCTTGTATGATCTTTTTCTGGCTGCAGCGATGGTGGATATTTGATGTTTTACCTGATTCCTGATATTCATAATACACTCAACTCGTGAAATGGTTCTGTTTGAAAATCCTCCTTCATTGCTACCTCGGAGATGCTGTGTCCCATTGCTCATTCGGCGACTATAACACCATGTTCAAACTCACTTAAATCTTGATAACCAGTTGTTGTAGCAGCAGTAGCCAATCTAACAACTGCTCCAGATACTTGCAGTGTTAAATAGGCATTGCCAACCACAGCACAGTATTCGGCCTGTTTGCATATCTCTGTATTTAAAAACGCTTGCCTTCACCAGTTTCTTTGGCACTTCAGTGTACTTTAATAGGCAAGAGTACTTTACAAACATTCAGCTCATAGTAGCATCATGAAAGTGTGACATTTCATATCAAAAGCATACGCAAAAGGGAAATTAATTACAATATCAAATGACTGATTATATTTCGACTTCCTTATAAATGCCATTCAGTATTTGTGATACAAAAGGATAAGAATGTCAACAACATTAGTGACAGGATAATTGCTACTCACCTTAAAGATGACACACTGAGTTTCAGAGTGTTAGGCATTCAACTTTTGGCCAAAGACTTCTTCAGAAAAGAAAACACACACATTCACATGAGCAAGCACACCTTCCATCTCCAGCAGCTCAGACCAGAATACAACTGTCATACTGAGTAGTATTCTGGAGTGCGGCATGAAAGGGGGAGGCATAGCAGGGTACAGACAAGGGAAGAGCAGAGCTCTGTCTGGCAGAGCGTGCAGGGTCTAGATGGAGAGATGGAGGCAATGGAAATATAATTTCTTTTAGTTTCTGCACTTAAGAGTACAGGTAATTTGACTAAGGTACAGTCATGTTCAAAAGTATCCGAACGACCTGAATTGCATTTCACCTGATTTGCATGCAACCCACATAATGCAGATGTCTAGCAGGTCCTCTAATCGCTTCTCGGTCCAGTTGTTTGACTATCGAAAATGGTTCCAACAAGTCACCACTAGAAAACACTGCTCTGCATCGCAATAATTCAAGATGTAAAGTAATACCAAGGTACTACAAATATCAGGGAACACCTTATCACAGATAAGACTTTCCTTAAGGCTTGTAAGCTCACATTTATTACAATAAATTACATGCCTGAAATGTTACCACTCTCTTTTTTCGTCAGATAGGTAATGCACGTAGTAAGTTCGTCGTATTCAAGATTTCCTCTTCAACGTAACATACTGTACTTATTGGTTAACACAAAAAGGCATTAAAAATTTAAGTTATTCATGAACAGCTAGTTGAGAATATGTATGAACTTCGAATGACACAATGAACCATCTTTTACTGCATATGGATTCAAACCCAAGCAAAGACTTCGTGACTGACAGAAACTGTCATTCCTCACTAGGCATACAGAGAATGATATACCTCGATTTTAGGCAGTATCAATTAGCAAATATCAACTTTAAACTACACAACGTAAACTTTTTATGGACACGAATTCCTACCCAGCATCTATTGTCCTTTTTAACGAACTACAAGAGATGTTAAATACTGCTTCTTCACAAGTAACTTACTTGAAATGTCATGAGATAAAGCTTTGTGTTGGGCAGGGATTCGAACCCAGAACCCAATCGAATTGATATCGAAACACAATCAACTGTGACATATCGGATTTTCTCGTCAGTAGCTGGAGGTTTTAACTGTAATGATGAGACAAAACATTAATTTTTTCTTCCCAGGACTCCAACCTGGCACCTATCACTGTTATATTCTAGAGAAAACGAACGTTAAATAAGGGTTTGTTAAATCAGCAGCAACGTGTGAGCATGTTTGAACTAGAAAAAAATGTGACGAAGAGTTCAGTGCTGACTGGTAATCAAACCCCACACATATCGTTGTTGACTGCACACAAAGAGACACCAGCTACCGAATTTTTCTCCACCAGCAACTCAGAATGACATCCTTGAACTTACAGTGATCTCACAAATAGCTCTGTGTCTCACTGGGCATCAAAAACGTCAGATATCGTTAAGTGTTGACAACGAGTGAAAATACATTAAAAATCGAAATTATTATCCACCAGCAGATAAGTGTTCTCATGCTAGAGCTTGATAATACATAATGAAAACTTTAGTGCTGGGCCAGGATTCGAACCCATTCATGTGCAATATGTGGAGATGTTGAGGAATCTGCAGTTTTGAACAAACAACAAATTGTAGTCGAGCTGTATTGTCATGAAGGGATCAAATTAAGGGCAGTCTGAGTTGCATTCCCAGTTCAGAACCAGTTTTATCGACATATAGAAGCTCAAATACAAGATGGAATAAGTGTCCTGTGAGCCTACATAGCGTTTGTTTCATCACTAGAAATAAATAACTAGTATAAGAAAGGTTACTGCCGATAGAGTTTCTACGTGTCGCTACTCCTGACTTTATTGGGTTCAACCTAACGTCTACTTGGTAGAGAAGGGATATCATGTTTAACGTGAATTTCAGACCACAATGCCATTATACCTTCTTCACTTGGCGTAGCCAGAAGTGAACAGAATCTCTCTTTCCTTATCAAAAATCATCAGCAGAAGTTGTAATCGAACCCAGACCGTAAGTATATGAACCCAACATCAATCCAACAGACCACCAAATTCTCTTCTCTGTGACTCATTTTTCTATCATACCAATGTTTCGACATACTGGATGAGAATTCAGACACACAGGCTCCCTGTAGTGGTTTGCAGCATGTTTAATACATTCATTTACTTGGTTGACCGAATCGCCATGGAATAGCTGCCTTGGCTACCCAGTGCATACATTCGACTCTATTTTGTACCCACCGAAATAATATCACGTAACTGCCACCTACACAGAACTGCCAACAGAGTAGGATGCAGAAATTTAAATAGGAAGTGTTCCTTTCCACTTGAGCTGCTCTATTGCGCTATCTGTTTGTTGAAAACGTCGTGCAGTGCAAAAAAAAAAAAAAAAAAAAAAAAAAAAAAAAAAAAAAAAAAAAAAAAAAAAAAAAGCTGTAACTGTCTGTCTCTCAGAAGTCTAGATCCGACTATATGCATTATCTCACAGCACCGTGGAATGCTGAAGTTCTGCAGGAATTGTTGTTGACTTGTGGAGCTGCTGTAATCATTTGTCAGCTAGTACCATAACGATAAGCATTGCACTGTACCACTGCAATGCACTGCCACTGTAAAAGCTGTTTCAGGCACAGGATGAGTTAGCTGTAGCTATAAATCATACTGACAGCTGCCACATAATTGGAAGTAGATGCAAATGGGTGTCCTGGGAGGACTACTAAGAGACATGTACCAGAGATATCAAAGGTGCCTCAAGTACTATGCTCTAGGGTTCTTCTACTAGAAGTGAAGGATCTATGAACACTCATCCTCATGCCTGTGAGTAGAATAACAGTAATAGATCTAAGACCATCTTCAAGGAAGATAATGACTAGGGAGAACTCAGGGTATTACACAGATCCCCCTAACAAGTATGTTCCAAGTGCTGTCTTCCACAACCTCAGCCAGTGAGCCACTCTTTAGTTGTTGGGAAACTTTCTACATCCCATGTCTGAAGGAAGCAATAAAAAAAGGGTAGATGAATATTAATAACTCTTAGATAAATGGCCACAAGGGACAGGAAAAATCATCTTGTACACTCAGCAAGTATGACTGGAGGCTCCAATCAACAAAATGAAGAGGCTATTCTGGGAGCTTGTGAGAGAACAGTGTGCAACCAACTGCATATTGTCCCATGAAACCGGCCATGACCCTTTACACTGAGTCAAATGGAGGGCTTCAAATGTTCCTGTTACTATCTAGGCTCCTGGACTTGCGTCACCAGTTTGAGAGCTGTACGGTCATCTGAAATGGGTCATGTGAGCACTACACACATATCTGAATGAGTGTGAGTTACACACCAGTCTCAAATTGGGCAAACTTTCGCCCACCTAGATAATGATTGCTCATACCCAAAGTAATGCATCTCCCTGTTGAGACTATTGAAATTACAGTGATCAGCTAAGAAGCATTTGCAACATACTGCCAGAGTTTGTATTTCCTCTTAAATGTAGTTGAGCTCACATAATACTAGATACAGAAAACTTGTAAAAGAGACCAAACCTCTTTGAGGATGTTCATATTGAAACTTGTGTCAGAGACCATGTTATAGCAACAAAATTTACCAGCATACAAATGGCAACTAAAACAAGTAGAAAGTTTGTATGTTCAGCAAACATGATAAAGAGTCAGCAGTGTCATATTTCATTTCCATCTACAGTTACATTCATACTCTACAGACCACTGTGAAGTGTATGGCAGAGGTTTCACTGTATCAATTACTATGGCTTTTTCTCATTCTGTTCATGTATGGAGTAGGGGGCAAATGATTGTTTAATAGAATTTTATGTGGGGGACTGTCTACAGCTTTTAGATATTTTGCAAAAAGCATATTTGTGCCATCAACTATAATAATGTACGTTTATTCTCTATTGGCTTCATTTATTACAATCATCTTCACATGAAATAGTGTAAAGTACAAAACCGATGAATACAGAATATGCAAAAGCATCGCAGAAAATGAGAGAACTTAAAAAAGTAGGTTTTAAACTATGGGATTAACACAATGCACATCAATGGATCAGAAATACATATACATCAAGTATGACCCAACCAAATGCAGATACGTAACTGCTTTAATACTCCGTCTTAACATAGTCCATATAAATGTGCCATGCCTTGGTGCATTTACAGTAACGTGCACTTTGTGTTAACTCCACACTTAACAATTGACACATTATAACTGCCAAAGGTACAAATATTACATGATTGTCAAAGAGATCAAGTTGAAACACATGCAAAGTATGAATACCTAAAAGGTTACGAATGTTCTCCGATCCAGTCAAAGATTATAATAACACAAATACAAAAATAAATGGCTCCTTTTACTCTGAACAACATAAATAAGTAACCTGTTACAAGGGCAATATTATGAAAAGGATTGATTGCTACTCAACATACTGCCAGTCAGGCATCAGCAGCCAGAGGCAATGGTCATGAGTTGCGTCTGTGTGAATGTGTGTGTGTGTTTTTGTAGCAGGCTTTTTGTTGTGCCTGTCTGCTACTCAACACCTCCATTATGTGGTGAGTAGCAATCTATCCTTTTTTGTCATATTGTCATGAACCCATTACAATCTGGTATACCGACTTCAGTGTTACAGAAATTAGAAAGAAGTTATTTATCAGAACTAAATATCGAACGAAGTCAATTTAAAGGACTGTAATGGAGTTGAACTTTAAAACTGTTATACTATGTGATAATTTAGATGAAGTTATTATGTATATAGATTGACAAAGGCAATAAAAGTATGAGAAGTTTTGAAAATAGTTTTAGAAACAAACTGTCTGTAACAACCATTCAACCCGTCCAGTCTTAAAATTGTACTTAAGTGAATACAAAATCCTATTTATAGGTCATTCCATGTCAAAGGGACCAATATTAAAAAGCATTCCCACTCTTGCCATTTCCAAATGTAATGAAATTTGATGTAACATTCTATATGGTCTTTGATGGTTACATACCAAATTTCATTTCAGTATCTTCAGTGGCTGAATTTTTACGGGATTTAGAAGAGAGGCTCCTCACCTTTGCATCACATACAGAGATGCAGATGTGTCGAGTTTCTTAGGCTTTTTTAAAAGCTCTAGCAAACATATGGTCATTTTTTTAAATATACTTAGACAAGCATTTAAGCTGAATCACATGACTGCAAAATTTAGGGATGTAGCCACACCTAAATGTAGATACAAGCCTCTGAAGTGGCCAAAACATTGTCGCACAATTCTGAGCGCCAAGGTTTGACTGACCATTGCCATTTTTCATATGAACCAATCACACCAAACCATCAGAGCGAAATTAGAATTATATTAATACCCTCAGATGCTGACGAGCGTTGGTATGTACCAACCGGAACAGGTGAAAATGTTTGCCCCGACTGGGACTCGAACCCAGGATTTTCTGCTTACATGGCACATGCTCTATCCATCAGAGCCACCAAGGGCACAGAGGAAAGCGCAACTGCAGGGACTATCTCATGCCTGCCTCCTGCGAGACCCTCATTCTCACCTTGTATATGTCCAAACACTACATTCGTAATGTCCCACCCCGACACACTCATTACTCGTGGAAGACATTCTTACCAAGTCTTGTAAGAGTTTGGGGAATATTTGTGCATCTGCACAGAAGAAGAAAGTCATGGCCGGTATTGACAGAACTCTATACTTATATATAAAAACAAAGATCAGGTGACTTACCGAACGAAGGCGCTGGCAGGTCGATAGACACACAAACAAACACAAACATACACACAAAATTCAAGCTTTCGCAACAAACTGTTGCCTCCTCAGGAAAGAGGGAAGGAGAGGGAAAGACGAGAGGAAGTGGGTTTTAAGGGAGAGGGTAAGGAGTCATTCCAATCCCGGGAGCGGAAAGACTTACCTTAGGGGGAAAAAAGGACAGGTATACACTCGCACACACACACATATCCATCCACACATACAGACACAAGCAGACATATTTAAAGACAAAGAGTTTTCATCTCTGCCCAAACTCTTTGTCTTTAAATATGTCTGCTTGTGTCTGTGTGTGTGGATGGATATGTGTGTGTGTGCGAGTGTATACCTGTCCTGTTTTCCCCCTAAGGTAAGTCTTTCCGCTCCCGGGATTGGAATGACTCCTTACCCTCTCCCTTAAAACCCACTTCCTCTCGTCTTTCCCTCTCCTTCCCTCTTTCCTGATGAGGCAACAGTTTGTTGCGAAAGCTTGAATTTTGTGTGTATGTTTGTGTTTGATTGTGTGTCTATCGACCTGCCAGCACCTTCGTTCGGTAAGTCACCTGATCTTTGTTTTTATATATAATTTTTCCCACGTGGAATGTTTCCCTCTATTATATTGAACTCTATACTTATAAGGACTTGTCTGAAAGAATAGATACCATATCCATATAAGTATAAACCATCAGAGGATTATTTCTACCTGTTATTGTTGTGCTCTCCAGTGCAGACTAGTTTGATTTAGCTCTTCATGCTGTTCTATCCTGTGCAAGCTTCTTCATCTCTGAGTAACAACCACAACCTACATCCTTCTGCATCTGCTTAGTGTATTCATCTCTTGGTCTCCCTCTACAATTTTTACCCTCCACACTTCCCTCCAATACTAAACTGGTGATCCCTTGATGCCTCAGAACATGTCCTACCAACCAATCCCTTCTTTTAGTCAGGTTACGCCACAAATTCCTCTACTCCCCAATTCTGTTAAGCATCTCCTCACTAGTTATGTGACTGACCCATCAATTTCAGCATTCTTCTGTGGCACCACATTTAGAAAGCTTGTATTCTCTTCTTGTCTAAACTATTTATTGTCCAAGTTTCGCTTCCATACATGGCCACACTACATACAAATACTTTCAGGAAAGACTTCCCGTCACTTAAATCTATACTTGATATTAACAAATTTCTCTTCTTCAGAAACGCTTTCCTTGCCAGAGCCAGTCTACATTTTATATCCTGTCTACTTCGAACATCATCAGTTATTTTGCTCCCCAGAGAGTAAAACTCATCTCTACCTTAAGTGTCCCTCAGCATCACCTGATTTAATTAGACTACATTCCATTATTCTCATTTTGGTTTTGTTGATATTCGTCTTATATACTCCTTTCAAGACACTGTCCATTCCGTTCAACTGCTCTTGAGTTACTTCTCCAAATTTTTCTTTGGTTTCCTTTACTGCATGATCATTAAACAAACTGAATAACGCCTGGGACAGGTTACAACCCTGTCTCATTCCCTTCTCAATCACTGCTTGCTTTGCTGTCGTCTGGTTCTCAACAAGCTGTTAATGTTTGGTCCCTGTATTTTAGCCCTGCTACTTTCAGAATTTCAAAGAAGGTATTACTCTCAACATTATCAAAAGCTTTCTCTAAGTCTACAAATGCTATGAATGTAGGTTTCCCTCTCCTGAATCAATCTTCTAAGATTAGTCATAGGGTCAGTATTGTCTCGCATGTGCCCACATTTCTCTGGAATCCAAACTGATTTTCTGCGAGGTTGTCTTCTTCCAGTTTTTCCATTATTCTGTAAAGAAATTGTGTTTTGTGTTTCGCAACCATAACTAAACTGGCAGACCTGTCAGCAACTGCTTTCTTTGGAATAGGCATTACTGCATTGTTCTTCAAGTTGGAGGGTATTTCTCCTTGGATTTTATTTCCTACTCCAAATTTTTCTTATATAGAGGATCTATACAAGGGCGATGTACTTGAGGACAATATTATGGAATTGGAGGGGATGTAGATACGATACTGCATGAAGAGCTTGACAGAGCACTGAAAGACCTGAGTCGAAACAAGGCCCCCGGAGTAGACAACATTCCATTAGAACTACTGACGGCCTTGGAAGAGCTAGTCCTGACAAAACTCTACCATCTGGTGAGGAAGATGTATGAAACACGCGAAATACCCTCAGACTTCAAGAAGAATATAATAATTCCAATCCCAAAGAAAGCAGGTGTTGACAGATGTGAAAATTACTGAACAATCAGTTTAATAAGCCACAGATGCAAAATACTAACACGAATTCTTTACAGACGAATGGAAAAAATAGTAGAAGCTGACCTCAGGGAAGATCAGTTTGGATTTCGTAGAAATACTGGAACACGTGAGGCAATACTGACCTTACGACTTATCTTAGAAGAAAGATTAAGGAAAGGCAAACCCACGTTTCTAGCATTTGTAGACTTAGAGAAAGCTTTTGACAATGTTGACTGGAATACTCTCCTTCAAATTCTAAAGGTGGCAGGGGTAAAATACAGGGAGCGAAAGGCTATTTACAATTTGTACAGAAACCAGATAGCAGTTATAAGAGTCGAGGGGCATGAAAGGGAAGCAGTGGTTGGGAAGGGAGTAAGACAGGGTTGTAGCCTCTCCCCGATGTTATTCAATCTGTATATTGAGCAAGCAGTAAAGGAAACAAAAGAAAAATTCGTAGTAGGTATTAAAATCCATGGAGAAGAAATAAAAACTTTGAGGTTCGCCGATGACATTGTAATTCTGTCAGACACAGCAAAGGACTTGGAAGAGCAGTTGAATGGAATGGTCAGTGTCTTGAGAGGAGTATATAAGATGAACATCAACAAAAGCAAAACGAGGATAATGGAATGTGGTAGAATTAAGTCGAGTGATGCTGAGGGAATTAGATTAGGAAATGACACACTTAAAGTAGTAAAGGAGTTTTGCTATTTGGGGGGCAAAATAACTGAGAAATTTGTTAACATCGAGTACAGATTTAAGTGTGAGAAAGTCTTTTCTGAAAGTATTTGTATGGAGTGTAGCCATGTATGGAAGTGAAACATGGACGATAAATAGTTTGGACAAGAAGAGAATAGAAGCTTTCGAAACATGGTGCTACAGAAGAATGCTGAAGATTAGATGGGTAGATCACATAACTAATGAGGAAGTATTGAATGAGACTGGGGAGAAGAGAAGTTTGTGGCACAACTTGACCAGAAGAAGGGATCGGTTGGTAGGACACGTTCTGAGGCATCAAGGGATCACCAATTTAGTATTGTAGGGCAGCGTGGAGGGTAAAAATCGTAGAGGGAGGCCAAGAGATGAATACACTAAGCAGATTCAGAAGGATGTAGGTTGCAGTAGGTACTGGGAGATGAAGAACCTTGCACAGGATAGAGTAGCATGGAGAGCTGCATCAAACCAGTCTCAGGACTGAAGACCACAACAACAACAACATCCTTTACTGCTTGCTCAATATACAGACTGAATAACATCGAGGATAGAATACAACACTGCCTCACTCCCTTTTCAATCAAAGCTTCCCTTTCGTGCCTCTTATAACTGCCATCTGTCACCTTCAGAATTTTTAAGACTATTCCTTTCAACATTGTCAAAAGCTTTCTCTAATTCTACAAATGCTAGAAACATGGGTTTGCCTTTCCTTAATCTATCTTCTAAGATAAATCGTGAGGTCAGTATTTCCTCGTGTGTTCCAACATTTCTGCAGAATCTAAACTGATCTTTCTGAGGTCAGCTCCTACGAGTTTTTCCATTCATCTGTAAAGAATTCATATTAGTCTTTTGCAACCATAACTTATTAAACTGAAAGTTCAGTAATATTCACACCCGTTGAAACCTGCTTTCTTTTGGATTGGAATTATTATATTCTTCTTGAAGTCTGAGGGTATTTCGCCTCCCTCGTACTTTCTTCTCACCAGATGGTAGAGTTTTGTTGTGGCTGTCTCTCCTAAGGATTTTAGTAGGTCTAACGGAATGTTGTCTACTCTCGGGTCCTTTTTTTGACTTAGGTCTTTCAGTGCTCTGTCAAATTTTTCACACAGTATCATATGTCCCATTTCATTTTTATCTACATCCTTTCCCATTTCCATAATACTGTCCTCAAGAACATCACTCTTGTATATACCCTCTACATACTCCTTGCACCTTTCTGCTTTCCCTTCTTTGCTTGGAAGTGGTTTTCCGTCTGTGCTCTTGATAATCATACAGGTTGTTCTGTTTTCTCCAAATGTCTCTTTCATTTTCCTGTAGGCAGTATCTATCTTACCCCTAGTGATATATGCCTCTACATGCTTATGTTTGTCCTGTAGCCATCCTTGCTTAGCCATTTTGCACTTCCTGTCAATCTCATTTTTGAGACATTTCTATTGCTTTTCACCTGGTTCATTTACTGCCTTTTTATATTTTCTCCATTCATCAATTACATTCAATATCTCTTCTGTTACCCAAGGATTTCTACTAGCCCTTGTCTTTTTACCTACTTCATCCTCTGGTGCCTTCACTATTTCATCTCTCAAAGCTACCCATTCTTCTTCTACTGTATTTCTTTCCCCCTGTACTTGTCAATCGTTCCCTAATGTTCTCTCTGAAACTCTCTACAGCCTCTGGTTCTTTCAGTTTATCCAGGTCCTACCTCCTTAAATTCCAACCTTTTTGCTGTTTCTTCAATTTTCGTCTACAGTTCATAACCAATAAAATGAAGTCCACATCTGCTCCTGGAAATGCCTTACAATTTAAAACCTGGATCCTAAATCTCTGTCTAACCATTATATAATCTATCTGAAATCTTTCAGTGTCTCCAGGCCTCTTCCACATATACAACCCTCTTTCATGATTCTTAAACCAAGTATTAGCTATGATTAATTTATGCTCTATGCAAAATTCTGCCACGTGGCTTCCTCTTTCATTCCTTCCCTCTAGTCCATATTCGCCTACTACTTTTCCTTCTCTGCCTTTCCCTGCTATTGAATTCCAGTCACCCATGACTATTATATTTTCATCTTCCTTGACTATCTGAATAATTTCTTTTGTCACAGCATACCTATGATGTCTATATATGGATCCAATTCAATTAACAGTGAAAATTTTCTATGTGCAAATTTAGGGTATTTTTGAGGGTGAGGCAGTATCTCAGCTATGCCTCGTTCAATCCTTTTTTCTTGACATGGCCGGAAAGAGCAGGATTTAAGCTTTCAAAGTTATATTATTTGAACCCTGGAGTTTGCATTTTGATAAGTGAGAATATGTATCAAATGTAGGGAAAATGGATTATCGATAAATACAATTAATACAATACAAATTAATACAATTTGTAGTTGTAAATCAAAATATGCATAATTTGTAGTCTCTCTTAATAGCATAAGATTTGCCTGTGGTTTAGGGAATGTAACTATGCTAATGAGAAGTATTTTCATACTATCGTACAGTATAGAATGTAAATACAATAGAACCTCATAAAATGCTCTTAACATTATAAAATCTAGAATACCATAATGGGATGCTATGTTTGCTTTAGAACATTTTAATTCTACAACACATGGTGATGTGCATATGCATTGTCACTCAGTTCAATATTATAAAGCAACAACAGTTTTTAAGCCTCTACACCACTTTCAATAGTTGTATTCATTACTAGAAATTTTCAGAGTGGCAGTCTTCCATCCAGGGTTATCTTTTGTGCTGACATTGCATTATCATAGTGTTGAGTGCCAATTGTTTGAATCAGTCATTTCTCACTGTTGTAGCTGAAGGTAAGTACAAAAAAATGCTTTGATAGCCTAATTTGTATATTTCATATACAAACAAGATTGCATCTGTTACAAGTGAATTAGAAGAACTGTGAGATTTTGAGTGAATGATTCATATGAAATCACTGTATGTAATAGCCATCTCATCTCACATTATGCTTCAAACTGTAGTATTCGTGAGCTTTCAAAATTGGTTGTTATAGGTTAATAAACTATTGTACAAAAGGGGCCAAGAGACCCTTGTACCCCACTACTTAGGTGCATCAAGCGGAGCTGATTGTTGTAAGTCATCACTACTTTATTATGGCAAAAGTCAATTGCTATCAGTTAAGGAAATGTCAGCAACGGGCAAAGAGCTTCCACGACATATGTCTGAGCTTGATTTTACTGGAGATGCTCAAATTTGTTCATACCATAATGCCTTGTTGATGACAAAATTTCTGTTCCGAAGGAAGACTTGCTGGAACCCTTTCGGTAAAGAAAAACACTTAACCATGAGGGCTTCAACACCAGTGAATTGCAATATCTGATAGGTTGATGTCACTAACTAATGAAGTTTTTAAACCTGGTCAGAAAATTTATACCAAATGTAGACATTAAGAGGCTCAAAGAGAATCACACCATCAGGATAGGCAAGAATCACCATCCACTGAACACCTGGATGTTGTTGATGCTTACTGTACTGCTAGTACTTCATTATCACCCTTAAAGCTTCAACAGATCAAGCAGTGAAAGGGATTCAGTGGGACACAAAGTGCAAAGTTCTGAAAGCCCAAAGCAGCATTATTAAGTTAACTGATAAAGCTGCTGGCGTGAGTCAAGTAGATATTTCACAAATACAAATGAAAGAGTGCCAAAATGTAAAGATATGAATATCTTAATTGAAACACTTACGATTGAGTTTCGAACTTCAAGTAATTGTAGGAAAGATCAAATTTTGAACCTGGCTGCAAATAGTTGGACTACTGAAAAATGGTTAAAGAATTTGCTGTTTCAACGACAGTGGTAAAGAAGGCTAGGAAATTTAAGAAGGTGGGATTCTGGCAACAACTACACACCAAAAAGGGGAAAAGGTCAATGATGAAGTAAAACAAAATGTCTTCATGTTTTTTGAAGCTGATGAGACTTTCTCAAAATTTTGTGAGCTCAGGCCAAAATGGTGTACTACAGTTGGTGCTTCTGGATTACTTTCAGTATGTGTATGTGCAATTCATGGAAATGTCAAATTAATGTTGGCTTCAGCAACATCCATCCAAGATGACAACAAGGATTTGATGAAAAAAAAACTGCTTGCAGGTTGGAATTGAAAGATTGTATGCTGCAGTGTTGTAAGGAATATTCAAGAAAAATGGAGCTAGAGGCTTTTCTTGAAGATGCTTTTGAAGACTATGACCTGGAAGAAACAAGGGAATACAAGCAATGTACCAGTCCTGACAGACATACATTGGAGACATGTCAGAGAACTAATAAAGATTTTGTTGTACCACTTAGTTTGAAAATTACCAGTTTAAGAATCCATCACTTTGTGTCTAAATACCAAAGTTTATACCTTAAGAAGCTAAAAGAAAATCTTTCAGAAAATGAATCAATTATATTGATGGATTTGGTTGAGAATTAGTAATTTGTTTTTCAACATACTGTCCAGGATGTCATTGGGAAAATAGTCAGGCCACATTACATCCATTTGTTGTCTATTTTGGAGGCAAAGAATGTCAAAGTGTTAGCATTTGTGTGATCGTGACTGTCTCTGTCATAATACCATTGCTGTCCATGCCTTTCTTCACTGGTTCAGCTAATCAGTACCAGAACTTCAAAAATTTAGTCAATTTTTGTCTGTTCGGAAAATATTTTCTCATCACTGTCAAATGGTACTTTTTTTGGAACAAGCCACACTAAATCGCCTTATAATGGCATTGGAGGAACACTGAAAAGACTAGCAGCCCATGCTAATCTACAGAGACCCTTATGTAATATTGACTCCATATCATTTGCTCAAATTATGTGATGATAGTAGTCCAGGAATAAAGTTTTTTTGTTTACCAAAAGAAGAATTTAAAAACTTCGTCGTGATCAAGGAACAGAGTTTTCCAGGAGACCTACAATGGCTGGAACAAGAGAAAATCAATTTAAGCCAATTAATAGTACTAATCACCTCAGAGTAAACAGAATTGGCAATGATGCTACAGAATTCACATTTAATGCCTTCAGAGCAGATGAAGAAATTCCAGTGTGACGACTATCGATCAAATCGCATATCGATATTTAGATCTTTCAAGCTCTTTGTGACCAGTCTGTGGTCGGAAGTGAAACGTTAAACACATGTGTACCAGGAATCAACTATATATATATATATATATATATATATATATATATATATATATATATATATATATATATATATATATATATATATATATATATATATATGTGTGTGTGTGTGTGTGTGTGTCTGCTTGTGTTTGTGTATGTGCGGATGGATATGGGTGTGTGTGTGCGCGAGTGTATACCTGTCCTTTTTTCGCCCTAAGGTAAGTCTTTCCGCTCCCGGGATTGGAATGACTTCTTACCCTCTCCCTTAAAACCCACATCCTTTCGTCTTTCCCTCTCCTTCCCTCTTTCCTCACGAAGCAACCACTGGGTGCGAAAGCTAGAATTTTGTGTGTATGTATGTGTTTGTTTGTGTTTCTATCGACCTGCCAGGGCTTTCGTATGGTAAGTCACATCATTTTTGTTTATATATATAGAAAGATGATGTAATGTACCAAACAAAAGCGCTGGCATGTTGATAGACACACAAACATACACACAAAATTCAAGCTTTCGCAACCAATGGTTGCTTCATCAGGAAAGAGGGAAGGAGAGGGAAAGACGAAAGGATGTGGGTTTTAAGGGAGACGGTAAGGAGTCATTCCAATCCCGGGAGTGGAAAGACTTACCTTAGGTGGAAAAAAGGACAGGTATACACTCGCGCACACACACACATATCCATACGCACATACACAGACACAAGCAGACATTTGTAAAGGGAAAGAGTTTGGGCAGAGATGTCAGTCGAGGCGGAAGTACAGAGGCAAAGATGTTGTTGAAAGACAAGTGAGGTATGAGCGGCGGCAACTTGAAATTAGCGGAGATTGAGGCCTGGTGGGTAATGGAAAGAGAGGATATACTGAAGGGCAAGTTCCCATCTCCAGAGTTCTGACAGGTTGGTGTTAGTGGGAAAGTATATCCTCTCTTCCCGTTACCCACCAGGCCTCAACGTCCGCTAATTTCAAGTTGCCGCCGCTCATACCTCACCTGTCATTCAACAACATCTTTGCCTCTGTACTTCCGCCTCGACTGACATCTCTGCCCAAACTCTTTGCCTTTACAAATGTCTGCTTGTGTCTGTATATATGTGCGGATGGATATGTGTGTGTGTGTGTGTGTGTGTGTGTGTGTGTGTGTGTGTGTGTGTGTGTGTGTGTGTGTGCGTGCATGTGTAGACCTGTCCTTTTTTCCCCTAAGGTAAGTCTTTCCGCTCCCGGGATTGGAATGACTCCTTACCCTCTCCCTTAAAACCCACATCCTTTCGTCTTTCCCTCTCCTTCCCTCTTTCCTGATGAAGCAACCGTCGGTTGCGAAAGCTTGAATTTTGTGTGTGTGTTTGTGTTTGTTTGTGTGTCTATCAACATGCCAACGCTTTCGTTTGGTAAGTTACATCATCTTTGTATACCCATCCTTTTTCCCCCCTAAGGTAAGTCTTTCCGCTCCCGGGATTGGAATGACTCCTTACCCTCTCCCTCAAAACCCACATCCTTTCGTCTTTCCCCTCCTTCCCTCTTTCTGATGAGGCAACAGTTTGTTGCGAAAGCTTGAATTTTGTGTGTATGTTTGTGTTCATTTGTGTGTCTTTCGACCTGCCAGCGCTTTTGTTTGGTAAGTCACTTCATCTTTGTTTTTTGATAAATTTTTCCCCAGTGGAATGTTTCCCTATATATATATATATATACTAAATCCATACTGGTGACCCCAAATTTATTCACAAGTACTACAACGAACTCTCGTTCCATCACGCAGTACACAATGGATTGCTTGCCAACCGCTACACTGCACATAAGCCAACTAGGTTTTCCAGTGGACTCTCCAGCATCATTTACTAATTATCTACCTTGTGTTCACAATAGTTCGACACAGTTTCCGAACACACCGACTAGCTGTACTCAACAGGACAGTGTTTCTACATTCCGACAGCCATGTATGTCGGCATCAGGTACGAACAACAACTTTTCCTTATCCTACAGGAATCAGCCATCGTGTGGCAGGGTCCTGACCAACATAATGTTTTTTGTGCACAGAACTTCACATGCACACATTTTACATGTGTTCCAAGTGCTCAACAATGGCCAACATGATGTGCTTAAACACCAGTGACTTGTTGTTGTTGTGGTCTTCAGTCCTGAGACTGGTTTGATGCAGCTCTCCATGCTACTCTATCCTGTGCAAGCTTTTTCATCTCCCAGTACCTACTGCAACCTACATCCTTCTGAATCTGCTTAGTGTATTCATCTCTTGGTCTCCCTCTACGATTTTTACCCTCCACGCTGCCCTCCAATACTAAATTGGTGATCCCTTGATGCCTCAGAACATGTCCTACCAACCGATCCCTTCTTCTGGTCAAGTTGTGCCACAAACTTCTCTTCTCCCCAATCCTGTTCAATACTTCCTCATTAGTTATGTGATCTACCCATCTAATCTTCAGCATTCTTCTGTAGCACCACATTTCGAAAGCTTCTATTCTCTTCTTGTCCAAACTATTTATCGTCCATGTTTCACTTCCATACATGGCTACACTCCATACGAATACTTTCAGAAATGACTTCCTGACACTTAAATCAATACTGGATGTTAACAAATTTCTCTTCTTCAGAAACGCTTTCCTTGCCATTGCCAGCCTACATTTTATATCCTCTCTACTTCGACCATCATCAGTTATTTTGCTCCCCAAATAGCAAAACTCCTTTACTACTTTAAGTGCCTCATTTCCTAATCTAATTCCCTCAGCATCACCCGACTTAATTAGACTACATTCCATTATCCTTGTTTTGCTTTTGTTGATGTTCATCCTATATCCTCCTTTCAAGACACTGTCCATTCCATTCAACTGCTCTTCCAAGTCCTTTGCTGTCTCTGACAGAATTACAATGTCATCGGCGAACCTCAAAGTTTTTAATTCTTCTCCATGAATTTTAATACCTACTCCGAATATTTCTTTTGTTTCCTTTACTGCTTGCTCAATATACAGATTGAACAACATCGGGGAGAGGCTACAACCCTGTCTTACTCCCTTCCCAACCACTGCTTCCCTTCCATGTCCCTCGACTCTTATAACTGCCATCTGGTTTCTGTACAAATTGTAAATAGCTTTTCGCTCCCTGTATTTTACCCCTGCCACCTTTAGAATTTGAAAGAGAGTATTCCAGTCAACATTGTCAAAAGCTTTCTCTAAGTCTACAAATGCTAGAAACGTAGGTTTGTCTTTCCTTAATCTTTCTTCTAAGATAAGTCGTAAGGTCAGTATTGCCTCACGTGTTCCAGTGTTTCTACGGAATCCAAACTGATCTTCCCCGAGGTTGGCTTCAACTAGTTTTTCCATTCGTCTGTAAAGAATTCGTGTTAGTATTTTGCAGCTGTGACTTATTAAGCTGATAGTTCGGTAATTTTCACATCTGTCAACACCTGCTTTCTTTGGGATTGGAATTATTATATTCTTCTTGAAGTCTGGGGGTATTTCGCCTGTTTCATACATCTTGCTCACCAGATGGTAGAGTTTTGTCAGGACTGGCTCTCCCACGGCCGTCAGTAGTTCCAATGGAATATTGTCTACTCCGGGGGCCTTGTTTCGACTCAGGTCTTTCAGTGCTCTGTCAAACCCTTCACGCAGTATCATATCTCCCATTTCATCTTCATCTACATCCTCTTCCATTTCCATAATATTGTCCTCAAGTACATCGCCCTTGTATAGACCCTCTATATACTCCTTCCACCTTTCTGCTTTCCCTTCTTTGCTTAGAACTGGGTTTCCATCTGAGCTCTTGATATTTATACAAGTCGTTCTCTTATCTCCAAAGGTCTCTTTAATTTTCCTGTAGGCGGTATCTATCTTACCCCTAGTGAGATAGGCCTCTACATCCTTACATTTGTCCTCTAGCCATCCCTGCTTAGCCATTTTGCACTTCCTGTCGATCTCATTTTTGAGACGTTTGTATTCCTTTTTGCCTGTTTCACTTACTGCATTTTTATATTTTCTCCTTTCATCAATTAAATTCAATATTTCTTCTGTTACCCAAGGATTTCTACTAGCCCTCGTCTTTTTACCTACTTGGTCCTCTGCTGCCTTCACTACTTCATCCCTCAAAGCTACCCATTCTTCTTCTACTGTATTTATTTCCCCCATTCCTGTCAATTGCTCCCTTATGCTCTCCCTGAATCTTTGTACAACCTCTGGTTCTTTTAGTTTATCCAGGTCCCATCTCCTTAAATTCCCACCTTTTTGCAGTTTCTTCAGTTTTAATCTACAGGTCATAACCAATAGATTGTGGTCAGAGTCCACATCTGCCCCTGGAAATGTCTTACAATTTAAAACCTGGTTCCTAAATCTCTGTCTTACCATTATATAATCTATCTGATACCTTTTAGTATCTCCAGGGTTCTTCCATGTATACAACCTTCTTTCATGATTCTTAAACAAAGTGTTAGTTATGATTATGTTGTGCTCTGTGCAAAATTCGACCAGGCGGCTTCCTCTTTCATTTCTGTCCCCCAATCCATATTCACCTACTATGTTTCCTTCTCTCCCTTTTCCTACACTCGAATTCCAGTCACCCATGACTATTAAATTTTCGTCTCCCTTCACAATCTGAATAATTTCTTTTATTTCATCATACATTTCTTCAATTTCTTCGTCATCTGCAGAGCTAGTTGGCATATAAACTTGTACTACTGTAGTAGGCATGGGCTTCGTATCTATCTTGGCCACAATAATGCGTTCACTATGCTGTTTGTAGTAGCTTACCCGCATTCCTATTTTTCTATTCATTATTAAACCTACTCCTGCATTACCCCTATTTGATTTTGTGTTTATAACCCTGTAGTCACCTGACCAGAAGTCTTGTTCCTCCTGCCACCGAACTTCACTAATTCCCACTATATCTAACTTCAACCTATCCATTTTCAAATTTTCTAACCTACCTGCCCGATTAAGGGATCTGACATTCCACGCTCCGATCCGTAGAACGCCAGTTTTCTTTCTCCTGATAACGACATCCTCTTGAGTAGTCCCCGCCCGGAGATCCGAATGGGGGACTATTTTACCTCCGGAATATTTTACCCAAGAGGACGCCATCATCATGTAATCATACAGTAAAGCTGCATGCCCTCGGGAAAAATTACGGCCGTAGTTTCCCCTTGCTTTCAGCCGTTCGCAGTACCAGCACAGCAAGGCCGTTTTGGTTATTGTTACAAGGCCAGATCAGTCAATCATCCAGACTGTTGCCCTTGCAACTACTGAAAAGGCTGCTGCCCCTCTTCAGGAACCACACGTTTGTCTGGCCTCTCAACAGATACCCCTCCGTTGTGGTTGCACCTACGGTACGGCTATCTGTATCGCCGAGGCACGCAAGCCTCCCCACCAACGGCAAGGTCCATGGTTCATGGGGGGGACCAGTGACTATGTTTACAAATTTCCCAAGTGCCAGTGTGAACTTCCCACCTGGGTCGGTGGTGTTACAAATCAAGCTGGACGCTCAGGGCAGGAAATTTCATGTGCATCCCAGAACTCCAGATTTGCAACCAGCCCCCCCCCCCCCCCCTCCGCCGTCCCCTACTGCCAATGCCATTCCTGCCAGGCGTGATCCACAAACGATAGGTGATGGGCTCTGAAACTGTACTGACTCTGTTGTTTTCCACACATCAGTCAACTACAGTCAACTTTTCTGTGCTGGTCTACTCTACGCCTGTTGGCGTTACAATGTCGAATGCCCAACTTGTTGATTTCTTCACAACAGTTGAGCCAGACGCGCCTACCATGCCACGTGTCACTGACAGTCTCATGAACAGGTACACCGCTACTGCATCCAAGCCAGTTAAGCTGCAGAGCTACGGACAGTTGCCAACAAACCGTTATGCCAAGACTCCCCCATCCATTGGCCTAAACTACCACCCCTTCACAAGGGCCACCCAGGCACCTGGTTTGCCTTGGTCAACCATCTCCTGCAGCTACACGGCATCACTGATGACAGCTCTAAATTCCTTTGCTTACTATGTCACTCCCATAATGAACCGCACCTGATCTGCAATATTGTGGCTTCGCCTCCTGCTATGGACAAATATGCATTCGCCCAACACACCATCCTCGAGTGCATATCCAGATCTACAGAGGAAGCTATCCGTCTCATCAGTCACGTTTCGCTTGGTTCCAGATCCCCGTCACAGTCTGGCATCATCTCTGCGCTATGGCTGACACAGATCACATGCCGGACACTACACTTTGGATGATCTGGTTGTTCAGACTTCCTCCAGAAGCTCAAATTCACCTTCTCCATCTAACTTTGGCCTCACTGTGTAATGGAACTGACAAATAGACCTAATATTGTTATAGTGCTGGCAAGTCGATAGACACACAAACAAACCCAAACACACACACAAAATTCAAGCTTTCGCAACAAACTGTTGCCTCATCAGGAAAGAGGGAAGGAGAGGGGAAGACGAAAGGAAGTGGGTTTTAAGGGAAATATGTCTGCTTGTGTCTGTATGTGTGGATGGATATGTGCGTGTGTGCGAGTGTATACCTGTCCTTTTTTCCCCCTATGGTAAGTCTTTCCGCTCCCGGGATTGGAATGACTCCTTACCCTCTCCCTTAAAACCCACTTCCTTTCGTCTTCCCCTCTCCTTCCCTCTTTCCTGATGAGGCAACAGTTTGTTGCGAAAGCTTGAATTTTGTGTGTGTGTTTGGGTTTGTTTGTGTGTCTATCGACTTGCCAGCACTTTTGTTCGGTAAGTCACCTCATCTTTGTTTTTATATATAATTTTTCCCACGTGGAATGTTTCCTTCCATTATATTAATATTGTTATAGTATACACTAATAAAGATTGTGTTAACAAGCATTTGTTTTACGTGATATAATGTTAGGTGTTGCGATCAATAATCGATATTGAAATTTTATGTTCTTTGTAGCTATGACTGATCTTTAGTCACCAACGGGTTTTTGGCCACTTGAGTTTTGCTGTGATCGAGTGTAGTTGTTTTCAAGTTCTGGTAATAAATATGTGTTTTTGTTTTAAACAAACCATCGAATACTGTGTCATGATTTTGTTAATCCCAAACTAATCATCACCTAGCCAACGAGAAGCCACATGGGCAACGCAGACTCAGCAGCATCAACAACGGAGACATCTTGGCCAGCTCTACAAAGTGCTATACAGCCATTAGCCACACTGTAACAGTGTCCTTATGGAGATAACTTTTCCAGTGTAGAAGAGAGGGTTCATGAAAACTGAGGGCTCTGTGCCATAATTAAGACATTTATATGTACACGGATTGATGAAATCTGTTTTGCAGGACCCTAAGAATATATATATATATATATATATATATATATATATATAAACACAAACATACACACAAAATTCAAGCTTTCGCAACAAACTATTGCCTCATCAGGAAAGAGGGAAGGAGAGGGAAAGACGAAAGGATGTGGGTTTTAAGGGAGAGGGTAAGGAGTCATTCCAATCCCGGGAGCGGAAAGACTTACCTTAGGGTGAAACAAGGACGGGTATACACTCGCACACACACACATATCCATCCACACATATACAGACACAAGCAGACATATTTAAAGACAAAGAGTTTGGGCAGAGATGTCAGTCGAGGCAGAAGTGCAGAGGCAAAGATGTTGTTGAATGACAGGTGAGGTATGAGTGGCGGCAACTTGAAATTAGCGGAGATTGAGGCCTGGTGGATAACGGGAAGAGAGGATATATTGAAGAGCAAGTTCCCATCTCCGGAGTTCGGATAGGTTGGTGTTAGTGGGAAGTATCCAGATAACCCGGACGGTGTAACACTGTGCCAAGATGTGCTGGCCGTGCACCAAGGCATGTTTAGCCACAGGGTGATCCTCATTACCAACAAACACTGTCTGCCTGTGTCCATTCATGCGAATGGACAGTTTGTTGCTGGTCATTCCCACATAGAATGCGTCACAGTGTAGGCAGGTCAGTTGGTAGATCACGTGGGTGCTTTCACACGTGGCTCTGCCTTTGATCGTGTACACCTTCCGGGTTACAGGACTGGAGTAGGTGGTGGTGGGAGGGTGCATGGGACAGGTTTTACACCGGGGGCGGTTACAAGGGTAGGAGCCAGAGGGTAGGGAAGGTGGTTTGGGGATTTCATAGGGATGAACTAAGAGGTTACGAAGGTTAGGTGGACGGCGGAAAGACACTCTTGGTGGAGTGGGGAGGATTTCATGAAGGATGGATCTCATTTCTGGGCAGGATTTTAGGAAGTCGTATCCCTGCTGGAGAGCCACATTCAGAATCTGATCCAGTCCCGGAAAGTATCCTGTCACAAGTGGGGCACTTTTGTGGTTCTTCTGTGGGAGGTTCTGGGTTTGAGAGGATGAGGAGGTTGCTCTGGTTATTTGCTTCTGTACCAGGTCGGGAGGGTAGTTGCGGGATGCGAAAGCTGTTGTCAGGTTGTTGGTGTAATGCTTCAGGGATTCCGGACTGGAGCAGATTCGTTTGCCACGAAGACCTCGGCTGTAGGGAAGGGACCGTTTGATGTGGAATGGGTGGCAGCTGTCGTAATGGAGGTACTGTTGCTTGTTGGTGGGTTTGATGTGGACGGACGTGTGAAGCTGGCCATTGGACAGGTGGAGGTCAACATCAAGGAAAGTGGCATGGGATTTGGAGTAGGACCAGGTGGATCTGATGGAACCAAAGGAGTTGAGGTTGGAGAGGAAATTCTGGAGTTCTTCTTCACTGTGAGTCCAGATCATGAAGATGTCATCAATAAATCTGTACCAAACTTTGGGTTGGCAGGCCTGGGTAACCAAGAAGGCTTCCTCTAAGCGACCCATGAATAGGTTGGCGTACGATCCTTCATCAAAGACACCAACCACTTTCTCGAACGCCTGGAATCCTTACCCAATCCGTTACCCCCAGAAACCATCCTTGTAACCATTGATGCCACTTCCTTATACACAAATATCCCGCACGTCCAGGGCCTCGCTGCGATGGAGCACTTCCTTTCACGCCGATCACCTGCCACCCTACCTAAAACCTCTTTCCTCATTACCTTAGCCAGCTTCATCCTGACCCACAACTTCTTCACTTTTGAAGGCCAGACATACCAGCAATTAAAGGGAACAGCCATGGGTACCAGGATGGCCCCTTCGTACGCCAACCTATTCATGGGTCGCTTAGAGGAAGCCTTCTTGGTTACCCAGGCCTGCCAACCCAAAGTTTGGTACAGATTTATTGATGACATCTTCATGATCTGGACTCACAGTGAAGAAGAACTCCAGAATTTCCTCTCCAACCTCAACTCCTTTGGTTCCATCAGATTCACCTGGTCCTACTCCAAATCCCATGCCACTTTCCTTGATGTTGACCTCCACCTGTCCAATGGCCAGCTTCACACGTCCGTCCACATCAAACCCACCAACAAGCAACAGTACCTCCATTACGACAGCTGCCACCCATTCCACATCAAACGGTCCCTTCCCTACAGCCTAGGTCTTCGTGGCAAACGAATCTGCTCCAGTCCGGAATCCCTGTAGCATTACACCAACAACCTGACAACAGCTTTCGCATCCCGCAACTACCCTCCCGACCTGGTACAGAAGCAAATAACCAGAGCAACCTCCTCATCCTCTCAAACCCAGAACCTCCCACAGAAGAACCACAAAAGTGCCCCACTTGTGACAGGATACTTTCCGGGACTGGATCAGATTCTGAATGTGGCTCTCCAGCAGGGATACGACTTCCTAAAATCCTGCCCAGAAATGAGATCCATCCTTCATGAAATCCTCCCCACTCCACCAAGAGTGTCTTTCCGCCGTCCACCTAACCTTCGTAACCTCTTAGTTCATCCCTATGAAATCCCCAAACCACCTTCCCTACCCTCTGGCTCCTACCCTTGTAACCGCCCCCGGTGTAAAACCTGTCCCATGCACCCTCCCACCACCACCTACTCCAGTCCTGTAACCCGGAAGGTGTACACGATCAAAGGCAGAGCCACGTGTGAAAGCACCCACGTGATCTACCAACTGACCTGCCTACACTGTGACGCATTCTATGTGGGAATGACCAGCAACAAACTGTCCATTCGCATGAATGGACACAGGCAGACAGTGTTTGTTGGTAATGAGGATCACCCTGTGGCTAAACATGCCTTGGTGCACGGCCAGCACATCTTGGCACAGTGTTACACCGTCCGGGTTATCTGGATACTTCCCACTAACACCAACCTATCCGAACTCCGGAGATGGGAACTTGCTCTTCAATATATCCTCTCTTCCCGTTATCCACCAGGCCTCAATCTCCGCTAATTTCAAGTTGCCGCCACTCATACCTCACCTGTCATTCAACAATATCTTTGCCTCTGCACTTCTGCCTCGACTGACATCTCTGCCCAAACTCTTTGTCTTTAAATATGTCTGCTTGTGTCTGTATATGTGTGGATGGATATGTGTGTGTGTGCGAGTGTATACCCGTCCTTGTTTCACCCTAAGGTAAGTCTTTCCGCTCCCGGGATTGGAATGACTCCTTACCCTCTCCCTTAAAACCCACATCCTTTCGTCTTTCCCTCTCCTTCCCTCTTTCCTGATGAGGCAACAGTTTGTTGCGAAAGCTTGAATTTTGTGTGTATGTTTGTGTTTGTTTGTGTGTCCGTCGACCTGCCAGCACTTTCATTTGGTAAGTCACATCATCTTTGTTTTTAGATATATATTTCCTACGTGGAATGTTTCCCTCTATTAAAACTATATATATATATATATATATATATATATATATATATATATATATATATATATATATAATTTGTGTCTAATAACCACATGGTGCAAAGACGTGCAATACGTGGAAGTCAAGGGTGACAAAACAAAACGGTTAAGTAGACTGACTACATGAGTGAAGACCCACTGAAAAGATAAGTACATTTCTGTAGTGCTTTTTATTCCTTTTATTATTTTATTTGTGAATTTATATGAAAATGTCCATTATAAAAGAGGAAAGTGAAGTTGAATCTGAGCAGAATTGTGAAAATTTGTTACTCTCTGGGGACTTATACATGTCAATAACAATGGAGGACCAGCCATTCAAAGAAGCGGTTCAAAGTCTTAATTCATCAGAAAGGGAGATGTCGGACATAAAATCAATGTTACAAATGATGGAACAATCATAAGCTTTACATCAAACAGTTGCAGCACACTTACAAGCTAATGAGGAACAGTTACAAAGCATGAATCAGATGGTCACGGACAGTTTTCGGGTCATCAATCAGAAAGTATTGCATCTTGAGGGAGTGATGAACAAAAATATTGACTTTGTCTTACTTTGGGGTAATGAACTTTGCAACGACATATCCAAGATAGACAAGAAACTCAGCAGGGCAGAAAGTAAGATTTTGGCTGTAGAATCTAAAGTGGGAGAAGTAAAATGTAGTCTGAGTAACAAAATTCAATCTGTAAAAAATGAACTGGTCACAGACAGAGAGAAAAACGCAAATAAATGTAAAAGCTATGGTTGCAGATCTTGAATGTAGAGTAGATTCGAAACTAACTGTTGTGAATGATAAAGTGGAAACAGACAGTAACACAGTTAAACTCCAAGAGATTGAAACTAAGACAAACATTAGTGAACTAAAAAGTACAATATCAGAGTTAAACCATAAGTTTGAAATACTTAGCAATGATGTAGCTAACAAAAATTTTTCTATGAACACATGTACCTTATTATCCAATATTCCAGTTCAAAACTTTTCTAATGAGTGTAGTTTGCATTCTGTCGACGTTCTGCACAATTCTAGGGACAAGGTTTTGCCTAGTATGAGTGAAAGTTTGAAAAATAAGTTAGTGACAAAATTTTTGGAGGGGGAAATCTTTGTCATGGGCCAATCAATATTTTTTATGGACATGTCGTATGCAGAATTTGAAATTGAGTTCTTAAAACGGTTCTGGTCTGAAACTAAACTAGCCAGGATAAAGAGCTAGTTCCTGAATGGACCAAATTATAGGGAAACACATGGGACTATGAACCAGTTTTGTAAAAATCAATTGAAGAATTTGTACATTTGAGTAATCTCTCTGATGAGCTTACACAGATGGATGCTTTAAAGAGAAGGTTGCCAACTGATGTGCAATGGGACTTAGTTTGTGGACCAGATGACAGCACTGAACAATTTCTAAACTAGATGGAATTATAGACAAAGTGGGGAAACCAAAAAACTATTTCAATCACACACAGAGGGGTGGGGATCATAGTTAGGAAAATACTAATTTTAACAGAAGGGAAAACAGTAGGTCTAACAACCGTAGTTTTCATCATAGGGAACAATATAGTCACAATAATAATAATAATTTCCATTCAAGGGAAAACTATAATTTCCATTGAAGAGGACAATCTGGGAGCAATTGGAACAGAAGTAATAACAGGGAGTTTGAAAACAGGAATTGGCATGTACGTAGTGACACCAGGAGTCAAAATGCTATGGGAAGTCATTAAGTAAAAAACTAGTAAGCGCTCCATTGTTGGTCCACAAGGCAGGGGCGAAAAGCACAGATAATAGGTGGACCGATAACAGTGACTAAACTGTACCAAAAGATACATCTGAAGTAATGAGTAGTTATCCTATGAATGTGTACTACCCTGTCAGAACAGTATCTGTTAAGAGTGAACACATTAGTTGTAATAAAGAACCAGAAGAAGTAACTGACTTTGTTGAATTTTATAAATGGGCAGAAACTTGTAGTTTGTCAGAGGACCAGCAGGTTAACGATTTACATGATTTAGGAATTGAAGCACTGATGAGGGAATCAGGTGATCAAAATGTTTACACTGATTTAATGAGCAAAGACCTAAATACACTTGGGTGTGATAGGAACAAGGTAAGTTTTCAGGAGAGAGAGGTTGATGAGTGTAGTATTTGGGAAAAATGAAGATTTAATGGTACATGACGGTGGTGAGAACTTTGTTTGACAGAGGGAATGGAAGCATTAGGTGCTGTGGGAGAAACGGATACGCATGTTGTAGATATAACCAAGGATGTTGTGAACAATTTAAGTGGTGTTAATGTTAGTGTCACAACCAATAGGTTCTGTAATCCAACATCTTATAAAGGAACATGTGTAGATGGTAAAGATTCTCTGAATAGTAAAACTGACTGTGCAAGTAGGCTACCATTTGCAATGAACAAATGTGAATTATTTTTTTATAATATGTGGCTAAATAGTGAGGCATTTAGCAATGACAGTAATTTTATAAAAATGATTCTTAATACGTCTCAAATTTTATATCCTGATTGGTGGCAAAATACTAAACATATTATTGTTGAGCAACTGAAGGATAAAGCCCTTAATGATGAACAATGTCATAATGATGAAAATGTTTGGATTAATAAAATTATCAATGCAAGTGACGGTGTTAGGATGTGTATGTTAATGCAATGACGTTAGGTAACAAAGGTGACAGTAATATAGGTAACTGTAATTCAGGAAGTCACTGTTTTAGTGAAATTGAACATGATTTGCTGTATGAATATGTTCAGTCTGGAAAAGGTGATGACATATGTAGTCCATTCATTGCAGTAAAAGTTGGTACCTGGGAAGACAAGTATCTTATAGACACAGGGAGTCAAGTGTAGGGGATATCTGAAATACCAAGCAAAAAGCTGAAGTGCGAGAAAGACTGCACTGAAATGCCAGTCATTGGGGTGAAAATAAGAGGTGCTACAGGAAAACACAGTAAAACTGTGCAAAGTCAACCCTTGTTATCTTTTACAATTGAGGGAGTCACATTTACACATGGATGCCTAATTATACCACGGCTCAGTGAGGACTGTATTCTCGGGATGTCATGGATTAAGAGTGTAGATGCAAGATTTGACTGGGGGGACAAAAACTTATCATAGCAACACCAAATGGGGGGGGGGGGGGGTGTATCTACACCAAGTTTGTCAGATCAAATACAGTTTTGTGTAACGATAAATTTAATACCATAAATCTTGTGAAGGAGAAAAGATATCTTGACAAAGACAAAACAGTGCTAGACTTAAGTGAAGTAGATTTCAGAACACTTGTAAACACTAAGATTTCAGAAGCAAAAACAAGAACTAGTCTTTGTTATGGGAATACAGTGATGTCTTTAGCACCATTCCAGGCAAAGTTAGGGGTTACCAATGTACTTTGCTAGTGAGATGACATGACTCATTTTTCATAAAACCGTATGGTGTGCCATCTGCATAACTGGCAGTGGTTGAGAAAGAATTCCATAAGAGGGAAGTGTGTGGTATTATTGAAAGGAGTATCAGCACTTATAATAACCCACTGGTAGTTGTGTCAAAGAGAGATGGGGAAGCGAGAATAGTTCTTGACTCCAGGCCTTTAAACAAGATCTTATATAGGGAAACTGACCACCCTGAAAACATGGATGAGCTGTTGCATAAGTTCAAGGATATAAAATTAATGTCAAGTCTAGACTTTACCTCAGGCTTTCACCAAGTACCCCTGGCACCCAACTCTAGAAAATACACCGCTTTTCTATACACTGGCCATTGCTATCAGTATTGCGTAGTCCCTTTTGGCTTGAACTCATTGGTAGCAGAATTCATTAGAGCTTTAGACCATGTGCTTTGGTAGGAACTTGTATCCAAGTTAGTGATTTATGTAGATGACATTTTAATAACTGGACAAGATTGTAATGAGCATGTTGGGCTTTTAAAAAGGCATGTGAGATGCTTAGAAGAGGGGGGAATGACATTAAAACTGGAAAAGTGTAAATTTGCAGTGCCTGAGTTAAAATTTTTGGCACATGTCTTAACAGAAAAAGAATTTTGGCAGATCCGGACAAAATTAAAGCTATTACAGATTTTGCTATACCCTGTAACAGAAAACATCTGAAATTATTTTATGGCTATGTGGATTCTACAGGAAGTTTGTAAACAAACAAAGCTTAAACGTGCCCTGTCTAAGTAACTTGTTACAGAAAGATACTGTTTGGGTATGGAGTCAAGATTGTCAAGATGCTTTCGACAGAATAAAAAAAGAACTGAATAACCAGAGCCTGTTACACAGACCAGATTTCAATTGACCTTTCTGTTTATGTGCTAACAGTAGTGATTACAGGCTAGGCACTGAATTATTTCAAGAAAAAGAAGTCAATTGGGAGACAGTTCATTCTACAATTACATTTGCAAGCATAATGTTACTGAAGGATGAAAAAACTATACAGTCACAGAAAAAGAGTTATTAGCCATACAGTGGTCATTTTCAAAATTCAGGATTTATTTACATGGACTTAAGGTAATAGAGTACTCCGATCATAAAGCCTTAAACTATTTACAAGAGTGCGAGCTCTATCATGATAGGCTTACAAGATGGGTATTGTATTTACAACAATTCAACTTTGAAATTAAGTATATTAAAAGCACTGGCAAAATAGTTGCAAATGCTCTATCAAGGATTCCAGTAGGAGGGGAAACAGATATTTTTTATCAGAATGAAGAAAAAACAGTTTATAATGAGGTATATTAAAGGGGTCACAGATGAAAAAGTTGTTAGATCACTGTGTGATAAAATCAGAAGGAGCCAGAACCGTGATACAAATTGGGAATTAATAAAGAGCTGTTTTGGGGAAAAGAACTATGAAAAATTAGACAAGTACTAAAAGATGTTTAAGATTAAGCTATTTAGGAGAACTGATGAAGACTCAGACAATTGGAAACTACGCTGGTCTGAAGACGAAGCTGAAAGGTTAATTAGGTATACGCAATAGAGCTATGGTCATTGTGGCATTTAGAAATGTATGCAGAAACTACAAGAAAATATATACTTCTACAATATGGCCAAGAAAGTTAGAAAAGAATTGTCAACTTGTAATAAGTGCCAACGAGTCAAAGTAAGTAACAGAAAATGTCAAGGTGAAATGCAAAACATTACTCCAGCACAACCTCTAAACTTAGTCGCTGTTGATTTCTGTGGGCCTCTTCCAAGGAGCAGAAGTGGCCACTGTTACATTTTTGTCATGGTGGATGTATTTTCTAAACAAATCAAATTGTATCCTGGAAGAAAAGCCACAGGTAGAGAGTTAGTTACAAAAGTTTAAAAAGACTATTTCTTAATTGTTGGGAAACCAAAAGCGACCTTGTCGGATAATGGTTCGCAGTTTTTGTCAAAAATTTGGAAAGCCTTTGTTGATAAATTGAGCATCAGACATGTTCAAATATCTGAGAGGTATATGCACAAGATTCCTCATTTATGTTGTACATATTGCAGTCATAAACATCCTACATGGTACGACCATGTACGAGACTTTAGAGACGTCATGGACAGCTTGCAACATACTTCCACAGGATTTTCACCTTATGAAATTATGTTTCATCTAAAACCAGACAACATTATCACTGAACTCATAGAATTTCCACCATGCACAATGATGACTATGCGTGAACATGAAGCCCTAGTCAAAGAAACCATGATAAAATAGGGGGAAATTCGAAAAAGATGACATGTTAGCAAGATCAAAGCAACCAAGTTTAAAGTTGGAGTTTATGTTTTAGTAAAATCAAATGAGAAATTAAAAATGTTAACTTCTGAAATAAAGAATTTCTTTGATATCTTCACTGGTCCATTCATGATTATAAAGAATCCACACCCTAATGCATATCGGTTGATGTATCCTCAATCCAGGAATATTGTTCCATTGAAACTGTATAGACAAAATGGGTAAGACTATTCTGAGAAAGTTAAAAGGTGACTCAACAAAAGTTTTTCGCTGAAATTATGAAATGTTATGTATAAAAATTGACTGATTTTGATACACTTTTGTGTCCTTGAAAATGTTTATTATTTGTTTAAAATGTATTTGCTACATGAAGTGTTTGCAAAGAATTTTCTCTGTGTAGTATGCTTATTTTTTGTTAGTTCTTGATATTTCTATATGCTATGCAATTTGAATGATATTTGATAACGTGTGTAATTTTAGCTTGTGTAACTTTCTCCCACCACACTCGTCGAGACATCATTTAAAATGCAAATCACTAATCAGCACTAAATCTGTCTCGCAACAATTAACAATTTTTGTAAATGTTTTAACCTTAAAGGCAGAGTTGTAAATACTACACACCTAAGTGTCAAACCAAACTAGGAGAATTCTTTTAAGTAAACAACATCAATTACTGTATATTTGTTTCTCAACCACTACAAAGCATAGGCTGTAATATTTTTCTAATTTTGATATATACATATCATCCTAAAACTTTCAAACAACCATGATCCTATCCTTGCACTTTTACTGTGAATATGAACCCTTGTATCAGACTGACTGTAACTTTACTTTTGAAAACAATTTAATTTTTTGTTTATCCTTGGTGTAAGTGTTATAGTTTGTGATAAGACATTTTGCACCGAATATGTTAATACATTTGTATTACAAGTTTATTGAATTTACTGTTAGTTAAAGGATCCGTTTCGGACCAGTCCATACCTGTGTAGTATCACTCAGACAGATCCTGTAAACTTCTCCCACTAGATAAACATTACCAGAGGGATAAATATGTATCCTAACCATGTACTTACATATAAACATTATGTAACCAAAAGGTGATCTCTGTATTTGATTTTTAGTTAACATGGCATTATAATCAATGAAGCAACACAAACAGCTATGCTGTGGAAATTGACTTGCTGCAGTACAAGCAGAAATCAGACCTATTAAGGGAGGTCAGCTAAGTGCAGATGGACAATGTGGGACATTACTGTGAGTAGTGAGAAAAGTGGTCGACAAAAGAAAGTAAAACAAACCAGTAGTCGAAAGTTACAACCTTTCAATGGTTTAATGTGAAGTGCTATGACATTATGGACTCATTTAAGTGAAAATTGTAAATCTTTTGTACGTTTTCCTTTACTCTGTGTAACACAACTTCAGTGTTAAAGCTAATGTCATGCCAACTGCTATGGGCAGAAAGTTAGCAAATTTCAAAGAAAACAGTCGTACTGAAAATTTTAATTTATCTAAAATCATATTCTAGGAGGTTCCATTATCCTGGTGTCAGAATTTTGTTTGCATGTTCATACTTACAAAATTCTTGGGGGGCTATTGTAATGGAACTGACAAATAGACATATTGTTATATTATACACTAATTAAAGTTGTGTTACAAACCATTCGCTTAATATGATGTTAGGTTAGGTGTTGCGATCAGTAATCAATATTGATATTGTATGTTCTTTGTAGCTAAGACTGTGATCTTTCGTCGCCAATGGGTATTCGGCCTCTTGAGTTTTGGCCATGGTCGAGAACAGTCGTTTTCAAGTTCTGGCAATAAATATTTCTCTCTTTTTTTTTTTTAACCATGGAATACTGCGTCATGATTTTATTAGTACAGTTATAATTAAAAACCTGCACCTCTTCTTGGACCCAGAGCAGCAAAGGAATCATCGTCTAGACAACGAGAAGCCACATGAACAATGCAGAATCAGCACCATAAACAATGCAGACATCATGGCCAGCTCTACAAAGTACTATACAGCCATTAGCCACACCGTAATGCTGTCCTTATGGAGATAACTTTTCCAGCATAGCAGAGAGGGTTCATGGTAAGTGGACTCCAAACTGAAGATCGCAGACCAGGTTTACAACATCCTGCCACCCCCGCATACCCGCTCAGGGGCCTTCAGGCCTCAGGGGTTGGCACACCTGCACTGCAGTTTCCATCATTCAGTACACAGTGCGCACAATCGCTCCGCATATGTGTGCGGACCCAATGCCGCCTGGCAGCCGTTGGCACAGCTCCTCTCCTACCAGCTCTACTGCGCCACTGCCACTGCATCGGAGGAATCTACAAACATGACCCCCTCCATCGCCACTTCAGCCTCAGGCAGCTTGACAGACGACACTATGCGCCATTCTGCTTGGTGTTATTTCCATTCCCACTTTGGCGATGTGGCTAAGAAATGTCATCCCCCATGTGTTCCCAAACTACTACCGCGACCCCACTCAGGCACTACAGGCCACATTGCATCTTATTACTTCTTTACTTCATGCTCTAGGACACTTATACATGAAAGACACAGTGTCTTGTCTTTCATTTCTAGTTGAAATGGGGCCTGAGGTCAGTATCGTACTTTTGTCCACAGGTATTAAATATGAGTGACAGCCTTGCCCCCCCCCCCCCCACCCCTTGAGCCGCCAACACTTCCTTGATGCAATCTCATGGCACAACTAATTTAAACCTTAAACTGCAGGAGAATAACACTCCCTTACAATGGACTTTCATTACGCTGATGTGGATGAACCCATGCTCAGGGTAGATTTTCTCTTAGCCCATGCTCGTTCACCTAACCTACAACAAGGTACACTAAACTTTACAATGAGGTACACTAAACTTTAACTCGGTAGTCTGTACCACTGGTTCTGATATTTCTTCCCTGTCATCCGAGAGCACCACTCTATTGTGTGAACTAACTTAAGCTGCCATTGCAGTGCTCTCTCTTAAATCACATGACGAGCTTCGGGACAACAACGAAGCCCTCTGCTTACACATCGCCGCTGTGCAAGCCAAGCTCACAGACACTCGTAAGGTCACCCAGCTGTGACACACAGCCATGCCCCAACGCCCCGTGCTGCCTCCTTGCACCCACTGCCGAAGTCGTGTGACTTTTCTACTGCTGGACAAAAGCTGTGTTTCCGACACCACCGAGTACCTCACCGAGCTCCACGACAGATACTACTAGTGGATCACCATCACTACTAGTGATCCGTGGCCTGGGATACACAAGCATGTGCATTACAAGTTAGTCATACTTCATTAGGTGCGGCTCCATCATACCTGTAGGTGTTTGCGATCAACAATGGTACTGTCCATAGAATCCATCCCACAAAAGATCCCCCAGTGCACAAGAAAGCTAGGTGTTTAAACCTGGAAAAACTTAAAAACATGTCAAAGCAATTACTCAGGAACATTTAGACAATAAGACTATTTGCCCTTCTTCTAGTATTTGGTCATCACCAAATTCACATGGTGCCTAAGAAAGATGACACTTTCCCCCTCTGCAGTGACTATCGGGTGCGTAACACCAGAACAATTTTAGATAGTTATCCTGTCCCAAAACTTCAAGATTTTGCTTCCCAACTGCACGTAGCACAAATTTTCAGTGTAATCGACTGTCACAAGGCATATCACCAACTGCCAATACCCCATTTGGATTGTTTGGGCATCTGTTTATGCCATTTGGCCTTAAAAAGCACCGCACAGATGTGGCAATGGTTCATTGACTCTTTCGCTGGAAAACTGAACTTCGCATATGGGTACCTGGACAACTTGTTAATTTTCTTTCCCTCACTCGAGGAACATGAACTGCACTTAAATACAGTGTTACAACTACTACAAGCAAATGGTGTTGCAGTGAACAATGCCAAGTCACAACTACGCAGCACTAGTGTGTGTCACTTTTCTGGGCCAAGTGGTTTCTGCCAATGGTATCTGCCCCCGAACCAAATGGGTCGAGACTATTAGTATAGTGCCTTTGCCCAAAGACTTTCAGGACCTCCACCACTTCCCAGGAACCGTAAATTGCTACCGCAAACACATTCCCCATGCTGCCGATATAGAAACCCTACTCACAGACGCTCTCGCAGGCAACAACACTTCAGGGTCTTGCACAGTCAAGTGGAATCCGGACATGCGACGCGCATTTCATAACCTCAAGTCAGCCTTACAGACGGCCGTTACACTCGCTCATCCCAACCCGGATGCACACATCTCGCTTACTACCAATGCGAGTGATACAGCAATGGGTGTGGTACTTCAGCAATCTGTAGGTTCTGATGCACAGCCGCTCAGATTCTCCTCCCACAAACTGTCCCCTTCCCAACGCAAATGGCTGACCTCTGGCCAGGAACTATTTGCTATTTATGACACTATCAAACATTTATAAGACGATATTGGAGGTCATCGTCTCATGGTATTTACCGACCACAAACCATTCGTATATGCTCTCCGCAACCCAGGCATCCCCGAGACGTTTCCATCATATGGACCTCATATGACAATTAGTGATGTGTGATAATAGTACCAATTACTGATTACTTTATTTTGAAGATAATACGTCTTAAAATGATTTCCTCCTATTACATTTCGGATAGGGTATTGTTTTAATGTTCTAGTACATGGCATCTCACATAAAACTGATATGCCTCGCACCCGAGATTCAAGTAACAATGAAGTAATGAGGATTGTCAGCATATACTTTGTGTTTTAGTGTGCCCACAGATAAAAACCACATTATGTTAAGTTTCGAGACCTTGGGGACCAGAGGCCTCTAATGACAAGTCTGTCTTCAGAGAACACTTTAGTAATGTTGGCCAACTAAGAATGTGTGAGTGGTTGCTCCATCTTGGAAGAGTGCATAAAGCTTCTCTGCATCTGTTAACTGTGCATAGAAAGAGTCAAAGATCTCTACATATCTGGCAATGTTTAAGTGGTGATTGAAAAACACGGGGCCAATGATGCACTTGCCACACAACGTACACGGAACACTTATCTTCTCTGAGTGGAAAGGTACTTCAATTGTGGATTATCCTGTGTCCAGAATCCGCAGTTCTAGGAGTGTAAATTATCCTACAAATAAAACCAGGTCTAATATGATATGAAATAAAACAACTCACTTCATATCTTTTAGTAGACTATGACACAATATATGAGGTACACCAACATGCTGCAACAACTTCCTTACCAACTTCTGAGGACTTCTTGTCATATCCATGGGAATTCAGTCTATAGTTTCAGTGGCCCTCGCAGTCAGCTGCCTATTCCTCTGCACGTTCAGAATGGATCCTACAGCCCTCAATTTTCTGTACAGATCTTTGAACAGTACAGTTGATGGGGAGTTTCCTAGCAGGATACTTCACTTGAAATGTTTCTTTACATTCCTTGATGGACCCTGCCTTTACGTAACACTCCACAATATCAATTTGTTGTTCTAATGCAACCTGCCATATTCTGTAACAACTCCACAATGCCAGCTTCTCACAAAAGCTGATGCATGAATATACGGCTGCACTCAACTTACTGATAAGCTGCAGTGTAGCCAACTTTACAGGAAGAATTGTGATTTCACAAGAACTTTGACTAGATTTGATTAACTTGTACATGAGGCATACCCGTTTTATGTGGAATACCCTGTAGAATAAGCATATTTACTGATTTAGTTATCTTAGCTATACTTTACAATATTCGTCAATTATAAAACTAGGTAATGTAATACAATTTATGCCAATGAGAGATTATACTCAGTATTTCCTATTCCAATAAAATATCAGCTTTTGTTCTATGTATGTCAGTAAGAATTCTTGTGTTCCTATCCTTATATACAACTGATGATGCACTTACAACAAAACAATTTATAACCGTTGATGAGATGTTACGTGACTTGATGTAACAATGTATGAGATGTATACAAATACTTGGGTGTTACAACAATTTGTAGGAATATGAAATGGAATGATCAAATAGGTTCATTCATGGGTAAAGCAAATGGTAGACTTCAATCCAAGACACTGCTTACGAATCACTCATGTGACCCATCCTAGGATACTGCTGAAGTATGTGGGACCTGTAACAGATAAGACTAACAGAGAAGGGCAGCATGAATGATTACAGGTTTGTTTAATCCATGGGAGAGTGTCACAGAGATGCCGAAGAAACTGAACTGGCAGATTCTTGAAGACAGATGTAAACTATCGTGAGAAAGTCTGTTAACAAAGTTTCAAGTACTGGCGTTAAATGATCAGTCTAGAGATATATTACAACCCCATATGTATTGAACACATAGGGATTGTGAAGATAAGATTAGAATAATTACTGCATGCACAGAAGCATTCAAACACTCATTCTTCCCACACTCCATGAATGAATCGAACAGGTAGAAACCCTAATAACTGGCACAATGGGACGTATAGTCTGCCATGTACCTCACAGTGGTTGGCACAGTAAGGATGTTGAAGCACATCAGTGTTAACCTAGCAGAGTACTTAAGAATCTGAGCCTCAATATGAGGTAGTTTAGGTACAAGTTTTTATCTGTGGTTGTTTGAACCTCAGCTTAATGTTATGCCACTAGCTGTACCCAAAATTTATGTCATATAATTAATGCTGAAGATGTAAACTTCATGTTCATTGTCGACAATCACATCTTCCTAGAAGAACGAGAGTAGAAATATATGTTACTTCACTAGTTAGGTGCTGAAATTCTTAAATTGTTAATTATGGCTCATACTTTTAGAGCCATACTCTCAAGGTAAAGGTTATCTGCTACTTAAGGGTCACATCACCTCTCGCCTGAATGTATTAGTTTAACATTCCTGACGCCATGAGTTGACCACCCAGGAATTGAGATGATAATTCCCATCTCTGGAGATCCAAAAACCATGTAAACAGTCACTTACTGTTTAAATTATACACACATCATTTAAGGTATAAATCACAGGGTACTTGAGATTTACTCTATCGGTTATTCCATTACTCGGGGACTACATTCCACATCATGTCATGGGAGGCATAGGTTTCACGTGTGTATGTCACCCGATTTTTGGGGTTTTACTAAACCTACAACTGAAGGTTGTTAATTAGATGTTGCACAGAAAGATTTAACATTTTTTGTGCGCTTTTGCTGAAACTCACTATTGAACAATAAATAAATTGCATAAGCTACCTTCACTGTCTAATACACAATTTAAAACCCGTAACACTACTACATACATTCAGAGGAATGATCCCTTGTCTACATGTGCTAAACTGAATTATTCTTTAGAGCTTTTACTGTCAGCTACTGGTTCTTACAAGAGCCACATAGTACATAAATAAGATTTGGTATAAACTTTAACTGCAGTTGGTTTCAACACCTTTTTTCAGTATTTATCATACTTTTACTGCCTTTGTTGATCTATACACACAATGTTATCTACAGTTGTCACATACTATAATGGTTTTTATCGTTCAACTCCATTAAATTCCTTTAAATTGACTTCTTTCGAAGTGTTTAGTTCAGATAAACACCTTCTTTTTAGTTTCTGTAACACTAAATCCAATATACCACATTATAACAAGTTATGCATTTATGTTGTTGTTCATACTTTCCATGTGTTTCAACATGATCTCTTCGACTATCACATATTATTTGTACCTTTGATGACTGTCATGTGTTAATTATTAAGTGTGGAGTTATCAGCAAGTGTGCATTGCTCAGCACATTTATATTGACTGTGTTAATGTCAGTTATTTACGTTCTACATTTGGTTTGTCATATTTGTAACAAATGTATTTGATGCACACTGTGTAAATACTTTGGTTTTAAACTGACTGTTTCAATTCCACATTTTTCTATGATGCTTGCACATATTCTTTATTCAACTGTTTTGTACCTTACAGGTTTCTTCTGTGAAGATGACTAATAACTGATACTGGCAGAGAATAAACATGTAATTGTACAGATAATGACACAAGTACGCTTTTCTCAAAAAAGCTTACTTGAACGCCTTTGTGTGCACCATAATTAAAGTGTGCGTCATATATCTTGGCGGCCGAGTTTAGGTTAGTTCTGCGCATCTGACGTCACAAAACACAGTCAGCCAATGAACAGAGAACGACGTTGCCAGATCTCGACAGCAGTGCAGAGCATGGACAAGTGTCTTCAGTTTTAGAAATGTTCAGTCATAAATAAAGTAATAGAACAAAGGCAATCTCTTGATAGCAGACTTTCTTTTACAGAAAGTTTGGAAAAAGCATTCTTTATACCAATTGCTTCATATTCTATTGATTAATTAAACCAAACAAGCAATAAGACTCCTAATTCAGGCGATAGCATGGAAAGGTGTTTGTTTCAATCTCACGAACTGCTTTTTCGCAATAAATAACAGCGGTAATTGTTTATTTCCTATTGTACTTCGACGAAGCGTGAGTATTTCATAGTCATACCAACAGTGTTTATAAGTAGTTGCGTGAAGTGTTAGAGTCGTTATGGAGTTACACTGTTCGTTGAGCTGAGGTAGCGGAACGGTTAAGGTGTTGGGCTGTCAAGTGAAAGGTTATAAGTTAAAACCTTGTATGGTGCTTAATATTTTCTTTATTAAAAAACAATATTGGAGTGCCTTACTTCACGAACTTTATTCATTTGAATGAAATTTCTAGTGCTTTGCCTCTTCATTAACTTTTTCGCTGCTGTAGACACGTGCTCCCCGCATTCTGCGCTGTGCGCGATTTTGTCATCACTGCACTTCTCGCCTGTGCAGACACATGGTGTTCCCACTGCTTTGACACACTTATCATTCGATTTCACAAAAACTATTTGCCCAAAAAATTTGATTTTTACACGTCTTCTTGCCTGATACCTTCCCCCTATAAATGACTTAATTTTGTTTTGATGTGCAGCATTAAATGTAGTAAACCATTGCACGAAATTTTGAAGAGATTGCAGAGGTAAAAGTCCATAGCGTATACTTTCCGTATGGTCGATTTTAGTTGCCACAATGTTGAGAATGAAATGTGGACAAGATACCTAAATTTCATATAATATTTACTGTATAACAATGTCTCATTTAATTTAAGTACCACATAGGTGTCGTATGTAATATTGAGAAATATTCCATCTTTCACAACTGTAATAAAAGTTTTATGTACACACGGCGCGTTTGGCTTTATTTTAAAGCACTTCCATCGGTGAAAGGTATGGCACATACACAATGGTATTCATGTTCTATTTCTTGTTTTTGTTCCACAGTCGCAGTTTTACCAATGGTATTGAAATATATCCCTCTTCTGCAACGGTAATAAGCTACTTATTTAGACCAGACGCGTTTCTCTCTTTTGAAGCATCATAAGAGGACTGTATTTTGTGTCCTCCATTGCCAAGTCACCTTTCGTAGTTTTGTGCTGCGGTAGCACAATATTCAACGTTTGTGTTGGCTCATCAGTGTTTTAGCAAATAAATGCTGTTTGTGTGCGCCACACACAAAATTATATTTGACATAGCTCTGAGCACTTCACTGACAGACGGTATATTCAAGTCCTAATGTTTTTGTAAGTCCACAGTTTTGTTTAATGTATTTTGTCTACTTCCTCTTGATTGATTGAAGTGCTTTAAAATAAAGCCAAACGTGCCCAGTGTAAGTAAAACTTTTGTTACAGTCGCGAAAGGTGGAATATTTCTCAATATTACATACGACACTTATGTGGTACTTAAATTAAATGAAATATATAGGTATCTTGTCCACATTTCATTCTCAACATTGTGGGAACTAAAATCGGCCATACGGAAAGTATACTCTATGGACTTTTACCTCTGCAAACTCTTCAAAATTTCGTGCAAAGGTTTACTATATTTAATGCTGCATAATAACTGCATTGAACATCGAAACAAAATTAAGTCATTTATGGGGGGGAAGGTATCATTCAAGAAGATAGGTAAAAATCTAATTTTTGAGCCAAATAGTTTTTGTGGAATCGAATGATAAAGAGTGTCAAAGCAGTCGGAACACAATTTGTCTGCACAGGCGAGCAGTGCAGTGACAAAATCGCCCACAGCGCGGAATGCAGGGAGCATGTCTTTGTAGCAGCAAAAGGGTTAATGCGGCCGTGGTGGCTTTACTTCATGAACTGCGCGCTCCCCCCTACACGTAAGCTTGCAAACTATGCTATACTATGGCGCTGGTTCTATTGGCGCGTGCGTCGTGTGCAACTGGCAACGCAGCAATCTCCAGCGTCTGGGCGGGCATGCGCGAGCCGCCAAGATAAAAGAATTGAACTATAGTCTAATCTTGTCTTTGAAATCTGTACGTAGAGGGTAGTAATATATTCCTAGACTCATCACTTAAAGTCAAACAGTTTCAGAAACTCTCTAAGTAGGTTTCCCTGGGGTGGTCTGTGCCTCTCTTCAAGTGCATGTCAGTTCAGTTCTTTCAGTATCTTTGTGACACTCTCATATGAGCCAAACAAATCTATGACCATTCATACCACACTTCTTTGCATCCATTCAGTATAACCCGTTAGTTCTATTTGGAACAGGTCACAGACACTTGAGCAATATTTCAGGATAGGTCACAAAGAATGTTTCGTATGCAGTCTCCTTTGTAGATTGATTGCATTTCCCTAGTATGCTATAAATGAACTGCAGTCTGCCACTTGCTTTACCTATGACTGAAATTTTGTGATTGTTCCATTTCATATTCCTAAACGTTTATAGCAAGTTACCAGTTTATAGGAAGTTGCTAATCCCTGTGCCACTTTGAAATCTTATTATGATCTGACTGAATACTTGTGCAACTTATTTCAGACAGTACTTCATTATGGATAAATACCTGCATCATCTGTGAAAAGTCTGAAGTTACTATTAACATCATCCATAAGGTCAATAACAAGTAACATGAATAACCAGTGCCCCAATACACTTACTTCGGGAGCACCTGAAGTTACTTCCACATCTGCCAAAGACTCTCAATCCAGCATAACTTGCTGCATCCTTCCTACCAAAAAATCTTCAATCCAGTCACAAATTTCACTTGATAGTGCATACAATCAGAGGTTTTGATAAATAGTGTGGATGGAACATGAAACATTTAGCTCTTGACAGCATCGTATATAGGAACTGAGATTCAAGTTTACAAGAATACTTGACCAAGCACTGGATACATATGTACCTAGTAAAACAGTTTATGAATGTAAGGATATTCAATGGTATACACTATACAGTGACTGCAAAGAGACTTCTGAAGAAACTGGCATTACAGAGTAATACATGTAATATGAAGCACAGGACTATACAGACAGATGCTGGACAAAATGCGTACAGCGGAGAAGTCATCTACATGTGAAGCCTTCAATGACCACCACAGCATAGCATAAGAAAAATCTATGAGTAACTCTTGCGCCATTGCACAGCTGAGAGAATTACAATAGCTGCTTAAAAAGTATCCAAACTCGTTTTTAAACAATGGGAACACCAGGTTGGAATATCACCAAAGATAGATCACAGATAGACTGATACTTATGACAAATTAAGTTGGAGACAAGCAGACGAAAAGACATTTACACATTAGCTTTTGGTCGATGACTTTCTTTTGTTGATACCAACAGTGGTATAGGGGCACACACTCATTAGGAAAGAAACAGTTAAAACACAAATTTATCTATACAATAAAATGTAACAACAGATGTACAAGAGGTCAAAGACAAAAGTGAACTTCAGGCCTTTAGGCAAGCTGTAAAAACCTATTTGTTAAATAAGAGTTATTATACGGTTGATTACTTAAAGTGACATAAAATTATTTAGACAAACGTTTGTGTTAAAAAATTAAATGCTATTACTAAGTTACATTGTGCAAAACAATAGTACTATAAATATATAACATTTATCAAACAATATTGTATGTATGTAGTTATGCATATTTAGCTATTTATGTAGGGCTACATGTTATATATTGGTTATTTGAACAATGTGTATTAATGAAAAAAAAGAAAACTATTTATCGAAAAACAGTACTGTATCTCACTGTTGACAAATTACCTGTCTCGACATTTTGTTCATTTTGAAAAAATCCTCATTAATATCAAGGTCACAATGCACAAGAATAGTGACAAACTGTACAAATATGTTACACAACAAAAGAAATATTGTATGTGGGCCTACGTATTTTTGTTTTTAACTGTGTACAAATTTTGCTCTTGTATATTTAAACTGTTTTAATTTTCTACAATGTCCGCACAGTTTATATTGGCTCTGCATAATAATTTATAAAAAGTGTTTTTATATCCTCGTAACTATAAAAACAGATTTCTACATTTGCAGAAATTGTCGTCATTTCTAGATAGACTGGTAGGTAGAACTTGTGGACGGAAGCAACTTTTGCGTGATGTGGCACTGTCCCACATAGCCCAATCAAAAGTGGACCATACATACAAACAACTGCTGCAGTGTAGTACAAAAGATAACTGAAAGACATATGCAATGAGAACAAAAGAAATTACACTTTTATTCAAAGACAATAATTGCACTGAAGTTACCAAGATTCATGATGGCACCTGGACATTATAAAAGTTGAGACCTGGTTCTTAATAGGATGTGTGATCACCATGGATGGCAATGCATGCTTTGCAACATGCTTCCATACTGCGCACGAGGTTAGTAAGAGTTATTATGGTAGGACGTTCCATTCTTCCACCAGCATAGTTGACAACTGCTGGATGGTCATTGGTGCATTGGTCATTGCTGCAGTACATCTTCTCAATATATAACACACATGCTCAGTGGGGTTAAGTTGGGGACTCTATTTGATGAGACCATGCATTGTCATCCATAAAAATGAAGTCACGATGGCATGCACCGCTGACAAGATGCAAATGAGGCAGAAGAACAGTGTCACAGTAACACTGACTGGTGAGGGTATCATGTTCAAAGATTTGTGAATGTGCCAAGAATATAAGGACAGGACCAACAAGGAGTGGGGTCACCACGTGCTCTTCTTGGGGTGAGGGTAGATTTAGCAACAGTAGTGATTCTGGATGTACCCCGATATGGTGAGAGGAAGGAACACTTACGCACCCAGGAATACTGTCAAACAAGAAAGTTATGGTGATCTAGGCGTTATGATGTGTGGAGGCATAATGCTGCTTGGGCATTCTGACTTCTAAATCTTAAAACGCAGTACATTCACTGACCTATGTTGTTGTGACACTATACTCCTTCCGCAAGAATGCCTTTTCAGGGGTGCATTCAGCTCTGGTACCTGTTTATGGATGACACTGTTTGATAGCACCAAACAGTGCAAGTGGAGGATCTCTTGGAAAGAGAAAATTTCCAGTGAATGCATTGACTTGACAATCCAGCAGTTTGTCAACTGTGCTGGTAGAGGAATGGCATGCTCTATCTCCTTAGCAACCTTCAGGGAAGAATGCACTGCCACCTGCAGTGATCACACAGCCTATTAAGAACTATATTCCATCTTTTGTATTGTCAAGGGGATCATAGTGAATCATTGTGACTTCTATGTAATTACTGTCTTTGCGTAAGTGTGCCATTTCCGTTCGTGTCCGACCATGTAAATGATCTTTGGTCTGGTTCTTAAGATCTCAAATTACTTTAATTTTTTGTGTATTAGTACTAAGTATTTGTTTGCATGAAAAACTGAAATTAAAAATTGTTTTGGGCCTTCTAATTTTGAGTAATTAATTTTTAAAACCCCCCCAAAGTATTAAGATTTTATATGTTCATAAGCCTTAAAATCACTTCATCACACAAGCATTATTTTACAAATAAATTAATATTAATCAATATTATTAATTACACAAAGATATAGCAGCTATTATTTAATATTGTGTTATTTGAAGGCCTTGAAAAGAGAATTATTTTACTCACATTCAACAAGGCAGATGTTATGGTGAACCGCAAACAATCTTATTAGAGTCTAAGATTATGCCTTGCAGTTTTCTTTCAAATGACATAACCTAATTCTCCAAAGCAGTAATGACAGATTATTGATGTAACAATACATTCTTTTCCAGTATAATGTGGAGCTTTTCATAGTTCTTCATCTGAAAATCTATATTTTTTTGAGTGGCAATTGTGGGATTTAATTGACCTGCCAGGGTAGCCGAGAGCATTAATGCCCTACTTGCTGGACTCGGGTAAGCGTGCCGGTCCTGGATCAAATCCGTCTGGCAGATTAATGATGAGGGCAGGTTTGCTGGTCAGGCTGGATGTGGTTTTTAGGCGGTTTTCCACATCCCACTAGGTGAATACTGGGCTGGTCCCCATGCTCTGCCTCAGTTACATGACTTGCAGACATTTGAAACACATTCGCACTAGTCCATGGTTTACACTAGATGCAGACAGTTGGGGTACACTAATTCCATCCCGGGGGGTTCAGGGTGGCAGCAGGAAGGGCATCCAGCCACCCCCTGCAACTAACACTGCCAATTCAATAGTAATAAGGCCGGCCCTGCATTGCAGCGGGCATAAGGCCTCAAGTCAATGATGATGGTGAATTGTGCGATTTAGTTACAAAACATGAGGTAGCAATCAATTTATCTGATCTTTTTTGCAAAAAGAAAGAGTGGGTCCCTTAAGGATCTGTAAATAAAATGTTTACTTCTCCTTTTGCATCATCTGATAGCAGACAAGCCATCCACCATTTGTTGTCATACACACAAGCAACGAGTCTAGTAATTTGTTCAAAAGCTGTATCACCTGGACCACTTTAATTTAATGAACATTCAAATCAATAAAGTCAGAAACAGTTTTTGCTTTATCTTTGCTCATAGGAATAAATGCATGACACACCTGAGTCTCTGTGACTGCTGTGACTTCCTAAAATCTTTTAGCCAAGGTCCTTTCCTATGCTGCATATGTTCATCATTTGTCACACAGAAAAAGTGATGGATGGCATATATTTGCTTTACCACACTCAAACAATAATAAGGTTGATAATATTTGATCATGTTGTACTTCCACAACTGATTAGGCCTAATATGAATGTTATGAAAACACTTCGACTTTTATGTGCATTTGTTAAGCCACTGGTTCCTTTCTACATGAGAGCCTCAGGTGACAGTGGCACAAATGAGCCAGCTTGATGATTTAAAATCCTTAATTTCCCAATAAAATGTTGAACAGTACTTGCTGGAATATGGCAAGTACAAATTGCACTTCATTCGTTCTGTCACTTGTATTCGAAGTGACTTCAAAATTTTATTCGATTATTAAGCATTTTAAATTAAGAGACTCTTTTCTATCACAGTTTTTTTGCCACTTTATCCCCTGAGAACATGTGCTTAATGAATTATGCATGCACAGAACCCTGGTCCTCTTTCCCTCACCACTGTTTTGCTAATTTTATCTCAACAATTCATGTCTACTTAAGTGAATTACTGTCAACGAAACAGCAGCTTCATAAGCCAGTGGAGTTGATGTACAGTCAACAACACAAATAGCAGTAAAATTAATTTCTCTATGTTCTGTTTTACCACATTATGTAGTAGTGGACGACTAACGTACATTTCTTTTCCAAAACAAAACAAACTCGAGTTTGAAGTTTTCAAAATTTAAAAAAGGGTTAGTTTCGAAAAATTTTGCGTTTTAATGAATTTGATCAAGCGTGACACGGTTTTAAAGCTTACGATTAATTGAATAAAATGGTATAAATGTACATCAACTATTATGTGAGAAATGGTCATTTTAATGTTTCAAAATCGCACTGTTTCGGAAACTTAAAAAATTTTTCGTCGTAAACGAAATGACCAAAAAACCTCTAATTTTGGATTTTATCATATTTTAATGGATAGAATAATATGACAAAAAATGGCTCTGAGCACTATGGGACTTAACATCTGAGGTCATCAGTCCCCTAGAACTTAGAACTACTTAAACCTAACTAACCTAAGGACAACACACAACACCCAGTCATCACGAGGCAGAGAAAATCCCTGACCCCGCCGGGAATCGAACCCGGGAACCCGGTCGCGGGAAGCGAGAACGGTACCGCACGACCACGAGCTGCGGACTAATATGACAAAAAATTACAAAATGTTAAATCATTAATAAAATGACAAAAAATACAAAATTCTAAATCATCATAGTTTCAAAAATTATTATTATTTTTTTTTTATTGGTAGGTTTCACATGGAATGACTCATTCTGTATTTCTTTTACTTACCTTCTGTACATACCGTAGCTATTCTCTGTATGTATGGCACAAGTATGACGAGCTGCTACTTGGCAGTACAAGTTACTTTGGTTCTTAAGTTTTGCAGGCCAGTGTTTTTAGCGACGGCGAAATTCACAGCAACTTTACATTTAGATTTCGGATTAAAGTGAAACTACAGTCTTTTTCTAAACATCGCACAACAATAACGCTGATCTTCCGCACAATGATTTTTATTCCAGGCGAATAACTGTAGTTTGCAGACATGTCGAATTTGACAGCTGTTCGTTCAAGCTGGGGGTAGGCCTAACAACTAAAGGATTCCTAACTCAGATTGTGATAAAACAGATTGCAAACCATAGTTATTTGGTTAAAATTTGTTTACATAATTTAAACGTAGGATTTTGAAATTAAGTACCAGTAACTTATTTTTATCAGTTAACTTATTTGCGAGTTAAGCACTAAATTATTCGCCATGATGGCTGTCAGAGGAGTTGCAAGTGCAGTTTTTTTTACCTGAAGTTCAGATTTAAAATAGTATACGGTAGCACAGCTGGAAACGTTGACTGTCACTAATACGTATGTTAATGGTACTTCTGAAAATAATAATCCACCGAACAGTGAAGTGACACCAAATTTCCGCTGTATGAAACTTACCACAGCTTTGTTGGACCATCATATGTTGTTGTGGCGTATTTCTTGCCGTATTACGATTAATCCTGACAGTACAGATGCTCTAATATTGCTATGCCTGAAAGTACATTGAAATTATACTTTTTTCAGTATGAAAATGTAAATAGCGGCGTCTCAGCTATTCATGTACCGTACCAACCAATTTAAGCATCACACCGATATTAAAATGTTTGCTGGTCAGTGCAGCGGAACAATCACCAGTGTTTTTGTATACTGATTTACTTGGCTTTCGGTGCTACTACATCATCCAGCCATTACCTTATACACTGAAAAATTTAAATTACGAAAGATATTGATAATATTTTGGCCAAGCATATTCACATGATTTTAACAGTTAATTTATAAAGATCACAAATAATGTAAGACATATGATGCGAATTGCAAAAGCTATCGGTAATAACCTACAAATCTTTAATGAACGTCTCGTTAATAACAGAGATGAAAGTACCAGGAGGGTTCAACAATAGCATTCTGATTTTAAATTTTTAGACCACTTCCTAAAACAAAATATTTGTGAATCTGTAAACATTTAGAATGTTTGATGCCAGAAGCCACTGAATATTAACAGGAAGGCTGTTTTCAATTTTTTTAAAATTCGGTTATGGGTTTCCCCTACCGCTCACGTTTTTCTTCTTTTTAAAAAAACAAACGGTCTACACCACTCTTGTACGCAGAAATCGCAATAGTCGCATCCGTACCATATAATTTCAAGGATGAAATATTGCGGGGAACTGTCATGGTTAAATCTCATACCACTGATGTGATAACTTTTCGACAAGCTACCGAGTCGTACCTGGGCCGTAGTGGAATCTCTGCTTGGATTGAAGTATAATACTGAACCTATTTATTTGACTTCTCACTGTTTCCCGTCCAGATCTTTCTAATACCGGTGTGTACGTGTTGCAACAGATCTGTAAACGGTCTTTTGATACTGAGAGGTCTCCTGAACGTAGTAGCCTCCTTTTGCAGATTATTCACTATTTTATTGTTGTAGCATCCTACATGTGCCTTTATCCAGATGAAATAAATATATTATTTCTGTGGGAGAGCTCTCTGTACTGAGACCATATACGCATCACTGATTTATCTGTACATTTTGATCATTTTTGCTGTTCAACAGACTGGAGTACATTTCTTGCTTCTGATAGTGTCAACATTATTACGTCCGTAAGAGCAGAAGTGTACTGCACTGTCTTAAGTATGTCAATAGACTTAATAGACTTCACCTTGTAAATTGAAGTCCCTGGAGGAAGTTTAAACTTTTCTAAGCACCCTGTTGTGGAACAGTGGAACGCGCAGCTCACAGCATCTTCTGTTCTACTTTGGGTCCATCACTGTAAAATATCTGCTGATCCATAAAGTGTTGTTGAAGATATTGGGTTGGCGTATAAGTTCATAGAGTTTTTCCATAATTTAGCAAATACAATAGATACACGTAACAGAGTCTTCCAATGCTGTGGCAATTTTTCGATTACGCAACTGTAGGAATAACTTGGTTTTGAAGTGAAGAACTCGTCCAGCCATGTTCAGAGCGCATTTTCATCCAGAAAGGACGTTTCTTGAAGGTTGTTCGATAGAGCATGAAAAAGGTGGTAATCCGAGGGTGAAAGATAAGGTCCATAAGATGGATGTGGAATGCCTTGCCAACACAACTCCTGTATAGTGTTTTTCGTCAGTCTAGTAGAATGCGAGCGGGCGTTATCTTGGAGTAGCATTACTTCAGGCAGTTTTTATAGTCGTTGTTCTTGGATTGCGTCTGTAAGAGGCCGCGCGGTTTGAGGCGTCATGTCACGGGCTGCGTGGTCCCTCCCGCCGGAGGTTCGAGTCTTCCCTTGGGCATGGGTGTGTGTGTTGTTCTTAGCATAAGTTAGTTTAAATTAGTTTAGGTAGTGTGTAAGTCTAGTGACCGATGACCTAGGCAGTTTGGTCCCTTAGGAATTCACACACATTTGAACATTTTCGTCTGTAAGACGTCTCAGTTGTTGACGATAAATGTCAGCGATGGCGGTTACACCTAGGAGAAGCAATTCGTTGTACATCACTTCGTCGCTATTCCACTAGATGCATATTATTATCTTTTGTGGATGTGGGCAGGTCTTTGTATGGGGAGTTGCGATTTGTTTGGGCTCAGCCATACCTTTCTTTTTCTTACATTAGGAAAACACACTATTTATCATACCCAGTAACGATCCAGGTTAGGAATGATTGGTGTTGTTCATGAGCCAGGTAGAGATGCTTGTATGGTCGCCCGCTGATTTTTGTGATTTTGGGTTAGAGCATGCTGTACCTATACACCCGATTTTTAACCTTCCTCATTGAATGCAAATGTCGCCTGATGGTGGAATGATCACAATTCGTCACATTTGCCAGTTATCGAGTACACTGACCTGTATCACCGTGAATTAATGTGTTTAAACGATTTTCATCAAACCCTGAATATTTTCCTGAATGGGAAGAGTCACAGATGTCAAAACGATCCTTCATAAAACGAGAGATCCATTTTCTTGCCGTGCTCTTTCCAATGGCATTATCCAAACACGCCGCAAATGTTTCCGGCTGCTTCCGCTGCTGTCATTCCTCTGTTGAACTTAAACAGAAGAATATATCTGTAATGTTCCGATTTCTCTACTGGGCAGTCCATTTTCTAACGTCCCCAGCTCCACTCACTATTTTCGAATGACAATATGTTAACTCGAAACTACAGATAAAAATGAGAATCGATATATAGGCCTAAACTCATAGCTACCGGAATTCCAACGTGCAAAACAAAAACGCTACAACTTATGCATCAACGTAATATTTGTAAGTTCTGATGTTAAAGTTCATTTCGCTCCAGCTAAATAACAAGTGGAAGTTGCATACAGATACGAATATTAATGTAGGTTGATTCTTACAAAGGAGAAGACAGTGTGGCGACGTCATTTATCCACTGAGCCAAAAACAGCGGGTAAAAGCTGCAGGTGATAGATATTTATCTTTGCCATAGTCGGCTTGGTTACGAGTTGTTTATTCTTGTTAGTTTTTGACCTGTGCTTGGAAAATAAAATGTTTCCTCATCTCATGAAAAAGCTGTTACTTCATAAAATATAAAGGCTCCCATAGTGGTGAGCCCGAAAAATCGTAGCAGAAGCATAAAGAAAATATATATACCGACGAGAATAATGAACTCAGAGACAAAAGCATGGGGCAGTGGAATCAAGATTGAAGACTACAGTCTGTTCGACCAAGGATCGCGGTCCACGCCCTTTGATTCGCCACAAAACGGAACGACAGATGTTAACGCAAAAGATGGGAGTACCTACGCGCGACACGGAAATGTTAAGCTTTCCGCGTTCTGGCCGACGCGCTCCCAGCTTTGGTTTACGCAGGCTGAATGCATATTTCGGCAGCGTGGGGTGTCTAACAACATTGACAAATTTAATATAGTGGTTTCACATCTAAATTTAGAAGTGATAGAGCAAGTAGAAGAAACCTTGTCGCAACAAAATTACTTTGTGCTAAAGGAAGCTCTCATACAGCATTATACGTTGTCACCAGATTTGCGACTACAAAAAATTTTCACATACGAAGATTTGGGCGACAAGACTCCGTCACAAGTACTCAAAGCCTTACGTACATTAGGCGGCCCGGAACTCCTACCTGAAGAGTCTTTACGTCTAATATGGCTTCGTAAGCTTCCTGCCAACATCCGTGCCGTCATTGCAGGAGAAACAGACTTACCATTGCAAGTCTTAGCAAAAAAGGCAGACACCATAGCAAACACCTTAACCGAAGTTTCTGCGTGTTCCGAATTCAACTACAGCCAGGATAGAGGCCCAAGAACGTGTAGTGTGATGGAATCTGACGTCAGTGAGCCAGGAACATGCAATAATACTTCCCAACAGCAGTGCTCATCGACCGAACCCACCATACAGCACCTGGCAGCACAAGTGGCAAAACTCAACGTGCAAGTAACTTCACACCACCAGCAGCTACGAAGTCGCAGTTGGAAAAGACGAAGAAATGCTATCCAACAGGATTTGACAGATCAATGGTGCTGGTACCACAGACACTTCGGTAACACTGCCGTTAATGTATTCAACCCTGCAACTACCCAAACTTAAAAGGCGGGCGTTAAAGGGCGCTAACGTTCGTCAACAACAACATAGGCGCCCGAGTCATAGCGTGATTCAAAGAGGTGAAAACGCCACGGTATCTGCAGTAAACCAATCACACCGATTGTTCGTGTTGGACCTCTCTTCAGGTGAGAAGTTTATGATTGACACAGGTTCAGAAGTCAGTGTTTATCCAAGAAAGAGAGGTGATATACTCACGACAACAACGCAACATGTGCTGACTACGGCAAACAATTCCAGTATATCTACCTATGGTGAGAAACAGTTGGCATTACATCTGAATTCCAACTTCCACCGAGCGAGGTGGCGCAGTGGTTAGACACTGGACTCGCATTCGGGAGGACGACGGTTCAATCCCGCGTCCGGCCATCCTGATTTAGGTTTTCCGTGATTTCCCTAAATCGCTCCAGGCAAATGCCGGGATGGTTCATTTCAAAGGGCACGGCCGATTTCCTTCCCCGTCCTTCCCTAATCCGATGAGACTGATGACCTCGCTGTCTGGTCTCCTTCCCCAAAACAACCCAACCCAACTTCCATCCAAAATGGACTTTTGTGGTTGCTGATGTGCCGAGTCCTATAATTGGAGCGAACTTTTTACGGAACTACCGACTTATGCCCGACCTGGTTAACCGTTGTTTGGTGACAGTTCCCACAGAAGGGATATTGCCTACTGCGTCTTCCGCGTCGGTTCAAGTGCAGTGCGATGTGCCCGTGTCTTTCCGCACGAAGATTTCCGGCTCCTCTACCGCGTCATCCGCGTCGGGATATTGTGATACGAGTTCGTACCCGCAACTAAGCGGGGCGCACACGTGTGCGTCACGCAAGAAGACACCCGACAGCCGTAACGATTCGTATACTGCAGGCAATATCAGAGCACTGTCGGAGGAATCACTTTTTCGTAAACTGCTTCAAGACTTTCCAGCACTTACCGAACCCGTCAACGCAACCAGGAAATGCAGACACAATACTCAACACCACATCAGCACGACACAAGGTCAACCCGTTGCCTTCCGCCCGCGGCGTCAGCCTCCAGAGAAGCTGCTCGCGGCGAGAGCTGAGTTCGACAGACTTCTAAAAACAGGTATTGTAAGTAGGTCTGATAGTTCATGGGCATCTCCAATTCACATGGTCCGTAAAAAACACAATTCATGGAGAGTATGTGAAGACTACAGGGCGCTCAATGCCCAAATACTTCCCGACCGCTACCCAGTACCCAATGTGACTGATTTTAACAGTACGATTAGCAATGCCGAAATATTTAGTGTGATTGATTGCGCCAAAGCATTTTCCCAGATTCCCATGGCTCCATCTGACATTAAAAAAGCAGCAGTTATCACACCATTCGGTTTGTTTGAGTACAATTTTATGCCATTTGGCCTCAGAAACGCTGCCGAAACATGGCAAAGATTCATGCATGAGGTGCTTCGAGAATACCATTCGTATTTTGTTATATGGACGACATTTTAGTATTCTCTGGTTCTGTATATCAGCATGTTGGACATCTGCGGCAGCTTTTCCGCCGTCTGACAGAGTATGGCATAATTATTAACGAAACAAAGTGCACGTTTGGAAAACGCGAGGTTAAGTTCCTAGGATATTTGGTTTCAGCAGCAGGCCTGTCACCTTTGCCTGAGCGGGTTGAAGCAGTACAACAGATGCCCCTTCCCACAACTTACAAAGGACTTCGCAGATTTTTAGGCATGTTCAACTATTACAGACGTAACTTACCCAAATTAGCTGCCGCCCAAGAGCCACTCACAACGTTACTTGCAGGTAAAAATACAACAGGAAATCGTAAAATTCCATGGAGTCCAGATGCTGAAGCAGCTTTCCATGACATAAAGAAATGTCTTTCTCGGGCAACACTACTGGGACATCCAAGATTGAGCGCTCCTTTAGCGCTCATGGTTGATGCGAGCCAAACAGCAGTGGGTGCAGCGCTACAGCAAGAAGTTGATGGCAGATGGCAGCCGCTCCCATTTTTCTCTAAAAACCTGACTCGACAGCAGCAAAAATGGAGTGCTATTGACCGTGAGTTGCTTGCTATTTACTTAGCCATAAAGCATTTTCGCACGTCTGTCGAAGGGAGGCACTTTGCAATTTTTACCGATCACAAGCCGATAGTAGCTATATTTCAACAAGACACAGAGCTCAATTCACCACGCAGTGCAGGCAAGTCGAGTACATTGCACAGTTCACAACTGACGTGCGTCACATTTCAGGAAAAGACAACCTGGTCGCAGATTGCCTGTCTAGGAATTGTGCCAGTTTAAATTCAATTCGTTGGACCGAGTTAGCGTCTAAACAACGATAAGATCGTTTCTTGCGCCGTCTAATAGAGGAACAGAGAACTGCGCTGCAGCTCAGACGTGTGTCTGTCCTAAACGTTCCAGACGGAATTTGGTGTGATGTAGCAAAAGGAAAGGAGCGACCTTACATACCAGAACAATATCGTCGCGAGATTTATAGTGCACTACATAACCTATCACGTCCAGGAGTACGAGCAACAGCCAAGTTAGTTTCCTCCAAAGTAGTGTGGCCTGGAATACAAAAAGATTGTCGTGCATGGGCGCGTGCATGCCTAACATGCCAGCGTAATAAAATCAGCAGACATGTCTTTGCACCTATTGCTGACTTCCCGACGCCATCTGCAAGATTTTCACATATACATGCGGACATTGTGGGCCCGCTATCATGTTCTTCAGAACAACGCTGTTTGCTCACAATCATTGATCGTTTTACCAGGTGGCCAGAAGTAGTTGTAATACAAGACATTTCTGCGGAGTCGGTTGCAAAAGCACAGTTGCATTCATGGTTCTCCAGGTTTGGCGTTCCGCAAAACATAACAACAGATCGCGGAAGGCAGTTTGAAAGCCAACTTTTCAATGAACTTTTACTACTGTGCGGGTGCAACCACCTACGCACCACAAGCTATCATCCATCTAGTAATGGAATGGTGGAACGACTACACTGCGCGCCCAAAGCTGCATTAATGTGTAGTTCCACTTCATGGCCTGAAGCACTACCGCTGGTCCTACTCGGATTGAGAACGGCCGTGAAGGAGGACTTACAATGCTCTTCCGCAAATTGATTTATGGCGAGCAATTGAGGGTTCCTGGAGAATTTATCGTTCCAGCATCTACACAGCCGTTCGCCTCTGAGCTATGCACGAAATTCGCGAGATAACTCAGCGTTAGAATGAGAAACATCAAACCCACTAACCCTGTCAGACATGGAGACCGGAGAGTGTTTGTACATAAAGACCTGCAAGCAACGTCCCACGTGTGGCTTAGGGATGGTACGGTGCGCCCGCCGCTTGTTTCGCCTTACTCTGGACCGTACAGGGTAATCACAAGAGGAAGCCACAGCTTCAAAATCGATAAGGATGGTAAAGAAGAGACAGTCTCAATTGAGCGGCTTAAACCTGCTTACACCGAAGAGGGTACACTCCTTCCTCGGTCTGCAAAATCACCCTAAAACGTGGAGGCCATAGAAACAGCAGATAGTCTCGCCGAGCCCTCGGTTTCAGAAGAGGACAACGAAGCAGCAAGTGCAGAACAGGAGCAGCCATTGCCTGCACCAGATGTTTTCACGAGAGCTGGTAGAAAAATAAAGTGCAAGTTTCCCTACATACCTGGTGCACCCGGTTTCAAAAGGAGGGGTGCTGATGTGGCGACGTCATTTATCCACTGCGCCAAAAACAGCGGGTGAAAGCTGCAGCTGATAGATATTTATCTTTGCCGTAGTCGGCTTGGTTACGAGTTGTTTATTCTTGTTAGTTTTTGATCTGTGCTTGGAAAATGAAATGTTTTCTCATCTGATGAAAAAGCTGTTACTTCATAAAATATAAAGGCTCCCATAACAGCAACCAGCCACTAACTAATAGTGGCTGGTTGCTGCCTTCTTCTTTGTAAGAATCAACTTACATTAATTAGATTAGATTAGATTAGATTTACTTTCATTCCAATTGATCCGTATTGAGGAGGTCCTCCAGGATGTGGAACATGTCAGAAAAACAACAATACATGACAAATATTTACAACTAAAACAAATAAGCTAATGTACCATTCCACAGGTCCCAAGTGGAATGATCGTCATTTTTTAATGAACACTATATGAAAGTCATTTTGCAAATACTAATGCACTGAATTTAAAATAAAAAAGTTTTTTATTATTTGTTTATAAGGTAATAAACATGTAATACAACTACTACAATACTTATTTACAATGAACACATTACTGCACTGAAATGGTGCAGAAGTTAGATTGTCCTTACACACACACACACAGGCACGCACACACACAATATATATACACAAATCAGTTGGTTTTACTGAGAAATTCATCAATGGAGTAGAAGGAGTTGGCCACCAATAAATCCTTTAGGCTTCTCTTAAACTGAATTTCATTGGTTGTTAAGCTTTTTATGGCTGCTGGCAAGTTATTGAAAATTTGTGATCCTGAACAATGCACATCTTTTTGTACAAGGCTAAGTGACTTTAAATCCTTGTGAAGATTATTCTTATTTCTAGTATTGATTCCATGAATTGAGCTGTTGATTTGAAAAAGTGATATATATTTAATGAAAATTTCATTAAGGAATAAATGTATTGGGAAGCAGTAGTTAGTGTCCCTAGTTCCCTAAACAGGCTTCTGCAGGATGTTCTTGAGTTCACACCACATATAACTCTTATTGCACGTTTTTGTGTCCGGAAAACTTTAGTTTGGCTTGATGAATTACCCCAAAAAATAATCCCATATGACATTATGGAATGAAAGTAAGCATAGTATGTCATCTTTTTCATTTTTATATCCCCTATGTCTGACAGAATTCGCATTGCAAACAGAGATTTGTTAAGACGCTTCAGCAGTTCTGTGGTGTGCTCCTCCCAGTTGAATTTATTATCAAGCTGTAATCCCAAGAATTTAACACTGTCCACTTCTTCTATCTTCTTGTCATTGTATGTTAGACATATACTCATGGGACACCCCTTACAAGTTCTGAACTGCATGTAGTGTGTTTTTTCGAAGTTTAGTGACAAAGAATTGGCTAGGAACCAGTGATTAATCTCCACAAATATTTTATTATCTGATCTTTCTAAGCCTATGCTTGATTTGGTATTTATTGCAATGTTTGTATCATCGGCAAACAAAACGAACTTGGCATCTGGCAATGTTACTGATGAAAGATCATTGATATACACAAGAAAAAGTAAGGGCCCCAAAATGGGACGTTGTGGGACCCCACATATAATTAGTTCCCAGTTGGATGATGCCTGATAGCTTGATACATGTCTCTTTCCTAATAACACTCTTTGTTTCCTGCCAGAGATATAAGATCTGAACCATTTTGCAGCATTTCCTGTTACACTATAATACTCTAATTTACTTAAAAGGATATTGTGATTTACACAGTCAAATGCCTTTGACAGATCACAAAATATACCAGTTGCCTGCAATTTTTTGTCTAATGAATTAAGCACATTTTCACTGTAAGTGTAGATAGCCTTCTCAATATCAGAACCTTTTAGAAATCCAAACTGTGACTTTGACAGTATCTTATTTGAGATAAGATGATTATAAAGCAGACTGTACATTACTTTTTCGAAAATTTTTGAGAATGCTGGCAACAGTGAAATTGGACGGAAATTTGATGCTATTTCTTTATCTCCCTTCTTAAACAGTGGCTCAACTTCAGCATATTTGAGCCATTCAAGAAATATTCCACTGACAAATGACTGGTTACACAGATAGCTTAATATGTTACTTAGCTCAGAATCACATTATTTAATTAACTTTGTTGATATTTCATCATACCCACTATATGTTTTTGATTTTAAAGATTTTATGATGGACATTATTTCTGTTGGGGTAGTGAGGGTCAAATTCATATTACGGAAGTTGCTTCAAATTTCTGGTCTGAGGTATTCCATAGTAGCATCTACCGAACCTGACAACCCCATCTTTTCGGTGACAGTTATAAAATGTTTATTAAATAGTTCTGCAACACTATACACATCTGTCACCAATGTATCATTTACTCTTAATGCTATTTGTTCCTCTTCATGTCTGGTTCTACCGGTCTCCTCCTTCACTGTATCCCATATTGTCTTTATTTTGTTATCTGATATGACTATCTCTTCCTTGTAATATATTTGCTTTGACATCCGTATTACAGTCTTTAATATTTTGCGGTATTTCTTGTAATGTGCTATAGCATCAACATTGGAACTGTTTCGGATTGACAGTTACAGTTTTCTTTTTGTTTTAGAAGATACCCCTATTCCTCGAGTAATCCATGGCTTTTTTGTAGACTTTGCTCTAACCTTGGTAAGTTTTGGGGGAAAACTGTGTTCGAAGAAGGTAAGCACATTATTAGGAAAAGTGTTATATTTTTCATTCATGCCATGAGCACTGTAAACATCAGTCCAGTGAATGTCTCTGAGGAGTGTCCTAAAATAATCAATTTTTGGCTTATTGATTACCCTCTTGAGCTCAGATTTAACAGATTTTATATCCTGTTCAGTATTAACATTTAACAGAAGGAACTGCATGTAATGGTCTGAGACGCCATTGACTATTGGTTTTGTAATATAGTTTTGTTCATTGGACTTTTCTATAAAGATATTATCAATGGCTGTTTGTGAGCAAGTGGCTACCCTAATGAGGAACTTTACAGTGGGAATGAAGTTGAATGATAGTGTTACTAACTCAAATAAGTTCTTATTGGGAGAGTCTTTAAGGAAATCTACACTGAAATCACCAGCAACCACTATTTCTTTGTTTTTGGTTGTTATATGGGCCAGTACAGCTTCCAGGTGGTTTACAAACAGATTAAAGTTACCTGCAGGTGCTCGATACACACTTAATATTATGAAGGATTTTTTGTGAACTTCTAATTCTGTGGCACATGCTTCCATAGGCTGTTCTCGGCAAAATTTATGAATGTCTATGTTCTTAAATTTATGACAGTTCCTAATGAATGTGGCAACTCCTCCTTTCTCCATTTCTGATCTACAAAAGTGAGATGCTAACCTAAACCCTGTAACACTTAAAAGTTCTATACCAGTGGTCACATCATGTTCAGAGAGGCAGATTATGTCAGCTGGGTTTGAAGACTCTAATTCATCTATGCCGATAGTTAATTCATTGATTTTATTTCTCAGTCCTCGAATATTTTGATGCAATAAAGATAGCTGACATTTCACATTGACTGAGTTAAAATTTGATAGAGTTATATCTCCTGACTGTTGAAAATTCTCTACCAATAGCTGTTTATGCTGATGTAATAAGCTGGAATTATGTTTTTTGATTTCTTTCTCAAACTTAAGGTTTGTCTCGGTTCTAACCCCTCTTAAAATTTGCTTTCTTTCTGTCCTCCCTATCCTAAAAAAGGGTCTTTTCTGAACCCTATAACCACTGGTATTTTACCACTCATGACAGTGCCTCCCCCCTTTAACTTTCCTGCTATTTCCCCATCCAATTTACCCTTCCCCTTCCTGTTGAGGTGAAGGCCATGCCTAGTATAATCCCACCTACTGAGAGAATCAACAGGAACCACACCAATGTGTGACCCTGCATCTGACATAAGCAGCCATTCCATCTCCAAATTAACTCTCTTGATAGAAGAGTTCAAATGAGGTCGGTCATGGTGCCCAAGAACAGATACAAACTCAACACTAGTATGCTTCGATGCTGATGCAATGTTCGCCAGGTCACTATGTCAGTTTTAGACAAAATAGCATGGTACGAATATTGTTTTTCTGCTCCTTTCTGCGCAGTTTAGCTCCTTTGTTGCCACGAATCCTTGGCCCAAGTATGTTTTCTGTGTCGTATTTAAATCATTCTTTTTGAAATGTATGTTGAGACACCGAATATCTAAGATTCTGGTAGTTCAGCTTGCCTCAGTTTTCCTACAATAACTGGGATTTGAAAATTGTTGTGCACTGTCGCAATATCCAGAAAAAACTGGAATGGTTAAATTCTTCCTCTGCAATTCGGAAAATATATCTGACGAAAGGATAAATAGTATATTGGTAATCGATCCATGCGAAAACCAGACTAAGACTTCTTCTGCAACTCATTGAATTCCTACCAGTGCTGCAGACACTTTTTAATGAAGGAGTTCTTCAAGACTGATACCCACTGATGAGGATAAAGTAGTTGGCTAAGAAGGGGGTATAAATTCTAGGATTATTTCCAGATTTTAGAAAGAGAACGATTATTTGAGTGGATCATTCCTTTAATAAGTTACTGTTTAGTCTTCATTTCATTGAAAATACATAAAAATAAACTGCACGTAGAAGGGAATACTAAGTTAGGACACTGTTTAAGAAATGGGAGGCCTTGGAATGTGGACAGGTGGGTGGATTTTTACAATCTGCATTAAGATGGTCCTTATAATTCAGACATTTTTGGCAGCTCTAGGACTGTGGATAGGATTTTGAAGGTTCGAACTTGTGGCAGTGGTGAAAGGTCAGAACTCCCTTGCCAAGGAGAAGGTCTATGATGGTGACAGATTTAGAGAAGAGGTAGATGAGGCGAGTGGTGCCAAGGTCATTACTGATCCAAAGGGCTTTTCGGACTACTAAATCCAGGTGATTGTTCAGTTAAGATGCCACTTTCTCATTTGTGATGTTGAGGTCGACCTTTATGATCACTGTGGTGAGGGCGTGAAGATGGTAGGGAGGTTAAGGTTGTTCAGCCTTGGGTGAGGTCGTGAGAGGTGTTAAGGAGGCTTTGGGGCCAAAGGTAATAAGATGAATTTTGGAGAGAAGGGCAGTATGAAAGTTGGGGGTTTAGGGATTTTAGTAAGAGAGAGTCTTGTCTTGCAAAGATTTGTTGGGTGTGGAGGCTCGGTAATTGCTTTTTGATTTCGAAGATGAGGGCTTTGTGTTTAAGGAACTTTGGATCGGGGTCAGAGAGAATGAAGGTGTAAATGGCAAGGCAAGAAGATGGAGGAGGAGGAGTGGTATCGATATGCTGGATGTGGTCAGGTTCAGTTAACAGTTTTTCGGGTTAGAGGTGGGAGAGATGTCAGTGGTTTGACGTTTTGTAAGTTTCCTAATGGCTGTTGGGCAGAAGGGTGGGTGTAGGATGGGGGTTAACGGGATATGATGTTGTTGAAGCATGGCTTCTGTTGATCAGTGCAGAGAAGCTCAATGTGATGCTTGTGTCATCAACAGTTGCGACTGTTACTCAGCAGGTGTTGACATGGACGACAGAGGTGGAGGTGGCCGCGAATCGAAGCTGAAAGAGAAAAGGAGGAGGGAACTGAGGACAGAGAGAAATGCATGGGTAACTGCTGCGGTAGAACAGGATGTGGTAGGTAAGGGGGGATAGGTGTAACCGGGTGGATTAGAGCACATACTCTTTGTGGTGACAGTGGGAGCAGGAGATGGAGAAATGTAGATGACTGATGTAGTAGGGTGGTCTGTGGTGGTGAAGAGTGATGAATGGCGTTGATTGTTGTGAGCAGCCGCTGAAGCGGCTCTGGGACGACGGTGACGAGCTATGGAGAAGTGGTGAATGATGAGAATGACTCCGATGTGACAGGGATGAAAGCAGCTATACCAAGTTTAGATCTCAAGTGAAGTTACATAAGGAACTTTTGCCCATAAATCAAATAGTTAACAATTGTTCCAACTCTAATTATAAACTTAACACGTTTTTAAACAAAGAATTAAAAGAAGCCTATACTTTTCCAAAGACGTTTTGTGTAAAAAATTCTTATGAATTAACAGACAAAATCAAAAACCTTCAAATCCCAGATGGCACCCTGTTTGTATCACTGGATATTGTTTACTTGTTCTCGTGTATACTACTTAATGAAACTCTTGATATTATTGGGAAGAATTTATTGACCCATAATGTGCTTTCCCATGGTGAGGCTATGGAATTAATTGATTTTCTAGAGGTATCCTTGTCTCCCAACGCCTTTACCTTCAATAACAAAATCTACTCACAACCAAATGGCTTAACTATGGGTAATTGACTTGCTGGTACCTTGGCACAGATTTGTGTCAATCACTTGGAAAGCACATTTTTTGAATCACATCCAGAGTTTGTATTAAAAATTTAATCGTATTATCGTTATGTAGATGACATATTACTATTGCATGAAGGGTGTGACAAGGGTAGTTCTAATTTATGTGCCCATTTCATTTCCATGCACCTTAACAGTGAATTCACTTTCGAAGTGGAAGTGATCAATTCCTTTAATTATTTAGAGCTCTATTACTAGAAAAGACCATCTTACTTTCGGAGTATTTCGTAAACTCAGTTACATCGATGTTATAATTAGTAACGATACATGTCATTCACGAATCTACAAATGGCCGTATTTTCGCTCCCTGATACACAGAATTTTGAGGTTCGACACAAATCAGGAGGCAAGGTGTAAGCAATTGAAGAGGGTTGTTCAAGTAGTATTGCAGTTGGATATAAAACTAAAAGTATTCGTAAACTGTTTTATCCTATACAGAAGAAGAATCCAAGGTACTCAAAAAGTGGAAAAAAGGTCGTTTTGTTAGTCTAACCTACAATGGTCTACACTGTGACAAAATTGCGAAAGTTTTGAAAACGTCTGATGATGTTTCATTTAAAACGAGAGATAATTTACACATATGATTAAGGCGTGACGTAGGATTGAAACCAAGAAGTATTTTGGGTAAACCTGGTGTATATAAGATACAGTGTGGTGATTGTGATGATTTTTATATTGGTATGGTGGGGAGAGAATTCATTGCTAGGTACAGATCCCAGTAATGCCAGTGCTCTGGGACAACATTTGAAAACGAAGAAGAACGACTTGTTTCCAATAGCTTACGTACTTGAGGTTTTGCACGGCGCCCCCTATTGTCATCTGTCATACATTTTGGAAGAACTCGAAATATATACAGAGTGTTCATTTCAACTGAAGACATTGAAATATCTCTGAAACTAGACATCGGATCAAAAAAAGTTATAATTCCAATTTATTTGTCTCGAAACCCCCACCCATTCCTGTGCGTGGATGACGGGAGGCAAAATTGAAATCTTCAATGGGAACCCAATTTTTTAAATTACAGATTACGAATCTACCGCAGAATCTACATACGTTTTGTCTGAATCATTATCTTCTTTTCGCCACAGATGGCACTGTAATCCGAGGAATAGAAATGGTACACAATCGTAATTTAGGACATGCTACTCAATGGCCCTTGAATATCCAATGACACGTGGGACCCCACTTGCTGCGGTGGTGGGACACGCCAGTATTTCTTAACTTCTAATTGAAAACCTCATTCACAACATTGTTTTCCTCTGAAATATTGAATAGGGGACTAATAAACGCGCCACCGTGGCCGTGTAGCCAACTATATCGTAACAGGCAGTACACTGCTGACATGTCGTGCAGACGTGGGACAGATAGCGGCTCTACACGTTACAATACTCGCGCAGTGTTTATTGCCTGCACACCTACCTACCTGCCATCTGGAGTACAGACGTGCAATTGTTGTAGCCACAGAAGAAATAATTGAAATGATCCTGATCTACAAAGAATGCAGGAGAAATGTTGAGAGTGCTGTTTTCCAGAGAAAGCTCCCTCACGTTCGTTCTTCTACAAGGTCGTGGACCCATTTATGTGTGATGGCAGTGTACAGACTGGTAAAGGGAAACGAAGCAAACGTGTTACAGGAGAAGCTAATGAAATAGCTGTACTAACGGTAGTGGATCACAACCCACGGATAAGCGTCTGACAGTTGCACCACGATTTTACGTAGTATGTCTACAGATAGTATTGTCACAGAACTGTATTGTCATAAGTATCATCCATACCACATGACACTGCATCAAGAACTTCATGGCACCGATTTCCATAACTGGGTCGTGTTTTGCGAATGGGCACGTCGACAAACGCAAGCAACCCCTCACGTTCTTTGCTGAGGTACGGTTTTCTGAAGAGTCTACATTCACAAACCATGGCAGTGTTAAGCGGCATAACATGCATTAATGGAGTGCAGACAATCCCCATTTGTTACGGCGAGTCGACCATCAACGTCCTAGGTCGCTTAACGTATGGTGTGGCATCATGGGGAACAAAGTCAGTAGTCCATATTTTGTCGACGGCACGCTGAATGGATGCAAATATCGAACTTTTTTGAACAGGAACTACTGGTTCTATATTGAATCTTCAGGGGCCATTGAGTGGCATGTCATAAATTATGATTGTATACCCAGTTCTATTCCTCCGATTACAGCGCCATCTGTGACTCAATGACGAAAATGCTTCAGACAAAAGTACATAAATTCTGCAGCAGAATCGTAGCCTGCAATAAAAAACGCGGGTTCCCATTAGAACAACGGGTGGGGTGTGGAGTCGAGTGTGGTATTACTGGATGTGTCTCTCAGAGACAAAGTGGAATCGTAACTTCCTTTGATTCGATGTGTAGGTTTCGAGGTATTTCATTGTCTTCAGCTAAAATGAAAACCCTGTGAAAATCGAAATTGTCAATCTCATCAGTTACTTAATGAGCAGGAGTATTTCAGCACGAATTGATTCTTAGATGTATTTGATGACACTATATAAAATGTATCTCAGACTTGATACAAGCTTTGTAAGAGCGCTTAGATTAGCAATAATCATCTAGAATTCGTGAACTACATACGATGCAGTCATTATAGCTGAATGGACGTTAGTAACATATGCCCTGTTAGATGGTGCCACAATTTTCATGGTCTGTTCTGAATTACCGTACCGATCTTGCCAGGCTTTCTCTATAGATTCAAAATGGTTCAAATGGCTCTGAGCACAATGGGACTCAACTTCTGAGGTCATTAGTCCCCTAGAACTTAGAACTAGTTAAACCTAACTAACCTAAAGACATCACAAACATCCATGCCCGAGGCAGGATTCGAACCTGCGACCGTAGCGGTCTTGCGGTTCCAGACTGCAGCGCCTTTAACCGCACGGCCACTACGGCCGGCTCTATAGATTCACTCCACCTCAAGAGACGGAGCCACTGTTCTCGCAGGCCGCCACCACAATATACAGCCATGCTCAAAAGTATTCGAACGACTTGAATTGCATTTCGCCTGTTCGCATACAACCCACATAACGCAGCTGTCTAGTAGGTCCTCTACTCGCTCCTTGGTACAGTCGTTTGACTAGTGAAAATGGTTCCAACAAGTCACCACTAGAAAACACTGCTCTCTATCGCAATAACTCAAGATGTGAAGTTATACCACGATACTAGAAATATCAGGGAACACCTTATCACAGATAAGACTGTCTTTAAGGCTTGTAAGCTCACATTTATTGCAATAAATGACAACCCTGAAATGTTACCACTCTCATTATTACGTCAGATAGGTAACGCACGAACTTAGTTCGTCGTATTCATGATTTCCTCTTCAAAGTAACATCTCGTACTTGTTATTTAACACAAAATGACATTAAAATTTAAGTTATCCACGAGCAGGTAGTTGAGAATATGTATGAACTTCAAATGACACGACGAACCGTCTCGTTCTGCATATGGATTCAAACCCAGGTCATGCCGACTAAGATTTCGCAACTGACGGAAACTAACAATCATTCCTGACTGGGAATACAGAGAGTGATATACCCCGATTTTAGACAGTATCAGTTAGCAAATATCAACTTTAAATTACATAACGTAAACATTTTTAACGGACGCGAATTCCTACCCAGTATCTATTGTCCCTGTTAACGAACTACGAGAGATGTCAAATATTGCGTATTCACAAGTAACTTACTTGAAAAACCGTGAGGTAAAGCTCTGCGTTGGACAGGGATTCGAACCAATAACCTAATCGAATTGTTATCGAAGCACAATCAATTGCGACATATCCGATTTCCTCGGCAGTAACTACACGTTTTAACTGAAATAACGAGAGGAATTAATTTTTTCCTTCCCAGGACTCCAACGTGGCACCTATCGCTGTTATATTCTAGAGAAAACGAACGTTAAATGTGGGTTTGTTACACATTTGTGAGTATGTTTGAAATAGAAATAATATGACGAAGAGTTCAGTGCTGACTGGGAATCGAACCCCACACATATCGTTGTTAACTACTCACAAAGAGACGTGATGACTGGGTGTTGTGTGATGTCCTTAGGTTAGTTAGGTTTAAGTAGTTCTAAGTTCTAGGGGACTGATGACCATAGATGTTAAGTCCCATAGTGCTCAGAGCCATTTGCACCATTTTACTCACAAAGAGACGTCCGCTACCGAATTTTTCTCCGCCAGCAGCTCTGAATAACATCCTTGAACTTACAGTGATCTCTCAAATGGTTCTGTGTCCCACTGGGAGTCAAATACGTCAGATTTCGTTAGTGTAGACAGCGAATGAAAATGCATTAAAAACCAAAATTATTATCCACCAGCAGATAAGTGTTCTCATGTTAGAGCTTGATAATACATGGTGAAAACTTTACTGCCGGGCCAGGATTCGAACCCATTGACTCGCAATATGTGTAGATGTTGAGGAATCTGCAGTTTTGAACAAACAACAAGTAGTAGTCGAGTTGCATTGTCACGAAGGGATCAAATTCCGCATTAAGGGCGGTCTGTGTTGCATTCCAAGTTCAGAACCGATTTCATCGACATACAGAAGCTCAAATAAAAGATGGAATAAGTGTCCTGTGACCCTACATAGCGTTTGTTTCGTCACTAGAAATAAATAACTAGTATAAGAAAGATTACTGGTGATAGAGTTCCCACATTTCGCCACTCCTGACTTTATTGTGGTAAAGAAGTAATATCATGTTTAATGTGAATTTCAGACCACAATGCCATTACACCTTCTTCACTTGGCGTAGCCAGAAGAGAATAGAATCTGTCTCTCCCTATAAAAAATCATCGGGAGAAGTTGGAATCTAATCCACACCATCAGCATAGCAACCTATCACCAATCCAACATACCACCAATTCCTCTTCTGTGCGACACATCTTTCTATCATAATACCGTTGCGGCACACTCGATGAGAATTCTGACACACAGGCTCCCTGTAGTGGTTTGCAGCATGTTCAGTACATTCATTTACTTGGTTGACCGAATCGCCATGAACTAGCTGCCTCGGCTACCCAGTGCATACATTCGACTCTATCTTGAAATCGCCGGAATAAAATCATGTAACTGCCACCTACACAGAACTGCCAACAGTATAGGATGCAGATAGTAATAGGAAGTGTCCCTTTCCATTTCAGCTACTCTATTGCGCTATCTGTTTGGTGAAAACGTCGTGCAGTGCAAAAGAAAAGCTGTAACTGTCAGTCTCTCAGATGTCTACATCCGGCCATACGCATTATCTCACAGCACTGTGGAACGCAGAAGTTCTGGAGGAACTGTAGTTGACTTTTGGAAGTGCTGTAGCTATACGGTAGGTAGTAGCGTAACGGTAAGCGTCGTGCGCCGAAGATAAGACGTCGCGAGTGCTCTTACATTTGCTGCTACATTTTTTAAAACGAAATTCTGCTGTTACCAATTTAATGGAACTTTGAACATAATTCCCTTCACTTCTCAAGCCAAAATAGCTGCATGTGGATAAAGGGCTAACTTCTGCGATATTTTGTTCCTTTCAGGTTTAATAGATGGCCAGGCAGCAGATGCATCTCGAAGCTTTTGTATTTTGTATGGGGAGAGCGCATCGTCCCAAAATAGGAAAGTATTTTCTACATTTCCTGTCGTCTGACAGTGGCACTTTATTCTTGTTCGAACCTTGTTTGACGGTTTTAACTCAGAACAAGATTTCTACATGGATGTAATCAATAAACTGCATGTGCACTGTCAGACTGTTATAGATAACATCAGATAATTCGCATATATTGTTGATGATTAATTTCTCTCTCATGTTTAGTATTGTTTTAACAACACTAAAAGAAACCTTACGAAAATTGTGCACTATATTATAAGAAATGAAATAAAACTACCCACGATAACCTTACGACGAAAGTCTGTTTTAATAAAACTGAGTATTTGTACACAAGTGTGCCTCTATCGGCAAGAATTAGTAATATACTACTCACATACATTTCGATTGGGTTTGTGTGTAATTGGTATTCTGTGTAGTATTCAACAGGTATGCAAATGTGGTATTTCATAAATAAAGTTATGTATTCCTAGAAACCCAAAATTTGCTTGTCAGCAGGGGAAAGCGGCGTCACCTGCTGTGCAGCATTGTAAGATTTTCACCATTGCACTATGAGCTGAAAGTATTTCCTTGCGATTTCCTTATCGACGTTTGCTCTGACTGCTTGTAGCTCATTCACAGAAGGGATAAAAACGTTAAAGTCCGCCAGACTGGAACCGCGAACCATAACAGAAGCTTTTTCACAGCTCAACACGTCACCACACAGCTAGAGAAGATGTATGTATTATGCCTTCCTCTTACAAGGACAATATAGGCTAGAACTCATAAACCGCTATTTAAAGGACGAGATTAGTTGCGATTTCCACGTGCAACGGCTTTCCCGTTCTGAAAATCGTAAATTTAGCATCTTTTGTTACATCTCAAGCGATAATAAGTCAGATTATTCAATGGAAATTACAGTAAATATCAAGTGAACTTTGAGGCATAATTCCGTGCACACCAGGAAATAACTCGTTGATCGCAGAGTTGCCAAACATACCTGGCCTTGTTGCCAAATCTCAGTTACGGTACCAACAGGAATAAGACGAACCGATGTGATCCTACAGCGGTCTGGGAAGTGACCATAGCTGGCGTCTCAAAGACCCGGCTGCTACGGCCTGGAATACGTAATGCGTCTGATTCGCATTTCTGTTAGTAGGTTTAGGGACTGAAGCGTAGTTACTAATAATACTCAGAACTGACTGCCAACTAAGCATCATAAATCAGTAACTCTCATAGTTGTTTTTATATTTCTTTCGTATTGTACTCAAAACTAAGAAGATCATTCACGGACGTTTTCGTGCCTCGTCGATAGTCGAGCACACCAAACAAATAAAAATAAAAAAAGAATGAGTGTGAGTGTGTGTGTGTGTGTGTGTGTGTGTGTGTGTGTGTGTGTGTGTGTGAGAGAGAGAGAGAGAGAGAGAGAGAGAGAGAGAGAGAGAAGAGAGAGATAAAAGGAAAAGAGAATGAGAGAAAGAGTAAAAAATTGTTGTAAAGAAATTGAATACCGCTATGTAAAGAAATTTTTCATTAAAATGACGCGTTCCACATCATTACGAAATGTCGTATTCATGATCTATGGAACAAGTATTATTCTAACCTAATCTAATCGTATCATATTTCTGTCTAGCCGTGAACAGTCATGAATTACTGAAATTTTCGCCAGTATCAGTAACCAAATCTAAACTTGAAAATAAAAGACGACAGTTTCTGTAATAAACCGGGACTCCTATGAAGACCCTTTCATCCCTGTAACTAACCACGAAAGATGTCTGATGTACCTCCATTCAGAAGTAACAAAGTGTGTATGCATTTAAAGATGAATCATGTGATGTGAAGTTCTGTGACGGAGATACGAACCCAACACGTAATCGGATTGTTAACTAAGTAATATCAAATATTACGTATCGGTTTTTCTTACCAACTGCTAGGTGTTTGAATCTAAAATAAGGATACAAATTTTTGTGCCTGAGCGACAGTCGAACCACACTCCTATCGTTCTTCTTTATCGTCCACGAATATAGGTTAAGTATCAATTACTTACTCACCAACAGCAAGACGTGTGCGTGTTTGACCAGAAATTGTTGGCAACACATGAACAGACATTAAAAATGCACGTTAATTTTCGCTAGCAGGCACGTGATACGACTTGAAATGAAATTATGAATATTTATGTACTGGATCAGGATCAGACCCACATACTTACTTTTGGAGGAGACCTAGAGAAGATTGCAGTCTTGGAAAAAGGAACGAAATGATTAAACGATACTGTTCCGAGAGATTCAGATCCTCGAAAGAGGAGATACGAATTCGAATCAGTCTAACACCAATTTTTTTAACTTCTCTAGTTCAATCAAGTACAAGTAAAATAAGAGCCCTGTTCCTTTAAATGGCTATCGGTTCATCAAATAAAATAAAATTTTCTAATGTAAGTTAGTTTACTGGCGACAGTATTTCTGTTTACCATGATCTCCACCTATGTCATTTCCCAAAGTAAAGCGGCTCTGTCTAGTTGGGAATGAAACCATGTGATGCTTATTGCTGGACATAGAATTGTGAGGGGAGCAATTCATGTGAAGGACTCGGCGGTCAATTTTTTTCTCTAAGACTATATCTATAACACATATTGCACGCTTAAGAACCAGAAGAATTAAAAAAACAAAATTAGTTTATGAGAGCAACGTTAACTGTAGTGTTCGAAGTATGCATTGTATTGTATACGGGTGTGTCAACGCCTTCCAATGCCCACTCAAGGAAGACAAGGATACACAGTCTAGCTTCAATATTATAAATACGCCTCAATTTGTGGATGAACTCAGACTTAGGTTGATAATCATTTTGAATATTTAGCAGTGCTGTACCCACTGGTGTTAAACTCATTTTCAACCAATGATTCCCACACCTATAGGAACACTACTTGTGATACTTACGCAGTGCTATCGGACGAAAAGATCAACCTGATACAAACTGGGAGAAGTTTGTTTTACAACCTTCGTACCTGGATAAAGAGCTTTTCCTATTTGAGATATCTGTGAACGTTGCTGCATAAGACGATTTAAGAAGAAACTAAATTCCTTTAGCTACGCCAGTGCTTAAAGAAATCGTCTTCACGGCACTAAATCGTGGTTTGTGAATCGTTTACTGGCCGTACTCTGCCGCATTTCGCTGGTTGGAAGGCAAAAAGCTTACTGACAAATTTCATAGAAGGAAAAGGGGGACGAAACGTCTACCACTGGAAGGTCATGTTGTTTTATTTAAATGATTACAAAATCAGCTAAAACGAACAGTGAGATTGTCAGTATAAGCACATTACTGTTGTCAGTATGATTTTGCACCGCCCAGGGCCTGTAATAATAAAGGGCCCGTTTAGGTCAGGCATATTGTATACAACGTCGAAGAGAGAGCACCACTAAATTCTACAATCCGTATGCACTGCATACACACAGAAATTACTGTTACAGTGTACTTATGGAGCCCAATGATTGAATTGCGTATTTTCCGGTGAGAAAGAGCACTGGCAAGCAGTCTTCGCTACATTAGGTTACTTAAACTGTTGTCACTCTGAGCCAGAATTTATGGTCAGCGACTAACTGTAACGTCAATGAGTCAAATGCAGGTTTTGCAACTGTGTAATACTTTCCTACATGATAGAAGTGAATATTAAATGTGAACTAATACTGCGAAAAATTTTAACTTGGGAAGCTTAGAATGAAAATCTTTCTGTTTATTGCAAAGAAAAACAATTGATTTTCTAAAACATTCTCTGTCATACACAACTTGAAATAGGTCAAGTCGACCAAAATCATATGGAAGAACTGACAGGGACGTATATCGGAAGGCAGTAAGATCCCTTGGCTTTTAGTTTGGCGGTCTTCGACAGCCATTTCTAGGCGCAAGTAAATGAAGAAAGGCAGCGCGTTTTTGTTATCAAGTAATGTCTTCATCAATTACTTTAGTTTTAATGTAATCTACGAGTAATTACTGATGTATGGTATTAACACGAAAAGGATTCCATAGACAGGGAAATAACCTGTTCTTGAGCAACTACTTCTATAATGACCAAAAGGCCTTTAATGATCTTCAAGACCACGTGTTCCAGCAGCGGTATGAAGAAAATGATAGTAATAATGACAGTAATAATAGAATTATCCGGTAACTTCACACTTCACAGTGGATTTTCTCGAACCAAGAAATTTCCTTAATTAGTGAAAATTTCAAAATAGCCTCACATCGAGGCCATGATGCCTAGAAGAGTCTTTACATCCTGCTGACGTGAGAATAGCACAATCTCCGCTTCAGAAGCTTGCTTCTACTTAACCAATCCACAGACTCGGAATTTTTCCACCATTTTGTAAGCTAAGCACCTCATCCGTTACAGCATACTCCTGGGGCTGGGGAATGTGGCCACAATGGTCTGGTGGAACGAACTATCAAAAGTGCAATACCTGGGTACATGCATTTACATTTAAGAGGCACAAACAGATTTACTTTTCCTCTTATAACCTCGAGAGATAGACGTTATAATCCAGAATCCGCATTGTGATTTCGCTAAATCACTCCATGCAAATGCCGGGATGTTTCCTCTTAACAGCAAATGTAGAAAATACGTTTCCATTTTGGCATTATGTGCTCTCCGCATACATAATACAAAAGCTTCGAGATGTATATGCTGCCTGGCCATCTATTTAACCTGAAAGGAACAAAATGTCGCAGAAGTAAGCCCTTTATCCACATGCGGCTATTTTGGGTTGAGAAGAGAAGGGAATTATGTTCAAAGTTCCATTAAATTGGTAACTTCGGCAGACAGCAGAATTTCGTTTTAAAAAATGTAGTAGCAAATGTAATAGCACTCGCGACGTCTTATCTTCGGTGCACGACGCTTACCGTTACGCTACTACCTACCATATAGCTACAGCACTTCCAGACGTCAACTACAGTTCCTCCAGAACTTCTGCATTTCACAGTGCTGTGAGATAATGCGTATGGCCGGATGTAGACATCTGAGAGACTGACAGTTACAGCTTTTCTTTTGCACTGCACGACGTTTTCACCAAACAGATAGCGCAATAGAGTAGCTCAAATGGAAAGGAACACTTCCTATTTAACTATCTGCATCCTACACTGTTGGCAGTTCTGTGTAGGTGGCAGTTACATGATTTCATTGCGGCGATTACAAGATAGAGTCGAATGTATACACTGGGTAGCCGAGGCAGCTAGTTCATGGCGATTCGGTCAACCAAGTAAATGAATGTACTGAACATGCTGCAAACCACTACAGGGAGCCTGTGTGTCAGAATTCTCATCGAGTGTGCCGCAGCGGTGTTATGACAGAAAAATGTGTCACACAGAAGAGGAATTGGTGGTATGTTGGATTGGTGATAGGTTGCTATGCTGATGGTGTGGGTTCGATTCCAACTTCTCCCGATGATTTTTAGTAGGGAGAGACAGATTCTATTATCTTCTGGCTACATCAAGTGAAGAAGGTGTAATGGCATTGTGGTCTGAAATTCACATGAATCATGATAGTACTTCTCTACCAAGTAGACGTTAGGTTGAACCACAATAAAGTCAGGAGTGGCGAAATGTGGGAACTCTATCACCAGTAATTTTTCTTATACTAGTTATTTATTTCTAGTGACGAAACAAACGATATGTAGGGTCACTGGACACTTATTCCATCTTTTATTGGTGCTTTTGTACGTCGATGAAGTCGGTTCTGAACTTGGAATGCAACACAAACCGCCCTTAATGCGGAATTTGATCCCTTCGTGACAATACAGCTCGACTACTACTTGTTGTTTGTTCAAAACTGCAGATTCCTCAACATCTACACATATTGCGAGTCAATGGGTTCGAATCCTGGCCCGGAACTAAAGTTTTCATTACGTGTTATCAAGCTCTAGCATTAGAACACTTATCTGCTGGTGGATAATAATTTTGATTTTTAATGCATTTTCATTCGCTGTCAACACTAACGAAATCTGACGTTTTTGACTCCCAGTGGGACACAGAACCATTTGCGAGATCACTGTAAGTTCAAGGATGTTATTCCGAGGTGCTGGTGGAGATAAATTCGGTAGCGGACGTCTCTTTGTGAGTAAAATGGTGCAAATGGCTCTGAGCACTATGGGACTTAACATCAATGGTCATTAGTCCCCTAGAACTTAGAACTACTTAAACCTAACTAACCTAAGGACATCACACAACACCTAGTCATCACGTCTCTTTGTGAGTAGTCAACAACGATATGTGTGGGGTTCGATTCCTAGTCAGCACTGAACTCTTCGTCATATTATTTCTAGTTCAAACTTGCTCACATATCGCTGTTCGTGTAACAAAACCATATTTAACGTTCGTTTTCTCTCGAATATAACAGCGATAGGTGCCAGGTTGGAGTCCGGGAAAGGGAAAAAGCGGATATGTCGCAGTTAATTGTGTTTCGATAACAATTCGATTAGGTTATGGGTTCGAATCCCTGTCCAACAGAAAGCTTTACCTCACGGCTTTTCAAGTAAGTTACTTGTGAATACGCAATATTTGACATCTCTCGTAGTTCGTTAACAGGAACAATAGATGCTGGGTAGGAATTCGCGTCCGTTAAAAATGTTTACGTTATGTAATTGAAAGTTGATATTTGCTAACTGATACTGTCTAAAATCGGGGTATATCACTCTCTGTATGCCTAGTCAGGAATGATTGTTAGTTTCCGTCAGTTGCGAAATCTTAGTCGGCATGACCTGGGTTTGAATCCATATGCAAAACGAGACGGTTCGTCGTGTCATTTGAAGTTCATACATATTCTCAACTACCTGCTCGTGAATAACCTAAATTTTTAATGTCATTTTGTGTTAAAAAACAAGTACGAGATGTTACTTTGAAGAGGAAATCATGAATACGACGAGCTCAGTACGTGTGTCACCTATCTGACGTAATAATGAGAGTGGTAACATTTCAGGTTCAAAAAATGGTTCAAATGGCTCTGAGCACTATGGGACTTAACTTCTAAGGTCATCAGTCCCCTAGAACTTAGAACTACTTAAACCTAACTAACCTAGAGACATCACACACATCCATGCCCGAGGCAGGATTCGAACCTGCGACCGTAGCTGTCGCGCGGCTCCAAACTGTAACATTTCAGGTATGTCATTTATTGCAATAAATGTGAGCTTACAAGCCTTAAGGATAGTCTTATATGTGATAAGGTGTTACCTGATATTTCTAGTATCGTGGCATAACTTTACATCTTGTGTTATTGTGATACAGAGCAGTGTTTTCTAGTGGTGACTTGTTGGAACCATTTTCAATAGTCAAACGACTGTAACAAGGAGCGAGTAGAGGACCTGCTAGACAGCTGCGTTATGCAGGTTGTATGCGAATCAGGCGAAATGCAATTCAGGTCGTTCGGATGCATTTGAGCGCTACTGTACCTATCTCGCTGTGAAGCTCCTTTAGTTACAGTCTCTTGGTAGTGGATCAGTACTTCGCATTTCACCAACATTAGTACTTTATGCAATTCATTTGACTTACTTTAAACTTTTTCGCAGCATGCAAATGGTTTCTTGCCATGGTTCACATTATGGGTGCAGTAAATTTATGTCCTGGTCTTGAATATAGTTACGTTACATGTACATTTCATTGTTGTTAACCTTATGAACAATGTGCTCAAGCCACCCTCACCTGACCACCTCCTCAAATATACTGATGACACCGCCTTTCTGGCTCTCTATCCTGCCCTTCGATAGTCCCAATGCATCCTCCACAGCCACCTTGACCTGTTCACCACTTGGTGCAATCCGTGGTTCCTTTGTATCAACCCCTTCAAAATCCAGGCAATATCATAGGCCACACCACCCACTCCTTCCATCTCCATGATTTCTATCTCACCATTTAAGATTGTCCCAGCCAGCTCAACCCCACCCTGAGATACCTTGGCCTCACCCTCAACCGTCACCTTACATGGACCCCTCATGTCCTGACCATCCAGCAGAAGGCCCATTCCCGTCTCCACCTCCTAAAACTCCTGTCTGGCCAGACATGGGGATTGCATCTTTCCACCATCCTCCACACCTGCAAATCCCTCATCTGTTGTATCCTCTGTTATGCCAGTGTTGCCTGGATCTCCACCCATCCCTGATTTTATAAGGCCCTCCAAATCCTAGAAGGCACTTGCTCTGCCTTGCCTTCCATATCCGCCTTCCATCCCCCACATGACTCCTGTATGACCTCATCCCCTTCCCCCACCTCCTGCTTTTCCTCTGCATCCTTTACACTGTCCACAGGCTTATCCCTCCCCCCCCCCCCTGGTTCCTCCTTCCTCTCCACCCCCCACTTGTTGCCAAACCTCTCTCGCTGTATCCCTCCCTCTCTCCACCTCCACACCCTCCATCTCCTTCATCAGGGCAATTTCCAGCACCTCCCTCTCCAGGATGATGAACTTCACCGTGACATCTACCCTTTCTATCAACTGTAGTCTGGCCTTGTCCACCTTCTCCCCAGGGCCCCCCTGTTTCCTCTCCCCTCCTTCCCCCAGAGCAGTTTTTCCTCCTCCCCCCCCCTCTGCACCCCATCCTCAGCTGTTTCCCTCCCCTGTCCCTCCCACCCAGGCCCACTTCGGCGCGCCCCCTCTCTCCCCCCTCTAGCACTGCCTGTGCCACTTTCTTCCCTTCTCCGGCGTCTCCGTACCACTGGCAGATCCTTGCAGTTTGTTTGTCGTAGTTAAAGGGCTTCATCTGTGTTGTATTTGATGCTGTTCTCTGGTGCTGTAAAGAGCTGTGATTTTAATCGTGTACTGGACTTGTACAAAATGTTGCTGTCCATGATTGTCCTGTGATACCTATCACATCTTTTATGCTCCTGCCATACTTCACCTTGTGTTCCTGTAATTGTCCCAGTGTGTGGCTTCTTGTGTGCACTACTTTATTAAGTTTTGTATTTCCATTTTACAGTCGCCCTCTTTTTGTCTGTTCTTTTGCATAATGTTCCCCATATCTATATCGCCGTATTTTCTCCTTTATGTTATTTTAAACGTCTTCTGTTGTACAATTAATGTTTTTCAGCTGACGAGCAGCTCCTATGCTGCTGCCAGCCTGCCCCAAATGGGGAATTGAAGTACAATAAAGAAAAAAAGAGTTATGAACAGCATATCTAGGGTTGGATCCCCTCGCCTTCAAATTGGAGCATTACACTGCCTGGTCTACTCTCAGGGTGCAATCAACGCTTTTGGGAGAGCCCACTGCTGCTGCCACTGCCGCCGCCACTGCCATCTCAGTCCATCTATCCGGCTGGCCACCGCCCATTCATGAGCTGCCGCCACCCTGGTGGAGCTCTGCCCCACCCCAGTTACTGCCATCGCCGCTGTCCCCAGTTGTGGATGACAAGCCGCCCCTGTTGCCATCATCGTCCAGCCCCTACCTGGAGGGATTTGCCAGACTGACTTCATTGTTTGTCAGAGGGGCAGCCGCACTGCCCAGGTCGAGCCGCCACTGCCATCCCTTGCTGAGGGGTACTTTCTCACCTCTGCTGCTGCCGCCACCTCCACTTTCCTTTGCCAACACCGCTGTCTTCGCCGCTGTTGTTTCATTCCTGCCACCGTCACCACCACTGTCGCCATCACCTCCATCACCATCTTCACCACCAACATGGTCCACCCTACCACCTCCATCATTTTCAACTCCCCTTCCACTGCTCCAACCACCACCACATGGAGTTCATCTGCAGACCCCACCTCTGTTATCCCTTGCCTCCCTGTCCGCCCTACTCCTGCACTGTTTTCTACTGTCACTTCCCCCACCCTTAGCTGCAACTCCATCGTCATCTTTAGAATTCCCACCACTCTCTGCACTATCTATATCAGGCTCCTAGCCAGCACAATCTCAGTATAATGCACCACAGTCTCTGCCACAACCATACCTCCATTCCCTACATCATCTGCTCCTCAGGGAGGACCTACATCCTGACATCTAACCCTCCAACCCATCCCCCAGCCCCTTCCCAACCTGTCCTATCCAAGAAACCTACGAAATGCCCTAATGTTGACCCTGCTCTCACCCTACTCATGAAGAAACCCCCTGATCCCTGTGACCCACCCACCCCCATGGATGTGACTCCAACCCCAACCTCTACATCTCCTTTGACCCAAACCTTTATCCTCTCAAATTCTGACCCTCAGTTCCTTGATGCCTGCACCCTAACCCTGGCCATCCGTAAATACTTTGCCAAAGCCCCCTCTTCCTTCTCATTTCTTGCAAAAACTCAATCAAATCCCCCAATGCATCCTTCCACACCGATCTCCTTTCAAAAATCCCACTTGTCCACTTTGGCCTATAAGCCACCCTCACCCCCTACAACAACCCCTCCTCTCTCTTACAGCCTCAGCCTCCCTGACGTCTGCCAACATTCACCGCCATGATCAGGAAGTTTAGCCCCATGGTCATGGATGCTGAGGTATTGGCAGAACTCAATTCCCACCCTGACATTGAAATCCACTTGACCCATCACATCTTTAATGATGCCGAGTTGACTTACTCTATGAAAATGTTCACCGAATCCTCCTCCTCCACTGACTACCTCCTTACAGAGGGAGGCCTCATCCTTGACAGATGCCACAAAGTTGACCCCTCCTGTTCCTCCCTCCAATCCTACTGCTGCCAACGATGTCTTAAATATAAGGTGTATGTCACTGCCGATTGTAAGAGTGCCCCTACCTGTTTCCACTGCAAACAAACTTCCTCAAGAACTGTTCCAACCTTGCCTCTCCTGCCTCCTGTAATACCTGCAATGACTCCCATCCTACCTACTCATATAAATGCAAAGCAAAGCCTCCTCCCATCACCCCAGAGCTCATCATTTCCATTCATCCAGATTCCATCCACCCCAAAAACTCCCTCTACCCTCCTCCAACTACAGGGGACATCACCCACTTCATCACCATTGTCCTACAAAACATCCACCCTTTCCAATGCTCCCACACCCATTCCCAAATTGCCCTCACTACCCATTCCATCTTTCATCTCATCACTTATGCCACCTACTCCCACAAACAGGCCCACTTCGCCTTCACCTCCTCACCACCCTCACAACAACATCACAGTAACCTTTACCATAATATCTGCTCCCTTCCCATCCACAAACACCTCTTCCTGCTCACCCTCAATCAACACCCCATGGATGCCTTTATACTAAATGAAACCTTCATCCAACCCGATCTCTCCATCTCCACAGCCCCTTACACACTCCACCACACTGATAAACCATACCCCTAGTGTGTGGTGGGGTTGCTATTGGCCACCTTAAACACCTCCCTGTTTGGCCCCAACCTTTGGTCAACAATCCCTCAGCCTCTTCTTCCCCACCCTTACTACGTCTGCCCTCGCACCCCTATCCCATGTGATTTCCTGGCCCACACTGATCACACCTTCGCCACCTACATGACTGCTGCAGATCTCAATATCACAACTGTTTTCCTGCTTATCTCCAGCGGTGGGATCGGTTTATCACCACCCTCCAGGGAGACCTGGTTCCCCATCCCCAACAAACCCAACCTGAATTCAACACTACTCCTGATGTGATCCTAGCCTCTCTCAACCTCCTTGGGTGCATCACTACAGAAGTCCTTGACCTCACTAGCAGTGATCACACCCCTGTCCTCCTACTATTTCTGATGGTCGCCATCCCTGCCCCATTCCTCAACCTGACATTCCTCCTAAACTAGTCCACGATTACTCCCACGCCAACTTGGATGGCTACTAGAACTCCATACGCACCTAGGTCGAACACCACAACCTTACCCTCAAATCTCCTGACAACATCTCCCATGCTGCTACCTTTCTCCACCAGGCCTTGACTGATACCGTAGCCACCCATATCCCTGCCAAAGCCACCCACCTCGTCATACAGCCCTGTCTCCACAGGCCATCCTTTTTCCTGAATCCTGTCTCCTCTACGTGTTCTTCTTCCACACTCATGACTGGGACACACTCACTCGCCACTGGCAATTACAACGTCATATCCACAATGTGCTTACTGCGTAGGTATGCTGTGCCTGGCGGCAGACATGCACACAACTCAACGCCATGCTCCAAATAAACTCTTTCGAGTACTGGTCTGCTTTCCACTGCCTTACTGGGAACCGTCCTACCCTGCTATACTCTCTCCTCCATGATGACTGTCCCCTTATTGACAACCTCAGTAAGGCCAACCACTTTGCCTCCCGCCTAGTTGAAGTCTTTTCCATTCCAGATGATCCCCAATTTGATTATTCCCTCTTCCCCAATGTCTCTTTCCAGTAATTGGGCCACACAGCACCATCGGAATTTAATACTCCCATCACTACTCAGGCCATCATCCTCACACTCTGCACTAAACGCAACACCGCCCCCAGCCATGACTGCATTATCTACCACCATCTCAAACACTGCCCTTCCTCCTTCCTTGCAGTCCTTGCCTTCATCTACAACATAATCCTTGCCACCAGCTTCTACTCCAACCTGTGGAAAACCTCTCATATCTTTATGTTCCCCAAACATAACAAGCTTCCTTCTGATGCCTCCTCCTATCACCCTATATGCCTCACCTCAGTGTTCTGCAAGCTCTTAGAATCCATCCTTACCCGGCGCATCCATCACCACCTCCTCCAGCACCAGCTCCTCCCCAACACCCAAAGTAGCTTTCGACCTTCCTTCTCTGCCATCGACTAACTCCTACGCCTCACCCATATCTTCTCCCTCCAGCTTAATTCCTGCAATTCTGCCATTCTTGTATCCCTAGACCTCAGGAAGGTCTATGACCATGTATGACTTCCTCGTCTCCTGTTTAAACTCCAGACCTACACTCTTCCTATCAACTGTGTCTGTCTGATTGCCTCTTTCCTCCATTGATGCCCCTCCTACGTCACTGTCCATAACATAAATTCCTGCACCTTCTACCCCTCCACAGGTGTGTCCCAAGGCTCTGTCCTCTCCCCTCTCCTCTACCTCCTGTACACAGCAGATAAGCCCCAACCCACCCCTCTAGTCCACCTCCTGCAGTATGCCGATGGCACCGACTTCCTTGGCCTCACTCCTATCCTTCAGCAATCCCAACGCCTTCTCCAGAATCACCTTGACCTTTTCACCATTTGGTGTAACCAGTGGCTCCTAACAATCAATCCTTCAAAGACTGAGGCAATAATCATAGATCATACCACTCCCTCCTTCTGGCTCCTTGATTTTTCCCTTACCATCTACAACTGTCCTATCTGCCTCTCCCCCACCCTCACCTATACAGGACTCCCCATTGATCGTCACCTTACCAGGACCCCCCTTCTCTGCTCTATCCAATCCAAAGCCCACAACCGCCTCCATCTCCTTAAACTCCTTTCTGGCTGGGCATCGGAGCTGAACCCCTCTACCATCCTCTACACCTACAAGTTCTTGATCCGTCCCATCCTCTGCTATGCCAGTCCTGCTTGAATGTCTACCCTCCCCCAAAATTCCTCCTGATCCTCGAGCACCACGCACTCCACCTCACCTTCTGTATATGCCTTCCATCCCCTACACGGATCCTCTATGACCTGATTCCTTTCCCTCATCTGTTCCTTTTCCTTGAACATATCTGAGTCCTCTAAACCTCCCACGGACTTGATCATCCTATCCCCTGACTGCTCCTCTCCTCTCCAACTCCCACCCACTGCCAGGGCTTCACCATTGTGTCCCACCTACCCTCCACCTCTACAACCTTCATCTCATTTCCCAAGATGGCTTCTGTCAACTCCCCCTCCCAGATGATGCCCTCTCTCCTTCCATTTACCTCTCCTGTCAACTCTGATCCTCTTCTGCCCTTCCCTATCTCTGTCCTTTTCCTGGGCTCCCTCATCCCCCCATCCTCTCTTCCCCACCTACATTCTCTTTGACTCCCCTATCTCCCCTGTTGCATTACCCTCCTCTGCCTTTCCCCACTCCCTCTCGCATCTGCCCTGCCCACCCACCCCGACCCCCTATTATGAGACCTCTCCCACTATCAGCTCCTCACCCGTCTGTCCAGGTCCTCCACCATCTGCCCTCGGCTGAGGTGTGTCATCTTTGTGGAAACTTTTTAGTGCAGTGTTTTAAGTGAGTGTTAAGTGTTATGCATCTGTTCCAAAGTGTAGCGAACAGAAACCATGCTGTCGCTGGATCTGATTTTTTTATCTCTTGCAGATAGAAACCAGACTGTCACCGTGTTTTTTAATTGTCTATCTACTATTGTACCTGTCTGCTTCCTGTGTATTTAATTAGCATCGCCAACCCTTTGTTTTATATACACATCAAAAAAAGTTTTGCATCACTTCGGTTCTGAGAGTTCCGCAACCTGTACAGAAAATTGGAAAAGAGATCAACGTAAACATCATTTCCGCCCTTTTTATTGCTGATGAAAACCACACATTGCCTGTTGTACCACCATACAGTGAGGCCTTCAGTGGTGATGGTCCAGATTACTGCACACTCCAGTGCTTATAATACCTGGTAGCACGTCCTCTTGCATTGATGCATGCCTGTATCTGTCGTGGCAAACTATACATAAGTTCATCAAGGCACTCTTAGTCCAGATTGTCCCACTCCTCAACGGCGATTCGGCGTAGATCCCTCAAAGTGGTTGGTGCATCAGTCGTCCATAAACAGCCCTTTTCATTCTATCCCAGCCGTGTCCGACAGGGAACATGCTGGCCACTCTAGTCGAGCGGTATCGTTATCCTGAAGGAAGTCATTCACAAGATGTGCACGAGGGGAGCGCGAATTGTCGTTCATGAAGACGAATGTCTCACCAGTATTCTGCTGATATGGTTGCACTATCAATCAGAGGGTGGCATTCACGTGTCGTACAGCCATTACGGCGCCTACCATGACCACCAGCGGCGTACGTTGGCCCCACATAATGCCACCCCAAAACAGCAGAGAACCTCCACCTTGCTGCACTCGCTGGACAGTGTGTCTAAGGTGTTCAGCCTGACTGGTTTGCCTCCAAACACGTCTCCGACGATTGTCTGGTTGAAGGCATATGCGACACTCATCGTTGAAGAGAACGTGATGCCAGTCCTGAGCGCTTTATTTTGCATGTTGTTGGGCCCATCTACCAGGCTGCATGGTGTCGTGGTTGCAAAGATGGACTTCACCATGGACGTTGGGAGTGAAGTTGCGCATGGATGAACTACAGACAACATGAGCCATGTACCTCCTTCCTGGCGGAATGACGAATTGATCGGCTGTCAGACCTCCTCCATCCAATAGGGGCTGCTCATGCAAGGTTGTTTACATCTTTGGGTGGGGTTAGTGACATCTGTGAACAGTCTAAGGGACTGTGTCTGTGATACAATATCAACAGTCAACGTCTGTCTTCAGTAGTTCTGGGAACCTGGGCGATGCAAAACTTTTTTTGATGTTTGTATTTTAACTTCCACAAATTTCCGCCATTTTACAATTTAAGAGTCGCCATTTATATCGCCTGCTTTTATTATTTATTACCTTTTTATCATGTTTTAAAAACTCTGTAGGGTGAAGAGCAGTATACTAAGCTGATGCCAGCCTGCCCCCTTTGGGGGTAATCGAAACTCAATAACGAAAAAAAAACTTATGAACAACTCGTCAGTATCGACTGAGTGGAAGTCTCTGCCTCTATATTCGTTCGTTGCTACTCTTGTTGTACATAGTCACGTAGGGGCCACTCCGTTGTGCTTTGCGTATGTGTATGTTCACCTACATAATTTGCTTGTGTCGTCGAGCCTATCTTCTGTATGATTACAGCATTTTATTGTGTGTCTGTTTTCTTGTCGCCGCCACCGTTGCCATCGCCGCCATGTTCAGTTGTCTTCCGATCGTCGCTGCAGACGTCCCTCCACCTCGTTTGCCGCCGTCGTCGTTGCTGTCGCTGTTATCGCCGCCGCCACCACCACAGTCTACTGGCCGCCGTCGTCTTCATCTTCACTGTCGCTGCTATCCTTATCTGCTGTCATCGTATCACACAGGACGTCGCTGCCATCATTCTCCGCCATCCCAATGGCGCTCCGCCGCCGGTAATTATCGATCGATCTTCTGTTCCCTGATTTCTCTTGCCCACAATAGACACTCCAACCAGCTCCATTATTTCACAACACCCTACTCTGCTGCCACAGTCAGTATGTGGAGCACTTCCTCTGGCGCACCGACCTATATCCACCCTCCTTTTCCAACAGTATCGTCTCCATCTACAGTCGCTTCTTTCGCCTACACTGCCCTTACTATGATCTCTACGGCATATTCTACCACTTCCAACGTTTCCCACACCAACCACCTTCCCTACAACTCCCACTACAATAACTATTTGCCAAGCTACCGTCACAACACCTGAAACCACATTATCATCGACATGTGACCGAACCTACTAGATCCTACTGTAAGGTCACATCCCAGCTCCTCCAGTTCCTCAACCCTACCCCATCTGATGATCGCCAAAAAACTACAGAAGCGCCCTAACGCTGACCCCATTACTAGCACCGTAACTAAAAAACCACAAACAACTCCAGATCCTACCAAACACATGCACACTGCATCCCCTGCATCTTCTCCCCCGGCTGTTTTCACTTTCCTTCCCTCCATACCTGACCCCAAATTCGTAAATGCCAAAACCCACACTGTAGAAATTCGAAAATACATCCCTCACGTTCCGATCTTTGAAATCATCCCATAGAAAGATTTGTCAATCTGTGAATCCCGACTTAAACTCTGATTTCCTCCTCAAAATCAAATGTGTTATTTTTGGTCTCATGCCATCCTCACTCCCTTTAGCACCACTTCCACATCCAAACAACCACAGCTTCCTCATCGTCCTTGCACATTCACTGCTGTGATAACGAAGATAGGTCCTGAGATTGTGGCAGAGGAGTTGGTTTCTGAACTCAGTTCCAATGCTGGTTTAAATATCTGTGCAGCCACCTGTATCTAAGATGACTCAGGTCCCACCTACTTAAGGCGAGTTTCCACAGTTCCCTCCTCTCCACTGATCACCTCTTCATGGAGGGAGCCCTGATTTACAACTGCTAGCATAAAGCCAATCCCTCCAAATACCCCACCTCCCTCTCCAGTCCTACCGTTTCCAGACAGGCATTGTTTATAAAGACCATCTCATTCCCGACTGTTAGACTCCCCTCCTCTCCGCTTCAGTGTAAAGACTCCCACTTCCTCAAACACTGTCCCAACCTCGCTTCCCCTCCCTCTTGCAACAGCTGCAATGATGCCTACCTATCTGCTCTGCCAAGTGCAAGGCTAAATACCCACAAATCAAACCAGAATTAAGAGTACCCATCTGTCGTGTTGATCATCTCAATAATTCACTCCATCCATCTCCCAGTGCTGAAAACATCAGATTCCTCACTATTGTCCTCTGAAATATCCACCCTTTCCAACGACCACATACGCTATGTCAAATTTCTATTTCCACCTGCTGTTTTTCGCTCCTCAGCACCCACGCCACCTACTCCCTGAAACCAAGCCCACTTCGTTTCCACCAATCTCAACACCCTCATTTAAACCTCTCCACTTCCTCACCTACACAACCCTCTCTCTAAGCTCTCATCCTGGTCTGACAGGAATACAGCATCCAACACTACAACATCCACTCCCCACCCATTAACAAGCCCCTTTCCAGGCACACACTCTCCCAACAATGTCAATGCCTTCATCCACAATGAAACTTTCCTCCAACGATATCATAGCATTCGAATTTCTACCAATACACTCCCTTGTACAGACAATCCCCTCCCCCTGGCCAGAGGTGGAGTTTCAATCGGTCACCACAAAAAAATCCCTTCTTGGTGACAACCCTTACTCAATATTCCCACTGAACACCTTATCCTTAGCCTCTTCTTCAAAACCGTAACTGTTACCTGTGCTACTGTCTACATCTAACCTAATACACCCAACCGCCATGATTTACTCAAACATGACTGTACAGTTTCCACATAAATTATTGACATAGACCTTAATGTACATAGTAGCTCCTCTGCAGAAAGCCGGCAGCGGCGTCACTTTACAGACTGACATTGTTCGCATTCCACAGCACACCCAGTCTGGAAGCAATGCCACACAGGATTTCGGCCTCACTTCTACCAACCTCCTTGGAAGCGTCACTGTGGAAGTCCTTGACCCAACAGGAAGTGACTACCTACTGCTCATCCTCATGTGTGACATCCCCATCTCCTTGCAAAAATGGTCCATAACTACTCCCATGCCAACTAGTGTCTACCAGGAATCCATAGATACCCAGATAGGATGCCATCGCTAACTATCCAGCAACCTGACGATATCCCCTATGCCACAGCCTTCGTGCAGCAGACCTTGTCAGATGCCGTCTCCGCCTATATGCCTACTACAGCTATATAAACTCATCGCCCCCTCTCCCACAACAAACTGTACTCCTGCATGAATCCTAACGCTTATATTGATCCTTCCTCCAGACTCATGACCCGTTACACTCACACGCCACTGGCAACAACAGCAACACATTAGAAATTTACACAATGCCAAAAAACTCCAGAACCAGCGCCAGACATGCACTAGACTCAATGCTACACTCCATATTAACTCTTCTAACTACTGGAAAGCATTCCACCAAATTGCTGGCACCTATCCCATCCCTCACTACCAATCCTTCGCAACAACCTTCCTTATCTGACGACCTGAGCAAAGCCAATCACTTTACATCCTATCTCTCTGACAACTGCTCCATCACTGACGATCCTCACTTTGACTATTCCCATTTCCTGCTGTCCATGAAGGCACAGATCTGAGTCCCAACCCTGGTTCCCAAATTCCAGTACCTGAACGTCATACCAGAAACAGAATTAAACATTCCAGTCACAGCCAGGACATAAAACAAGTATCTCACAGAAAATTGTATTACCTGTCGCCACCTATTTCCTTTCTCATGACCCTTGCAACCCTGTATAACACTATCCTTTCCATGGGCTATTATCCTGACTTGTGGAAAACTTCTAAATCCCACTTTTCCTCAAACCAAACAGACTCCTCATACTGCCCCATCTAACTCACCTCAGTGTTTAGCAAGGTCTTTAAATCCATCCTCTCCCATTGCATCCACCACCATTTGCTTCCTATTACCTATGTGGCTTTCGTCCCCCCTCCTCTGCTGATGATCAATTCCTGAACCTCAACCATCTCCTATTCCAATAGCTAAAAACCCTAAATCCGCTATCTTTCTCTCCCTTGACTTAGAGAACTCCTGACTTATGCACTTCCCATCAACTATGTCCGCCTTATTACAACCTTCCTCTGCAATCGCTCATCGTATGTTCTTGTTAATAACATCAATTCGTTAACCTTCCAACTCACTGCAGGAGTACCCCAAGGTTCTGTTCTCTCCCCTTTTCCTTACCCCTTACACACTGCTGATACCACCAAACCACCTACCTCCATCCACCTCTTTCAGTATTCTGATGACACTGCTTTTCTCACCTTCTGTCCTATGCTCCACAAATCCCAACGATTCCTCCAAATCCACCTCAATCTCTTTATCCCCTGGTGTAACCAATGGCTCATTAAGATTAACCCCTTCAACCTAAGCAATACTTATAGGCACACCACCTGCAGTTTCCGTCTCCATGACCTCTACCTCACCATTTACGACTGTCCTGTCCAGCTAACTAACACAATAAAATACCTAGGACTAACATTCAACTGGTAACTCAATTGGAAGCCCCTCCTACAGTAACTGATATGGAAGCCCTACCTACTAACCGTCCAACAGAAAGACGACAGAGTAAAACTTCCAACTTGCCAAACTTGAGGACTGCACCCCTCCACTGGCTTTCACACATACAAATACCTAATCTACCCGAGCCTTTGCTATGCAAATGCTACATGGATATCTGCCCCTCCAAAGTTCTATAAGTCCATCCAGATCCTCGACCAACATGCACTCCACCTCCCTTTCCACATCTGTTTACCTTTCCCCACAAGGATCCTTTAGCAGCTTGTCTCAATCCTGCCTCTCCTCGCTCACATTGAACATCTCTGGACAATCTTCACCATCCACAAACTCGACACCAATAACCCTATTGATTCCCCTCTACGTCCTAATTATCACACGCTGCCACGCCCTAAGCAATACATTCCATCCACCCTCTACTTACACACCCCACAAGCTCTACTGAAGAAACTTCAACCATCTCTCCCTTCGAGAGCATAAACTCCACCTAACATTTACCCATCCTACCAGCTATAGGTCCACCTCACCCTAAACTAGAAACTAAACTCCGTCCGAACAGGACATGAAGGCCCAATGGTACCAACCGACCGCCGTGTCATCCTCTGCCCACAGGCGTCACTGGATGCGGATATGGAGGGGCATGTGGTTAGAACACTGCTTCCCGGCCATATGTCAGTTTACGAGACCAGTGCCGTTAGTTCTCAATCAAGTAGCTCCTCAGGTTGCCTCAAAAGGGCTGAGTGCACCCCGCTTGTCAACAACGCTCGGCAGACTAGATGGTCACCCATCCAAGTGCTAGCCCAGCCCAACTATGCTTAACTTCGGTGATCTGACAGGAACCGGTGTTACCACTGCGGCAAGGCCGTCCACCTCAACCAGTCCACCTCATCAGGGCTTCCTCTCTCCCCACTCCTGACATATACTGTCCCTTTTTCCCTGTTTACCTTTCTTTCTCTACCCCACTTTTTCCAACAACCATTGGTGTCACCAATTCCCCACTCTACTCCACACATCCTTATGTCCCAGCATCCACTCTTACCCCATCGCTGCAATGCACCAGTCCTCCATCTTCATGCCACCACATTTCTAGCCTCTTCACCAGCCAACCTTTTCTCCTTCAACAATTGACTCCCTATCCTGTGGCATGTGCTTATAGTGACTGGAATGTGCTTCTTTTACATATTAGTGTTTCGGCAACATGTTTTAAATGTTCTAAACACGCAATTATTGTATTTAATTTTACCTTTTCTCATTACAGTTTTTAGCAATCAGTGTAAAAAGTCATCCATCGTGAATCTCAAAAGTTCCATTTTATGTTTCGTCTTTAAAAAGTTTTAAATTCAATTTATGCATCTCTACTATCGGTTTCTTGTTTTTCATCTACTTTACTATTCTGTTGTCCCTTGGCTGAAGAGCAGGTTACCTGTACCGCTGTTAGGTTATCCCATCTCCCGTATGAGGTGTGTGCCGGCCTCGGTGGCCGAGCGGTTCTAGGCGCTTCAGTCGGGAACCGCGCGACTGCTACGGTCGCAGGTTCGAATCCTGCCTCGGGCATGGATGTGTTTGATGTCCTTAGGTTAGTTAGGTTTAAGTAGTTCTAAGTTCTAGGGGACTGATGACCTCAGATGTTAAGTCCCATAGTGCTCAAAGCCATTTGAACCGTATGTCGCATGTGGGGATGAACTAACAATAAAATGAACATTATGAAAGTTGAACATTTGTGTTTCGCTACCATTTCAAAGACCTTATTTTTTTTAGGTATAATTCAGCATTTCCACACTGTTATACACGTTCGCTTTACATTGCATATAACTACATGTCCAAAGGGAATACATTAATCCCGAAACACTATGACTACTATTTCAGCGTTACGATTGCCTAGACGATCTACGTCCTAACCACAATATGCTAGTATATTTTTTGGGTGCCGGCCGGAGTGGCCGAGAGGTTCTAGGCGCTTCAGTCTGGAACCGCGGGACTGCTGCGGTCGCAGGTTCGAATCCTGACACGATGTCCTTAGGTTAGTTAGGTTTAAGTAGTTCTAAGTTCTAGGGGACTAATGACCTCAGATGTTAAGTCCCATAGTGCTCAGACCCATTTTTTTTGGGGGGGGGGGGGGGTCCTCGTGCGTCTACCTCGAGCTAGGCTGCTATACATTCTAGTATTAAATGTTTAGAATATTTAACACAAAGTAAAGAAAAAGAAATAAGAGAGAGAAAAGAAAAATTTTTATGATAGCTTCTGTTTCATTTCAGATTATTGCCACTCTTCTAAGCTTATCTAAACGGTCATAGTGAGTATCATCCATTACTCGTTCGGGTATTGTAATAGGATTACAGTTAGTCATACTCTCGTAATGTTTGATATTGTGATGGTTGTAAACTGATAACAGCCGAACCGTTATTACTATCTAATATTGTACCCTTAAAGTTTTTTTAAAAAAATTAAACGTTCCTTTTATCGTAATAACTTCTCTCTTTTAAATTTCCAGTTGTTGCCACTAATATAGGCTTACCTAAATCATTCTGTCGTATGTCATTTATTATGTCTTCGACTGGTTTAGTAGGACTACATCTGGTGATACACAGGCCTACACTGATAAGTCCAAACATTATGACCACTGCCCACCGCGAGGTTGAATTCCTCCTGGTGGTGTCGCGGGCATGTGACGCAGTAAGAAACAATAAACACAAGAAAGATGATTGGGCAGTCATTTTAGCGAAGATCCATTGATGTAAGCAGTTTTGAAAAAGGGCACATTGTTGTGGCGCTGTAGCTGGAAACGAGAATCTCTCAAAGGGCGAAACTGGTCGGCTGTTGGCGTTCCACTGTCGTGACTCCCTATGGAAAGTGGTTGAAGGATGGCGGAATAATGCGTAATCACAAGACATAGAAGTACGAGGATCCCCCATTGTGTAATACAGGGCAGGCAGCGATCTGTGGCAGATCCGACGACAGCGTACACTGCTGACGTAGGCAGCACACCGTTCAAAGGCTATTTTTGAACATGGGGCACCACATCATACGACCCCTACGTGTTGATCCAACGACAGTGTCAGTTACGATTGCAGTGGGTACAGCATCGCTGATTTTACACCGTGGATCAATAGAAACGTGTCGCCTGTTGAATGAATCGCATTTCTTATTACACCAGATCGATGTATAGGACGTTACATGATGTCATCCAGGTGAATGGCTGCTTGAACTGTGAACCGCGCCACAGATGCAGGCCGGTGACAGCAGAACTATGCTACAGGGTGCACTGAGTTGGGCTTCTATGGGACCTGTGGCAGTACTTGAAGACACCATGGCAGCAGTGAACTACGTGAACAGTACTGCAGACCACGTGCACGCTATCGTGGTTGAAGCCCTCTCTGATGGCGACGACATCTTTCAGAAGGATAACTCTCCACGATACAAGGCCAGAATCGTGCTGCATTGGTTTGAGGAGCACGATAGTGAAGTCACATTGACGTCTTAGCCAGCAATGCCCCTGATCCGTGCCCGTTGGAGCACGTATCGGGCGTCAGCTGTGTGCCGACAAACCAGCGTCCCGTAATTTGCGGGAATTTAGTGACCTGCATGTAAGCATTTGAAGCAATACACTACTGAAAACCTATCAAAGACTTGTAGAACCTATGCCAAGCAGAATCGCTGCTGTACTGTGTTTGAAAAATAGACCAACACACTACAAACAGGTGGTCATTATATTTTGGCTCATCAGTATATGCAAATTTTGTATGGTGATGATTGTAAACTTATTCTTTCACAACTTATATTTTATTTCTGATCAGTGTCAGTTTTATGTTTATATTGTGCCGTACCAATATGTGCAAATTTGTCTTCTGTTTTGATTATTGACTAACGACTATGTCTGTAAAGACGTTCACGACGCTAACAACGCACATTTGATCCGGTCAATGTATGAGTTTCTCCTCCATAAAAATAGTACAGATATAGCTTTGTGAAGTTGTTCGCTATGTTCTGGCATGTAGTTCATCGCAATGTATTGTTGTTTGTAAACTTATTCATTGACTTCACTTCAGTGATAATGCTAGCACCACCTACTGACCTCCGTTTACTTCTTAGATAATATAATCGCCACACTCAGTTTGGAGGAGGAGGAGATTAGTGTTTAACGTCCCGTCGACAACGAGGCCATTAGGGACGGAGCACAAGCTCGAATTAGGAAAGGATGCGGAAAGAAATCGCCCGTGCCCTTTCAAAGGAAGCATCCTGGCATTTGCCTAAAGCGGTTTAAGGAAATAACGGAAAACCTTAATCTGGATGCCCGGATGTGGGTTTGAACCGTTGTCCTCTGGAATGCGAGTCCATTGTGATAACCACTACGCCACCTCGCTCGGTGACAGTCAGTTTGGCACTGGTTCTCTTCGGATAGACAAAGGCATTGCCAAATATGCTTATATGAGATGAGATACGCATGGTATTCAGTCCATGTCCTCACTTTCATGAGATTGTTACTAAAATTTGATTTAAATATACGATACCAACTGAAATTATTGTATGTGGAATACTAAGATGCATATTTGTGTTATTGTGCACATATTTGCTATTGTTAATTTCCTTGTACACTTAATTCCACAACTTCAGTCTGATGATGAAATTTTGAAACGCATAACGCTTAATAAAGAATATTACGACCACGACATTTCTATACAGCACAGTTGTTTCCGGTTTAGTTAGTATTGTCGTTAGCCAATCGGGTCACTGCTCGCGCAAATTCAAGCTCTTGCCAGCACTAAAATATGGTAATGTACATACGTCTGGGGGCAGGGAGTTACCGTTTGTTGAAAAGCTCATTGCCAGTTAAAATGTGCCTTTTCGGGAGTGATAAATTGAAGCTAGGTGCGCAAAAGCTACGTTTATTCAGTTTGACGAAGTAAGTGATTGGCTAATTTCCGTGCTAATTAAATCGGAATCGGCGCAACGCATCGAATTTTTTTCTTAATAATTATTTCTCGGTACAACCTACCCCGCAACGCTCTTACAAGCTTTTCAGACTATTTGAGGTTAGGAATCTGGGTCGGAGAAACCAGCTTAAGGAGATAATAAGAGTAAAATCATATTACCGTGTACTTTTTATTTACATTAGTACAGTTAACTGCGAACATCATCATTGACACAATGAACGTACCATTTGTACTGTATCCGATAACGCATGTCGAACTCTCTGCACGAACCTCAAGTACAGGTGGCCATTCACACGGCCAGGTAGAACATATGGCCCAGTGAGATTTTCGTCTACAGTGCCGGCCCAGATATTCACAGCAAAACGTACTTGATGGTGTGACTCCACTATAGCGTGAGCACAGTACGCGTAATCTTGTACCTGTGATAGTTGTAAATAAGCTGTAAAAGAGTAATGCTAGACTTGACTACCGTTGACAAGTTTACTTCCATATCTCCTTATGGTGGCTTCTCTGAACCCAAGTTACCTACCTCAAATTGTTCAGTGGAGCATTCTCTATGTTTTGTTACATTTTTGGACGCTCTTACGGAAACATCCTATATATGAGTGATATTTTTACTGTAAGTACCTCACTGCTCTCTTCTGAATTACCAGCATTCTTTTTCAGCGCCACCATGCACATTCCCGCATAGATGAATGAAATAGAAGAGGTGTGGGAACAGGAGTCCGTGTAATATTGCGCTACGAACATAGTAAATGAAAAAATAATTTAGAACTTCAAAATGTGTTTCGAACATACAGATTGGAAAGATACAATGTAGTCTGTAATAGTCGTAGCCTACTTAGAAAACTGTTGTCCTAAATAATAACATTTGCAAGTGTGATAAACGTTTCTAAAATCTGGTTGCAACAGCATCAGAGTACCATGCAAAGTAAATATGAAGAACAATCATCAGAGAATCGATATGGGTATTTTCATGAAAAGGGGGCGTCTCCTCCAGCAACTGTAGAAGAACAGTTCGAAAAATAATAAAAAGTGGGATAGGAAAACGCTATGAAATAAATGAGTAAGTTACTTAAAGGTAGGTTAGACAATGGAACTGTAGAGAAATAGCTTGGAAGTGGTTCGATGATCCTCTGCGAAACACTTAATTGTGAATTCAGAGTAGACCTGTAGATGTAGATGCACGTAGAGATTGACCAGTAAATAATGCACTGATCAAAGAAAGCACAAAAGTTAAAGATACTTTTAATAATTTTTTAAAGGTAAGTAGCGTAAAAAGCAGGTCCAAATATTTGCATATTGGATGACATACAGTTCTCAAGAACACTGTTTGATAAATTTTGACTTTTGCATATTATTCGTCATAGGCAGATCAACTACCACTACTGATGGACATCGTAGTTCATTTTTATGTGGGCGAGGATCGGTTTAAGCCCCAAGCGACGTAAGACGCCACTTTGGGCGCTAAGCTGTAAGATTTCTGTACAGGACGTATCATAACTAACAGGGGCTGCCACAGGAGCTCAACTGTAAGGTCCGTGTTCAGTGCGTATTAGAATTCGTAGCAAAAAATAACACAGGCGAAAGTATATGAGGGAAAAAGGGTGAGTGCCAAATGATAAGTCACTTGTTCTTGTAATGGCCCTGTACAGGTGTGGAGTTAAGACCATCTCTCCAGTTTGCTGGACGGTGTGCCTGACTGCCGGCTAGCAGGGAGGTCTACGGCTCTCGCACGCTGAACTTCTCTCACCGTGTGAGATTCAGCGCGGATGCTTCGTGGGCTCGTATGACTTCGTGAACACCAGGGTGCGCAAGCTGGCCGATCTCCGATGTTTTTCAAGCGATTGTAAACAAACTACTCGGTCAAAAAATTTGATTCTCACACATCTCATAGCTAAATTCGTCAGTTACATCATAGCTGCCTATCATTTCGCTGATGCATTGTTAGTGTGATATTTCGAGGGTAAGTAAACGACTGCAAGAATTTCGGAAAAACTGCATTGAAAGATAGGGATTGCTATCAATTTGTGTTTGCTGCATGTTAGGTCATACGCTGCTGCATAGATGAAATGTAGCCAACGAAATGAATTATCCTTTAAACTGGGAAGAACATTGCTATGTGTCACGAGTCTCACGAAAATGTAATTTATGTAAAGCACATCATACCTAACTCACGCGCCAGCTAAAAATCCAGAATGAAATATTCATAACATTCCTTGTATCTCATAAACGGGTTGCAATATCGCAAAAAGATATTGGCGAATGATAGTGCGCAAAGAGGAGAGTACTTTGCTATATGATTAATATGCGGAACATCCATATCTAGCACGATATTTATGCAACTACAGCTTTCCTTAATGAAATAATGTAACTTGTAAGAGCCATCGATTGCAGATGAAACGAGAATTGCTGTGCGTTTGGAACAATATATGTGAAGAATTTACAGTTATACTGTGAATTGGAATTTTCATTAACTATTGATTTTTCTTTCCCCCAGTAGCTAGTTTAGCAATACACTGTTTCAGTATTCTGTCGAAATTTCAACTATGTTAGAATGTAAATGAGATGGATAATTGTAGGCTCTGCTATGCTTTGGCAAGAGAAGCAGGTTTTAACAAGGCAACAAGGTAACAGGTATTACTCAAACCTTGTCACTGGTAATGTTTCTCTGAAGGAAAAAAAGGAATAACAAGCCTGGCGAAAATAAATCGCTACTTCTATTGAAGTTTCAAAATATTTTTAGTACTGAATGATATGCACTGAAAATGGGCAATGGATTTTATTTATATATCTCAAAGATCTTAGAAACATGAGGACATTCAAATCTGCAGAATCCTGCAAGCTAACCATCGATGTGTAAACAGATTATCAGCGCCTTCGGTGACGTTTATGGCGAAAAAGTTCGATCCTTTATTCTGAGTAGGGACAAGAAAGAAAAGATGGCGCACTGCATGCTGTTAATTCTTTTCATATTCCTTAGATAACTGAAACAAAGAAATAAAAACTGTCGGCCAGTTTCAGTCCATACCATTCGTTATTAAAAATACACTACATTACATAAAGTTCCGCCGAAATTTCAACAGAAGTAGCAATTTATTTTGCCCAGACTATTCCATTTGTTTTTATTCATATGCCAGAGATCAGTTTTCAGTAATACGAAAGTTGCCTTGCGGCCACGTTAAAATTTACTTCTGTTGCCAAAACAGAGTGTTTCATAAATATTCATCCCACTGATATTCTAATACAGTTGAAACTGCGACAGAATTATTAGAACAGCAACTGAGGGAAAGTCAAGTCAATAGTTTACGAAAACGCCCATTCACTACATAAAAATAAACTGTCAATTCTTCCCATCTGTTTTCTCAAACTTACAACAATTCTCATTTCACCAACTATCGATGAGCCTCAAAAACCACATTATTTCATTGCAAAAATCTGTAGTTGCTTGAATATCACACTAGATAAGAAATTTTTGCGTACTGATCATATGCCAAAATACTCTTGTTTCGGGATCTCAAACCGTTTATGAGGTAAGAGGAATGTTATGAATATTTCATTCTGGCTATTTCACTGGCGGGCGAGGTCGCGGTGAAGCGATTTACATAAATCCATTTTCTCAAGATTGGTGATAGACAGCGATAGCCTTCCAAGTTTAAATAATGGTTCAATACGTTAGCTACATTTAATACGCAACAACATATGATCTAACATGCACCAAACGCAATTCTCGCAGTAGTTTACTAAATCTCGAAATATCACAATAACTATGCCCATTAATGAAGTGATAGACTTGTGACGTCAGATGGCAAACACGACTCCTGGTTGGCCAGAGCAGGTAGAATTCAAGGAACCTTACAAGGATAGTAGCATCGGACCTATCACAGAAAACACCTACATCTACATCTACATGGATACTCTGCGAAACACATTTAAGTGCTTGGCAGAGTGTTCGTCGAACCACATTCACAATTGTCTATTATTCCAATCTCGTATAGCGCGCGGAAAGAATAAACACCTATATCTTTCCGTACGAGCTCTGATTTCCCTTATTTTATCGTGGTGATCGTTCCTCCCTATGTAGGTCGGTGTCAACAAAATATTTTCGCATTCGGAGGAGAAAGTTGGTGATTGGAATTTTGTGAGAAGATTCCGTCGCAACGAAAAACGCCTTTCTTTTAATGATTTCCAGACCAAATCCTGTATCATTTCTGTGACACTCTCTCCCAAATTTCACGATAACACAAAACGTGCTGCCCGTCTTTCAACTTTTTCGATGTACTCCGTCAGTCCTATCTGGTAAGGATCCCACACGGCGCAGCACTACTCTAAAAGAGGACGGACAAGCGTTGTATAGGCAGTCTCCTTAGTACGTCTGTTACATTTTCCAAGTGTCCTGCAAATAAAACGCAGTGTTTAGTTAGCCTTCCCCACAACATTTTCTATGTTTTCCTTCCAATTCAAGTTGTTCATAATTGTAATACCTAGGTGTTTAGTTGAATTTACAGCTTTTAGATTAGACTGATTTATCATGTAACCAAAGTTTAATGAATTCCTTTTAGCACTCATGTGGATGACCTCACTTTTCATTATTTAGGGTCAACTGCCAATTTTTGCACCATTCAGATATCTTTCCTAAATCGTTTTGCAATTTGTTTTGATCTTCTGATGACTTATTAGTCAATAAACGACAGCGTCATCAGCAAACAACCGAAGACGGCTGCTCAGATTGTCTCCAAAATCGTTTATATAGATAAGGAACAGCAAAGGGTCTATAACACTACCTTGGGGAACGCAAGAAATCACTTCTGTTTTACTCGATGACTTTCAGTCATTTACTACGAACTGTGACCTCTCTGACGGGAAATCGCAAATCCAGTCACATAACTGAGACGATATTCCATAAGCACGCAATTTCACTACGAGCCGCTTGTGTGGTACAGTGTCAAAAGCCACCTGGAAATCCAGAAATACGTAATCGATCTGAAATCCTTTGCCAATAGCACTCAGCACTTCATGTGAATAAAGAGCTAGTTGTGTTTCACAGGAACGATGTTTTCTAAACCCATGTTGACTGTGTGTCAATAGACTGCTTTATTCGAGGTAATTCATCATGTTCGAACACAATATATGTTCTAAAAATCCTGCTGCTTATCGACGTTAACGATATGGGCCTGTAATTTATTGGATTACTTCTACTACCTTTCTCGAATATTGGTGTGACCTGTGCAACTTTCCAGTCTTTGGGTACGGATCTTTCGTCGAGCGAACGGTTGTATATGATTGTTAAGTATGGAGCTACTGTATCAGCATACTCCGAAAGGAACCTAATTACTATGCAGTCTGGACCAAAGACTTGCTTTTATTAAGTGATTTAAGTTGCTTCACTACTCCGAGGCCGGCCGCGGTGGCCGAGCGGTTCTAGGCGCTTCAGTCCGAAACCGCGCGACTGCTACGGTCGCAGGTTCGAATCCTGCCTCGGGCATGGGTGTGTGTGATGTTCTTAGGTTAGTTAGGTTTAAGTACTTCTAAGTTCTAGGGGACTGATGACCTCAGATTTTAAGTCCCATAGTGCTCAGAACCATTTTGAACTACTCCGGGGGCATTTACTTCTACGTTACTCATGTTGGCAGCTGTTCTCGATTCGAATTCTGGAATATTTACTTCGTCTTCTTTTGTGAAGGCATTTCGAAAGCCTGTGTTTAGTAAATTTGCTTTGGCAGCTATCGCGCAGAGAAGGCATTGATTGTTTCTTGCCGCTAACATACTTCACATACGACCAGAATCTCTTTGGATTTTCTGCCAGGTTTCGAGACAAAGTTTCGTTGTGGAAACTGTTATAAGCATATCGCATTGAAGTCCGCACTAAATTTCGAGCTTCTGTAAAAGATCGCCAATCTTGGGAATTTTGCGTGTGTTTAAATTTGGCATGTTTGTTTCGTTGTTTCTGCAACAGTGTTCCAACCAGTTTTGTGTACCAAGGACCATCTGCTCCGTCGTTTGTTAACTTATTTGGGATAAATCTCTCAATTGCTGCCGACACTACTTCTTCGAATTTAAGCCACATCTGGTCTACACTTACATTATTAGTTTAGGATGAGTGGAGATTGTCTCTTAAGAAGGCGTCAAACGAATTTTTATCTCCTTTTTTGAATAGGTATATTTTTCGCTTATTTTTCGAGGATTTGGGGATTACAATATTCAGTCTCGCTATGACAACTCTGTGTTTACTAATCCCTGAATCGGTTTTGATGCTCGGTATTAACTCAGGGTTTTTTGTTGCTAAGAGGTCAAGTGTGTTTTCACAACAGTTGACTATTCGTGTGGGCTCATGAACTAACTGCGCGAAATAATTTTCAGAGAATGCATTTAGCACAATTTCAGATGATATTTTCTGCGTACCTCCGGAATTAAACATGTATTTTCGCCAACATATCGAGGGTAAATTAAAGTCACCACCAACTACTATCGTATGAATCGGGTACTTGTTTGAAATCAAACTCAAGTTTTCTTTGATCCTTTCAGCAACTGTATCATCTGAATTAGGAGTAAAAGGATCCAATTATTATTTTATTCCGGTTGCCAACAATGACTTCTGCCCATCCTAACTCACAGGAAGTATCTACTTCAATTTCGCGGCAAAATAAACTGCTTCTGACAGCAACAAACACGCCACCGCCAACCCTGTTTAGTCTATCCTTTCGGAACACCGTTAGGTTCTCCGCAAAAATTTCGGCTGTGCTTATATCCGGCTTTAGCCAGCTTTCAGTGCCTATAGCGATTTGAGCATCAATTCTTTCTATTAGCGCTTGGAGCTCTGGTACTTTCCCAACACAGCTACGACAATTTACAACTGTTATACCAGTGGTTCCTGTATCTACGTTCTTCCTGTGTTCAGCCTGCACCCTTTGTGACTGAAGCCCTTCTTGTGTTTTCCTGAGACCCTCTAACCTAAAAAACCGGACAGTCCACGCCACACAGCCCCTGCTACCCGTTGTAGGGATGCAGCCTACTCACGCTGTAGTAAATTCACATCAATTTCCATTGTGTGCCAGCCAGTCTGCTGTACCTAGCTCTGACGTCATAAATGTTGCGCAATACCTTAAAAATCAAGCAAATGACCTAAAACTTATCTAGCATGTCAGGAATTATACTAAATTAATGTGTGTTAAATGTCAGTTCGATAACTTCAGCCATTTTCGAAATTTGGACGTTTTTCTGAAAAAATCATTGGCGCAACAGAAAAGAGCTAGAGACTTCAAAATTTATATTTAGATTCATCTTTCAGAACGATTTAATAAAAACAGTACTTTGGATTTCACAAATTAAGATTTTAGTGGAAATTCATGATTTTGTGGTTTTCGTCTCAAAACTGAAGGAAGCAAGATAGATTAAGTAGGCTAGTAAATAAGGCTAGGATGTTTAGATTTAAATAGGTTGGAGATCCGCTATGACTATGAAGATGTGAAAAGTTTCTTTTGAATATCTATAAAATTATAGCGATAGCGGATCTCAAAAGGGCCAGTTCAGAGCTCATCTACTGCGTGCAGTGTAATTTAATTAATTCTCTCGCCCAAAATATTTAACTTAGCCACGTCAAAATTTTATTATCAATACTTACCTGCGTGCTGAATGCACGTTTAAATTAAGGGCTTCATAGGCCATCAGCAAAAGAAGCTATAAATTATTATGTAACTTGAAGTGGTGCGTTACTAGCCCAGCGGCTAGTCGGGAGAGCCGATTTGATCAGGCGTTCCCTTAGCCGTCCGCACCGTGGCTTTATATATAAGAACGCTGCACGAGGAAGCAAGGCCCCAGTTCTCTCCAGACGCTGAATGACACACCACCTGTGTCGGGAGTCGCGTCGCATCGGTATCACTGCTACAAACAGCCTCGGGTGCCGTATTAAGTTACTAGAGATACGCAAAACCATGAAAACATTTCAAGTGAAGTGTTAATTCTGGGATGATTTTTATTAACTAGCTTCAGTTTGCGTATTGTCGTATTTTCACGTGCCGTCGCGGGACAGACATTCTACCAATTATTTAGCGTGGCGTTTGATGAAATTTTCATCAAATTATGGCGAGCGTTCTTTTTAACATTTAATTCGGACATTTATAGTTGCATCAGCGCATTAGACTCTGAACTGCTCTGTTAATTAGGTTGTAGGGATACTTGTGTTTTTTATCAGTGAATTTCAGAATATACTCAACTATTTTGGAAAACCGTTTTTGATTAGAAATCCCGGACAATCTCCTAATTCCTCAGAGCTATAAGCTGCAGCTATAATGGTATTCTCAAATGAAGTGGGCACTAGGAACTCTAATTACTGGCTCCACGTTTTGTTAAATCACTTTCTGGGTGCTAAAAAGTAAATAGAGAGCCAGTGTTGAGAACGGCGAAAGACAGCATTAACAACATTCTAAAAGCCAGAAACTGATTCAACATGCAAGCGTTTATACAGCAATTAGATTTTTTTTTACAAATTATTCGCCGCCCCACATATGGTGCATCGGCCGGGAAATCAACTAAGCGAAAGTGATTTTTAACTATTCGGATTCGCGAGTGGAATGCGACACGTAGCTGAGTAATAGAACAGTGAAAGTGTTACGTGTGCATGTGGACGACGCAATTGGATTAACAACACATCTGGATTGACGGAGCTGGCACTGAGTCTAGCGGTGCTGCCGGCATCGCGAGAAGCCAGTCTTGGCGCACCGCAGTCGTCCGCTGGAGCAGCCGGCGCAGCGCCTGCAATTGCGGGCCACGCAAACACACAACAGCTGTCGGAGAGCCATCTGCAGTTCAACGTGCCACGTCGCATCAGGAATCCTGGTACGCCGCGCCGGCAACGCCATACGTCGTGCAGAAGGAACTAAGTTAAGTGATAAGCTGTTAAAAATTTTACTAACCTGCACTAAAAGACTGTCGGCGATGGAACCGCCAAAAGAAACTGAGGTTAAACTTAAATCAGAACCTATGTCTGTTGAGGGAACTGTAAATCCAGACAACGGTTCAAGTGTAAATATGCATGAAAGTAGTAATGTTAAAGAGAAATATGAAGTATTGTCTCCTGACAGTAGTGTGGGAAGGGGCAATGATTCAATAATAGAGACCCCTGTAGTAAAGCAGAAAGTAGAAATTGTAAATTTATTGGATGATAGTTTCTCTGATGAATTAAAAATGAAACAGTCATCAGAGATGGTAGAGTTTAAGAAGGAGAAGTTAGATATGACTAATCAATCAGAAGTTTCGTTTAGTTTTGATGATTCTGGTGTTGGAGCTAGTTTTTCGTCACCTGAGTGTGATAAAAAGCCAGCTAGTGAGCAACCCAAAGATGCTGGGGCTGTTGATTTAAATGTTATATTACAAGCAATAGCTGCCAGTAATGCTAGAATGACAGCTGATTTAAAATCTGATATAATTGAAGTAAATAACAGGATTGTGGCCAGCCAAACAAATTTTAATAAACGGTTTGAGGCAATGGACAATAAATTAGAAACCAATAATGCTGAATTAAAGTATGAGATTGTGGCCAGTCAAACTAATTTTAATAAACGATTGGAGGTAATGGACGATACCTTCAAGGCTGGTTGCAATAAGTTGAAAGAGGATCTAGACAGTTTGAATCGTAAAATTGATTACAATCATGAGGATATTAAGAAAAACGTTGCTCAACAATTTTCTGAAATGTATAAGACAATAGAATCCCAAGTTGCTGAGGTTCGCAAAGACTTCCAAATGGAAGATGCGAAGCTGGAGCACAAGTTAACAGAAAAGATCGAGGCGGAATCTGAACTGTGCTCAGATAGATTTAAAGATGTTAATATAAAAGTAAACATATGTCAAGCAGACGTAGATGCAATCAAAAGTGATACTACTCATATTGTGCAAAGAGTAGATAATGTTGAAATGAAAGTAGAAAATATTAGTACTAACATTGCTAATATTGAGAGTAAAGTAGCTCCAGTAACTTCTGGTAATGGTAGTATACAACAAGTTGTAGCTGCAAACGCCGCTTTTATCGGGTGTCGGCAGTTCTTGCGGTTCGATCCAGATAAAAATATCCATCCGCTAGATTTCTGGAACGATTTTGAAGATGTGATTCCACCAACTTGGTCTGAGCGAGAGAAAATCTCATTTATTAGAAGCCATTTAGCAGGTGACGCCATGCGTTGGTCAGCTGATGTTATGTTAAAGTGTAAAACATTAGCGGAATTTAAAACAGCTTTTATTAATGAGTATTGGTCTAGCAATAAGCAAAATGAAGTGTTGAGAGAATTTTGGAGTGGAAAACGCTTCAATGCAGGCAAGGAATCAATTAAAGAGTTTGCTAGGTTCTGGATTTCACGTTTGTCACATTTGGCGGAAAAGCTAAAACCAGAAATGATTATACTAGGTCTTGAAGCCAAACTGCCATGGTATTGGCAAACTAGAATTATATCTGCCCCTAGAGACAATCTGGATCGTTTCATTGAATATCTGGAACGTGTAGAACGTGTTGCTGCCAATGAGGACCTAGCACGTAATAACAGAAATGCTAATAACAATAGTAGTAATTTTAGGAACGAGCAAAATAGCAATGTAAACATCTGAACAGTAGGGGCTCGCCATCCTAAGAGAGGTAGGAATGGGGGAAATAATTATCAGAACCAACAATGGCGTCCAAGGGATAATAATTTGGTTCCAAACAGAAATATGCATGTAAACAACAGTACGGAAAGTAATGCTATGCCAGTTAACTATAATGAAAATAAAGGAAACAGTAGTAGGCCGAGGCAGGAAAACTAGTTCCCGTCTATGAGGACACTGGCGCTCACCAGGCGGTTACTTTTCCTAAGCCAGTAGTTACGGGAATTGGTAAGACAGATCAGAATACTCAAACTGAACAGGTGGATGAAGTGTCGGTAGCATCTAAGTATACAACAGAAATATTAGATCACTCACAGTATTTGATGGATACCGTGTTAGAGACACTTTCTAAGTGGGAAGAGAAAGAGAAGGCGCAGCAGTGTAACGATAGGGAGGAGCTACAAAATACTGAATTGACAGGTGAAGAAGCTGAAGAAATTCATGCTTATATTTACGATGAAGATGATGTGCTCTTATCTAAAGTGCCTGTGCAGGATGTTGATAATGTACTAATAGATTTAGGACAGGAGATAAGTGAGAATGTAGAGGGTAGGCTGTTGAGGGTCGATGAACCCAATAGCTGTGACCAGTTGTCACTTGAGAAGGAAACCGACGATAATGGTAAAAGTGGTTTAGCTGTAACTAGTGTTATGCCCGGTCTGGAGGCGCAGAATCGCCCAGACTACAGTAATTTGGGTCATGTTCAACAAACTAAATGTAATGAAGTCGTGCGGTGTTTCGATTTGAAATTAATAGACCGACTGGAAAAGGCAGCTGAAAATGTAATTCAGGAAACCCCTACACGCTTCGACCTAAATGTAATGAAGACAGATGTCGATCACTTTAGTTGGAGACAAATCCAAAAGGAACTACTAGATGAATTTGAGGAGCCACCTGTACAACCTAGAATAAGCCACCCTATAATAATAGTGAATATGTTGGGTATCAATGTGCGTTGTCTCTTAGACAGTGGAAGTGAGGTGAGTGCAATATCTCAGTCCTTCTTTGATGCATTACCTGGTAAAGACAAGCTGACAATAATGAGGGTATCAGGACTAAGAATAATTGGTGCTACTGGCAAGGTTTCAAAAACGGTAAAGCAAGAAGCTTTACTACCCTTTAACATTAATGGTAATTTAATTGATCATCCATGTTTAGTTGTAAGCAATCTCAGTATTGAGATTTTAATTGGCATAGATTTCTTGTCAAAATACACTCCTGGAAATTGAAATAAGAACACCGTGAATTCATTGTCCCAGGAAGGGGAAACTTTATTGACACATTCCTGGGGTCAGATACATCACATGATCACACTGACAGAACCACAGGCACATAGACACAGGCAACAGAGCATGCACAATGTCGGCACTAGTACAGTGTATATCCACCTTTCGCAGCAATGCAGGCTGCTATTCTCCCATGGAGACGATCGTAGAGATGCTGGATGTAGTCCTGTGGAACGGCTTGCCATGCCATTTCCACCTGGCGCCTCAGTTGGACCAGCGTTCGTGCTGGACGTGCAGACCGCGTGAGACGACGCTTCATCCAGTCCCAAACATGCTCAATGGGGGACAGATCCGGAGATCTTGCTGGCCAGGGTAGTTGACTTACACCTTCTAGAGCACGTTGGGTGGCACGGGATACATGCGGACGTGCACTGTCCTGTTGGAACAGCAAGTTCCCTTGCCGGTCTAGGAATGGTAGAACGATGGGTTCGATGACGGTTTGGATGTACCGTACACTATTCAGTGTCCCCTCGACGATCACCAGAGGTGTACGGCCAGTGTAGGAGATCGCTCCCCACACCATGATGCCGGGTGTTGGCCCTGTGTGCCTCGGTCGTATGCAGTCCTGATTGTGGCGCTCACCTGCACGGCGCCAAACACGCATACGACCATCATTGGCACCAAGGCAGAAGCGACTCTCATCGCTGAAGACGACACGTCTCCATTCGTCCCTCCATTCACGCCTGTCGCGACACCACTGGAGGCGGGCTGCACGATGTTGGGGCGTGAGCGGAAGACGGCCTAACGGTGTGCGGGACCGTAGCCCAGCTTCATGGAGACGGTTGCGAATGGTCCTCGCCAATACCCCAGGAGCAACAGTGTCCCTAATTTGCTGGGAAGTGGCGGTGCGGTCCCCTACGGCACTGCGTAGGATCCTGCGGTCTTGGCGTGCATCCGTGCGTCGCTGCGGTCCGGTCCCAGGTCGACGGGCACGTGCACCTTCCGCCGACCACTGGCGACAACATCGATGTACTGTGGAGACCTCACGCCCCACGTGTTGAGCAATTCGGCGGTACGTCCACCCGGCCTCCCGCATGCCCACTATACGCCCTCGCTCAAAGTCCGTCAACTGCACATACGGTTCACGTCCACGCTGTCGCGGCATGCTACCAGTGTTAAAGACTGCGATGGAGCTCCGTATGCCACGGCAAACTGGCTGACACTGACGGCGGCGGTGCACAAATGCTGCGCAGCTAGCGCCATTCGACGGCCAACACCGCGGTTCCTGGTGTGTGCGCTGTGCCGTGCGTGTGATCATTGCTTGTACAGCCCTCTCGCAGTGTCCGGAGCAAGTATGGTGGGTCTGACACACCGGTGTCAATGTGTTCTTTTTTCCATTTCCAGGAGTGTATCAGAGTATTGTTGACTTTGAAAGAAGCCAGCTAAAAATGGTCTTGCCAATAACCGGAGTAATTATAGTACCTTTTAGTGATAAACATGTAATAACTGATGATGAAACTTGGGAGCTGCCTATACGAGTTCTGAAAAATAGGAGGTATTGGGACGAAGGTGTTAATCTTAATAACAGTAAGCTGAACACAGAAGAAGAAGAAGAAGAAGCAATTATTTTAGACAAAATAGAAGCTAAATTGAAGGAAATCGATAGGATTTCAGCCAATCAGAAGCAAGAACTGAGACAGATTCTAAAAAGGCATCATAAGGTATTTTCAGATCGACCTGGCATAGTCAAAGGTTATGAATGTCAATTAAAGGTGAAACCTGGCCAAGTGTTTTTCAGGAAGCCATACCAAATACATGTAGCTAGGAAGGAGGCAGTTCGAAAGGAAATACAGAGAACGCTAGAATGGGGTGTGATTGAAAAAGCGGTCAGTGAGTACAATAATCCTCTTGTTGTTGTACCAAAAAGAGACGGGAGTGTCAGATTGGTCTTGGACGCTCGTTGGTTGAATGAAATAGTGGTTAGGGAAAGTGATAGACCGCAGAACATGGACGAGTTATTGCAAAAGTTCAGGGGAGTAAAATTCTTAACTGCTATGGACATCACGTGTGGATATTGGAATTTGCCACTGGCGGAAAGTTCAAGGAAGTACACAGCTTTCTTGTACGAAGGAGTTTGTTACCAATACCGTGTGGTACCTTTCGGACTTAATATCTCTGTTTGTGCCTTCGTACGTGTGATGTGCCATGTTTTAGGACCAGATTTAAGTAATAAAATAACAGTCTACGTAGATGATCTGTTAATAGCAACTCCTACCTGGGAATAACACATAGCTTTATTAGAGGAAGTGTTAGAGGCTATTGAGAGAGGTGGCATGAAGCTAAAGATTGAAAAGACAGAGTGCGTTAAAGAGGAAATAGGTTTCTTGGGATATAGGATAAGTGGAAAAAGTATTCTGCCTGACCCAGGCAAGCTAGCAGTCATTGAAAAATTTGAGGCTCCCAGAAACAAGAAGCAGTTGAGATCAGTGTTCGGTCTTTTCGGCTTCTATAGGCGTTTTGTTAGTGATCAGGCTTTTAATGCTCCCTGTCTTCACCTCCTGCTGAAAAAGAATACACCTTGGGTTTGGACAGCAGCATGTCAACAGGCGTTTGAGGTGCTTAAACAATCTTTAATTAATAGTCCAATTTTGCATCATCCTGACTTTGAAAAACCATTCTGTATGTCTGTTGATGCTAGTGGCTATGGTATAGCTGTGGAGATATTCCAAGTAGAAATAGAGAACGAACAAGAAGTGCACAAGACTATAGCTTTCGCAAGTCGATCTTTACAGGCAGCAGAGAGAAATTATGGCATCTCAGAACTAGAAGCGTTGGCAATTGTATTTGGGGTACAGAAGTTTGAGCAGTATCTATTAGGTCACAAGATAATAGTTTACAGTGACCATAAGGCATTGACCTTTTTAAAGACCTGTAAATTGAGGAATGCTCGTTTGGTAAGATGGTCATTGTATCTCCAGCAGTTTGACCTTGAGGTTAAATATATTCAAGGGAAAGACAATCTGGTAGCTGATGGGTTATCTAGAAGTGCAGAGCTCTGTGATGACGCGGGAATTACAGCAACAGACCTAAATGAAGTTCGAATGTTTGCATTGCACGAAGTAAAGGAAGAAAGTGCATTAAAGAGAGTGATTAAGAACTTGAGACGTGAGCAGAATGCAGATGACCAACTGAAATTAGTGAAGAGCTATTTAGGAAATGCGAACTATCCTAAGGTTTCACAATATTATTGTCTGCATAAAGGTATTCTGTTTAGAAGGAAGAAGGTAGGTGTTTCGGAGTGGAAGCTGTGCTTTCCCTCACAACATGTAGACTTACTAATCGACTATGTACACCTGAGGTATGGGCACTATGGTGCAAAGAAGTGCATTGCAAAATTAAAAGAGAAGGTTGTGTTTGACAACATGTACCGCCGGGTGGCCAAGCGCCTATCATCTTGTGTAGTGTGCCAGAACGTCCGTGCTGCTAACACCAGAATACAAGGAGATATGCATTCAGTAGAGCCAACTGAAACCCTAGAATTACTGGCTTGTGATTTGTTTGGCCCACTTCCTGTTTCGAGAGGTGGATGGATTCAGTAAATATGTTAAGCTATACCCAATTAAAAGAGCAAATGCAAAAACGTTGGTTGAAAAGTTGGAAAAAGATTTCTTCGTGAACGTTGGCGTTCCGAAGAATTTGCTGTCAGACAATGGGCCTCAATTTACTTCTGATAGATTTAAGGAATGTCTAGATAAGGCCGGCGTGAAACATCTGAAAATATCTGCGTATTTCCCCCAAGGAAATATGAATGAACGTATTATGAGGGAATTGAACAGGCTTTGCAGAACTTATTGTGCTCGGAAACACTCAAGTTGGGCAGAGCACATTAAGTATTTTGAGAATGTAATTAACAACTTAGGACATGATGCAACTGGTTTTGCACCTTGCGAATTGATGTTTGGCCAAGAACCGCACAATGTGATTGCAGATATGGTAGAATTCCCTATTCTAACGCAAATATCCACAGACGAGAAGAAATTAAGGCTAGGGCTAATATGAGAAAAAGAGCGTTGGAAAGGAAGAAGCGTCATGACGCAAAAGCTGTACCTACTAGCTTTGAAATAGGTCAATTAGTCCTTGTCAAAACCAAAGAAAGTAAATGCAGAAACAAAGAAATTCATGTTCGTATACCAAGGACCTTTCAGGATCATAGGAAAACCACATGCCAATGCATATAGGCTAGAGTACCCTAAAAGTAAGAAACTATTAGGTCTCAGGAACATGATCGACCTAAAGAAATTCATAGGTAGTGAATGAATGCTGTAGGGAGGAGGTTGTTCTGTAACCTCTACACAGTGTGGCAGCTGTGCAGTCCCAGCTGTGTGAGATCTTCTTTCCCTTTCAGGTCTCACTCACTCTTCCTCTTTCCTATCCTCTAAAAATTTCGACCTTTTCTTTCCAAATACTAAAATTTTCCGTCATGGCTATCAAGCCATGAGTTCTGGAACCATTCTATCCACCGATTAGTGACAAAAAAAAAAACCTAATGTGACAAACCTAATAGTGACAAACAATAGAGAAGTATGACGTAATTAAGATACAAATGTATTTGAGTAACAATTATGTATAGTACCCTGGTAATATAGTAAGTACAAAGTGTTGTTTTATTGGAAATGGTCCACCAACAGTAATTTAAAAAGATATATGAATTCATGTACAAGCAGGATCTGAAGTGGTAGTGAAACCTAGTGTATGCATTAGAGCTAACTAAGAAATAGTAAAAGAGATTGCTTAGTGTTAGGAAAAATATGCAGATAAGTTGTAAGATTAAACTCACCTGGTGTAGCAAGGAAAGGCAATGTAATAGAATTGAGCAGTGTTTGTGGTTGAGACGTGAAGGACACGTCCCTGAAGTATTTATAAGGTTGGAGCTGGCCATTATTTTAGTGTAGTGTGTGACAGGATACACCTACACGTATTGAGGTTATGAGTTGGAGGCGTGAATGCGACCATAGGTACCCTTATGTTAGATGAGACAGAGCAGCTCATGGTGTCCTATAGGCTTAAGGAATTTAGCATTACGCTCCTCCATAATTACTTGATGCACTTTAGTGGTAGGTCTGAGAGAGACTACCTGAGGTTTCAGCGTCCGATCGAGTGGAAATGGATTGCCACGTGAGCAAACTAATCAGCTGCAGTACACTATGAATATGAAATAAATGTGCTATCCTATGCTTTAAATATTAATAGAGTGAGTGTTAAATAGGTACATGCACTAGCAAAATAAAGAAATAACATACTGACAGACGTGAAACATTATTTTAGCTCAGCATAAATACACTTCAAAGTAAGTAAGTTCCTAATTGCAGATGTGGAACTGACAACAGCAGAGAACCAATAAGTGGATTTAGTAGTCAACTAAACGTAGTGTGTTTTGAACACTCACAACTGTACTATTACCAATTTTGATTTTTCATAGGGAGTTAAACTGTACTCTTGCTTCCCTTTTTGTAATTAAATTCTTTTTTCATTCATAAACATTCATAAACAAAAAAATTTAAGTAGAGGGTGATGTAGGGAAGCAGCCTACTCACGCTGTAGTAAATTCACATCAGTTTCCATTGTGTGCCAGCCAGTCTGCTGTAACTAGCTCTGACGTCATAAATGTTGTGCAATACCTTAAAAATCAAGCAAATGACCTAAAACTTATCTAGCATGTCAGGAATAATACTAAATTAATGTGTGTTAAATGTCAGTTCGATAACTTCAGCCATTTTCGAAATTTGGACGTTTTTCTGAAAAAATCATTGGCGCAACAGAAAAGAGCTAGAGACTTCAAAATTTATATTTAGATTCATCTTTCAGAACGATTTAATAAAAACAGTACTTTGGATTTCACAAATTAAGATTTTAGTGGAAATTCATGATTTTGTGGTTTTCGTCTCAAAACTGAAGGAAGCAAGATAGATTAAGTAGGCTAGTAAATAAGGCTAGGATGTTTAGATTTAAATAGGTTGGAGGTCCGCTATGACTATGAAGATGTGAAAAGTTTCTTTTGAATATCTATAAAATTATAGCGATAGCGGATCTCAAAAGGGCCAGTTCAGAGCTCATCTACTGCGTGCAGTGTAATTTAATTAATTCTCTCGCCCAAAATATTTAACTTAGCCACGTCAAAATTTTATTATCAATACTTACCTGCGTGCTGAATGCACGTTTAAATTAAGGGCTTCATAGGCCATCAGCAAAAGAAGCTATAAATTATTATGTAACTTGAAGTGGTGCGTTACTAGCCCAGCGGCTAGTCGGGAGAGCCGATTTGATCAGGCGTTCCCTTAGCCGTCCGCACCGCGGCTTTATATATAAGAACGCTGCGTGAGGAAGCAAGGCCCCAGTTCTCTCCAGACGCTGAATGACACGCCATCTGTGTCGGGAGTCGCGTCGCATCGGTATCACTGCTACAAACAGCCTCGGGTGCCGTATTAAGTTACTAGAGATACGCAAAACCATGAAAACATTTCAAGTGAAGTGTTAATTCTGGGATGATTTTTATTAACTAGCTTCAGTTTGCGTATTGTCGTATTTTCACGTGCCGTCGCGGGACAGACATTCTACCAATTATTTAGCGTGGCGTTTGATGAAATTTTCATCAAATTATGGCGAGCATTCTTCTTAACATTTAATTCGGACATTTATAGTTGCATCAGCGCATTAGACTCTGAACTGCTCTGTTAATTAGGTTGTAGGGATACTTGTGTTTTTTATCAGTGAATTTCAGAATATACTCAACTATTTTGGAAAACCGTTTTTGATTAGAAATCCCGGACAATCTCCTAATTCCTCAGAGCTATAAGCTGCAGCTATAATGGTATTCTCAAATGAAGTGGGCACTAGGATCTCTAATTACTGGCTCTACGTTTTGTTAAATCACTTTCTGGGTGCTAAAAAGTAAATAGAGAGCCAGTGTTGAGAACGGCGAAAGACAGCATTAACAACATTCTAAAAGCCAGAAACTGATTCAACATGCAAGCATTTATACAGCAATTAGATTTTTTTTTACAAATTATTCGCCGCTCCACACCGTGTAGCCGCCTCCTGCGTATAGTGGACACCTGACCTGTTCAGCGGAACCTGAAACCCAACCACCCTTAGGCGCAAGTCGAGAAATCTGCAGCCTACACGGTCGCAGAACCGTCTGAGCCTCTGATTGAGACCCTCCACTCAGCTCTGCACCAGAGGTCCGGTGTCGACTATGCTGCAAATGGTCAGCTCTGCTTTCATCTTGCAAGCAAGACTGGCAGGCTTTACCACTTCTGTTAGCCGCTCGAAACCAGAGAGAATCTCTTCTAATCCAAAGTGACACACATCATTGGTACCGACGGCTGCACCCTGTTCTCTTTATGGCATCCGGGAGAACCCTTTGCACATCTGGAATAACTCCACCTGGTATGCACACGGAGTGCACCTTACCCTTCTTGTCAGTCAAGTCCCTCAGGGGCCCCATAATGTGCCTAACGTTGGAGCTTCCAACTACCAATGATCCCAACCTCTGCGATTGGCCGAATGTTGCAGGCTGAGTGGTTTCCTCTGAAACAGGGTAGGTGATAGCATCTGGTTCAGCGACAGTGTCAGCCACAGACAGCATCTGGAACCTGTTTGTCATACAAATTGGGGAGGCCTTACGTGCGGCCGCCTGGGAAGTCTTTCGCCGCCTGCTTCGCCCCGGGGCGACCTCCCACTCGACCACAGGTGAAGGGTCAGCCTCAGTGACAGCAATAACTGGGTTGGCAATCGGTGAGGACCGATCAGAGGACTTTGACGTGCTGGACGTCCGTTGGATCTCACGGACGGCCCACAACAGTGGTGCCCATCCACTGCAGCCACAAGCTGTGTAACCAAAGCCATCACAGCCTGAAGCTGAGAGCGAAGTGTCACCAACTCGGCTCGCATCCACACACAACAATCGCAGTCCCTGTCCATACTAAAGACCGTGGAAAACTAAACTATGCAGATAAACGGACTATCAGCAAATGCTGCGCAACTCTACTCTGGACCCTGACGTAAACGCACGAACTGTGTGTAATAATACACAGATATCCGAAAACCTGGCTACCGAAGCACTCAGGCGAAACTAAATAATTTGCCCCTGATTAAGAACTTGTAATATAACATGCAGAGGCGCTGGCTAGCAGACAACAAATCCTGCATGGGAGCCATCCTGCAAGGCAGGAAGTAATCTTACAGTGAATCTTACGCCATGTGTGTCGGTCTTAAACGCATGTAACCAGTAGGCCGAGACCTACATCACTGGGAGGAAAGGAATGCCCCGAGAGACCTCTATCAGTGCCTGTATTTTCGGTTGACTTGGTCTCAAACACACACACACAAACACACACACACACACACACACACACACACACACACACACACACACACAAAGAACGGCATGCTGTTTGAAAAGATGGATAGCCCACACATCTCTTTGATTAGGATACGAGAAAATATTCCTTTGTTTGTCAGTTGTCGTGATAGCATATTTAAGCTAGTATTATATTTTTTTGGTAGTATGAGCCTATCGCAGACGATGAGCGGCCTGAAGAAGCTATGTGGTACACAAGGTAGCAAATGAGTTATTAAAAGGAAAAAAGGAAGATGCTGTTCAAACTGAAAAATTTGATGAATATTTTTCTGAGAGTAAAAATGCAAATTCGAGCAGCTTGATCTTCCTGTAAATACCTATAAATAGTTCTTCTTCTGCGACGTCTTGTAAATGTATTTCAGACCAGTAACACGTTTCTTCAAACTCACTCCTTCATAACGCTACTCTTAAACACAATTAAGAGGTGAGATATTCAGCAGATTGAAGGAGCTCTGCCATAGAAAATCGGTCTGAAAAAGAGCTACATAGAAAAAGAAAAGGTTGGGAACCACTGTACAAGTAGACTGACACTAAAAAAAAAAAAAGAACCTTAGCTTGTTCGGAACCTGATGGCTACTCATCTTCTTCATTGCATCTCTCAGATGTCATTTTAGGTGATCGTTCCTCCAGAATACATCTCTGTTTGGAAACCTGCAACATTATCAGAATGCAACATATGTTAAACAAGCCGTGCTCAAGACATTAATTCTGAAGCTGTATACATTTTGGAATATAAATTATAAAAGTTCGAAAAATTCTGTACTGAAGTTTAAATACAGGCTGTAATTAGGGAGTATAGCTGATGTTAATTGTCTGATACAAGGACTTAAGCAAATTTATTTTTAATTGTAGCAAAACACAACCTCAGAGACATTCCCATTAAATTTCTTCAGACTATGTTAATTTTTTAAAAATAGAAACAGCTGCAGGGATACAATGAACAACAATAGTTAATTGTACTTACTTAAGCTGTCACCACAGTAAAAGACAGAGGCTTATAAAACTATGTACTAATGACAAATGTAGATTTATTGCAAACCACTATTAGCACCTACTACCCATCAAAGAACCCTGGAAAACACACAACTATTTTGTATTGTCTGTTTAAACAAACAGACCTTAAACTAGAAATAGGCAATACAGTATTGTTTTTCTTTTAGTTACGGAATACTACTTGAATTTTGCAGTAACAGGCAGATTTATTTACGTACCAGGTAAAGCGAACTTTCAAATGAAATAAAAGAGAAACCAGATTCAACACTATATCAACCGAATTATGTTTTTATAAGAGAACGTTTCTCTACATCGGTCATCTTATCACAGCATGCATCATATTCCTTAGTTAAACAGTCGTAAACAGTCCAGAGGAGACTTTGTATTCAACCCAATTCACAACACCCTTTATAAGTTACGTTCCGATCTTACATCTTATCAGTTTTGCTAAGATAGGTACATACACAATGCCACCTAATGCTATGTACAGTCCTTTCAAGAGAAGCAGGAATCTCTCCACATACACATTAGCACAGAACACGACAACCACATGTGAACAAAAATAAAATCATATGTTGAAGGAATGATTTCTTTCCTGGCGACAAAATTCACTTCCTGGATTAGCTACAGACGTAAACATTTAAATATATACAGTGCACCCAGATCTGCGGTCATGACCACAGAGTACAATTCTACCAACACCAAAGTGCGGCAAATACATGACGCAATGAAACATTACAATCACTTAAGAAACGTCTAGTACAACTTACATTCTTTATGTACGTCCAAGTCTCTTGCCTAAACGTATACAACGGCTTTCAATCAATATCAGCCTAACGAAAATAATCAGAACGTAGTCTACTGTAATTTGTTGGTTCTCATTCTCTGTGTAGCAGTGTCTTGCTCCTCAGTTTTCTCACAGCGCTTTCGTCTGTATTTAAGCAGTAAGTAGTAATTTAGCTACGGTATTTACCTGGGGAAAGTAACAGCTGACTTTGCCGCTCTGTTTGTGCATACGTGGGCAAAGCAAGCAGCATTTTATTTTTCAGAAATCAGTCTTTAAACTACCACTGCAGTTCAATATGAATACACGCTCGAGATCCAACGCTATGAACTCCACAATATGAACATTATGTAAACTGTTTTCGACTGATTTTATAAAAAGATGGTGTTGTAGTAGAGGCATAGATCTGCTCACATTTTCAATAATCAGGACTGCTTTGTTTTTAACCTTCTCTTTTGTATGAATTGTGTAGATAATCGTAATGTCATCAGCATGCCGTATAGGCTTCTGATTAACAATGTGGGAGAAGTATTTCACGTATTTATTCTATTGAGTACAGAATCGTGCAATACACTGGCGCCGAGTGAGGATCGCGAGTGTGTAAAGTCCGGAAAAAAGTGTAAAAATAACAAGGAAACGTGTTTATCGTGCAGTATAGTCAGTGTGTATTGTGAAAACTTGTGCATGCCATGCTACATAATAAAGAAATTCGCAGAAAAAAACTGTGGAACCACAAGAAGTAATAAGGAGAATTACACATGTGGAGCATCTACATCGTCTTTCGGGGAAACTAGTGTAATATTAAGTTCGGATCCCTGTCACTGCAAGAAACGTGCGGTTAAAGGTGTAATGTGCACGATATGTAAAACTGTGTTTCATTATTCATGTGTTAACGTAAATCCTAAACGCAAGATTTGGTTCTGCGCAAAATGTAGCAGAGAAGATCCTGTGCAAAAACTTAATAAGGTGGATTACACAAACAATATCATTGCAGTCTTAGTGGAAGAGGTACGCGTTTTACAACACGAGTGCAACAAATCCCCGCAGCTGAACACAATGGGCGTAAATAAATCGCGCAGTGAACTCCACTCAGGAACCATTAACTATAGTAGCAAAAATATAAGTCATAACTTGTGTAAAAAGTACGGGAGAGTAGGCAGAAATGAGGTATGCGAAACAAAGTTACGTTCTTGGTGTGCAAAAGTTGATCCGTCGCCGAAAACACACGAAAATTCATCGTCAGAAAGGAAATATGATACCAATGTCTACAGGGCCAGACTAAACCCACCTATTCAATTACGAAACAGATACGAAGTGCTAAGCGAAATAAGTGATGATAGTGCTTCAGAAAATATTTTTGAAAATACGCAGGTACATGTTTCAGCCGTTGCTGCTCCCCTGAATAGGCCTACGCGCAATTCATCTCAACATATGCCTAGGTCACAGCAAAAAGTACATAATCACATGGGAAAACTGCACATTCTAGCTGATAGCCACGGGCGCGGAATAGACACTCCTGTTAATGAGTCATCAGTTGTGAAATCTACGAGTAATGTCAGGCCTGGGGCTTCCCTTTCGGAGGTAATTAAGAATGTTTACACTGATGAAATTATCAAGCTGACTTCAAAAGACTTCGTAGCTTTGTTTGGTGGCTCTAACGATGTGTATAAAAATGAAACCTCTAAAGCCTCCTCAGAATTGAAAAAGCATCTGGCTCTTTTGTCTCATACAAACATTCTCTTTGTCAACATTCCACATCGCTATGATCTGCCACTCTGGTCTTGTGTGAACAAAGAGATTAGTGCTGCTAATGAGAGTTTTTCCGATATATACAGTCAATTCGAAAATGTTTGTGTTGTCGATATTAGTGGCATTGGTCGGAGATTTCACACTTCTCATGGCCTTCACTTGAATGGTCTAGGGAAGAAAATTGTAGCACAAAAAGTATTGGATGAAATAAAAAGGCACCAGCAAACACCTGCAGCACCATCAACGACAGTAACAGTAACACCACAAAAACCAATAACAGCAGGTTCATCACAAGTAGCAACAACAACAAAAGCAACAGCAACAACAAAATCATCACCATTAGCAGCAGTAAAATTACCACAAATGGTCAAACCACAATCAGTAACTGCAACTAAACCTTCGGCGGAATCAACACCAAAACCAACAGATACTACAACAACAGATCCACCATCAACAGAAATATTGTCAATAAAAGAATCAAAGGCAGCAACAGCATGAAGAATCCTGTCAGCACCACTACCACAACCCCTACCACTACCACCAACACCACCTCTGGCCACAGAAACAGCAGCAGCTACAACAGCAGCAGCAACTGAACCAACAACAACAGTAGCAGCAGCAACAAAACCATCAACAACAGTTGCAGCAACACAACACTTCCTAAGGAGGAGTCAAAGACAAGGTACATCTACATCATTAAATAAGGATTTTTTATGGCTTCAGACAAAGAAAAGGAAAAGATTGTGACAAATCAGCTAGAAAATTTGCAGCTAAGTCACAACTACTATGGAAAAAGCAGCACATTACCAGGTAATGACAAAAGAAAAAATACTTGCAAAACAGTCAGGATAATGTGTCAGAATATTCAGTGCCTCAGAAACAAAGTACTAGATCTAGAAGTAGCTTTAAATAATCTTGCTGATGTCTCTTGTATTTGTTTATCTGAACACTGGTGCAAGGCTAGTGAATTAAGTCTCATAAATATAAGCAAGTTTAATTTAGCATCACATTATTGCTGAAGCGTTTTTAAAAATGGTGGGGTATGCATTTACTCAAGAGTAGGACTGCAGTTCAAAGTGAAAACAGAATTGGACCATCTAAATATAGAAAAACATTTTGAATCATGTTCCATAGAGTTAAAAACTGAGGAGAAGAGTGAAAAACTAGTTGTCATTACAATATATAGATCTCCACTGGGTGACAAAAACATATTCTTCAAAAAAATAGAAGCAGCATTAAACACTTTTTATAGTAATGAAGTGAAATTATTTTTATGTGGAGATTTTAATATTAACTTGTTAATTGAAAGTTATGAAAAAAGACAGCTTTTGAGTATACTCAGCAGCTTCCACATGAAACCACTCTTTACAGATGCCACCAGAATTACAGAACTGTCATCTTCTCTTTTAGACAATATTTTCACAAATATGGAGAATGGTATCACTGAGCCACTAAACATAAACTTAGGTCTTTCGGATCACAATACACTATTAACATACATAAATTACTCTATCCCCAAGGCAGTCAAATATAAGTGGGAATACAAAAGGCACTTCTATAAAGAAAAAGTGAATACTTTCATCCAGTTGTTAGCTAATGAAACCTGGGAAGATGTCTTTGCATCTTTCAATGCTTTTTCTAGTACATTCATGTCCCTATTTGAGATGTGTTTCCCAAAAAAGCTCACAAAGATCAATGTCATGCCTAGGAACACAAGCCAGTGGATAACACCTGCTATTAGAGTATCTAGTCAAACACTAAAACATATCAGTCAACTCAAAAAAGATAACAAATATGAACACTTCACAGATTATGTTAAGACATACAAGAAAATTTACAGGAAGGTGATCAAAAAAGCCAAGACAATGCACAATAACAGTGTAACTGCTGGGTCAGCAAACAAATCGAAAGATATATGGAATGTAGTAAAAAAAGAAATAGGCCCAAGTAAAAATGTTAGAAATCCAGATGACTTTGTTTTAAAAGATGATCAAGGTGTGCAAGTCAGAAATCTTACTTTAGCAAATTACATTAATGACTACTTCATAAATAGTCCAATCAATCTGAGTAAAAATTGTTCTAAGATTAGTAGAACACCAATACCAGAAAAACAAAGTATTAATTCATTGGTGCTACCTCCCACGAACAAATTGGAAGTTAATCGAATAATAAAAACAATGAAGAATAAAATGTCGTCAGGGATTGACGAGATACCTTGCTCAGTCATGATGAGATGTGCTAGTGTCATATGAGACTCACTCTCACACATCATAAACATATCATTTTCAGAAGGTGTCTTTCCACAACGATTAAAAATTGCAAAAGTAAAACCATTGTATAAAAAGGGCAATATACATGAAGTGGGAAACTATAGACCAATAGCTTTATTATCGGTATTCTCAAAAGTAATAGAGACAGTCATGAAAAACAGAATTACAAATTACCTCGAGAAATTCAATCTATTGTCTGTAAACCAACACGTCTTTCGCAAAGGAATGAGTACAGAGTCAGCCATCACCCAATTCATTGAAAATATTGTAAGGGGACTAGATAAGAACAACAGTACAATAGGAATAAATTTGGAACTCTCAAAGACATTTAATACTGTCCAACATGTTATCCTGCTAGACAAATTAGAATATGTCGATATACGAGGAGTAGCTAAAATGTGATTTCAGTCATATCTCCATAATAGGAAACAGGTAGTAGAAATTGCAACAACAAACAGTAAAAACCAAAGTATTGTTTACAGATCGGATATTCAGACTGTGCCAATTGGGGTACCGCAGGGGAGTGTTCTAGGACCTCTCCTATTTCTTCTTTACATAGATGATATCAAGAATCCAGTAAATGGTACTCATATAATCCTGTTTGCGGAGGACACAAACATTGTAGTAACTGACATTAACCGGGTATTGCCAACATCTGCAACCAGAGTTATAGAATATTTGCAAAATTGGTTTGAAGTGAACAAATTAACCATAAATATCTCTAAAACTAATTATATCCATTACAGGAAAGTAAAGTCACACTCTGATGTAGATCTCAGAATACAAAATAAAGAAATTGTGAGAGTTGCTACCACAAAATTCTTAGGTGTACATATAGACGAATATTTAGACTGGAAATCCCATATCCTGTATCTCTCACATAAGTTAAGCTCTGCTTGCTTTGCTTTACGTGTTATTAGCTTTGTATGTAGTAGGGAATGTAGCAGAGCTGTTTACTTTGCTTATATACATTCTGCTATTACCTATGGCCTCACCTTCTGGGGTCATAGTAAGAAAAATCTCAAAACCATCTTCACTCTACAAAAACGAGCTGTTAGAATAATTACCAACAGTTCAAGGCTAACTCCTTCAAAGCAATTATTTAAACAGCTGAATATTCTACCCCTACCATTCCTCTATATACAGAAAAGCGTAATTAATGTAAAAAGAAATATTAACAATTTCCAATCCAACTCGGATCTACATACTTACAACACAAGAAAGTGAAATGACATTCATATAAAAAGAGTTAACAAGGCTTTGGCGCAGAAACAAACAAACGTACAAGGGAGCAGATTGTATAACAAACTACCGGTAAAGATGAAAGAAGTAAAAAATTTGTCTTCATTTAAAGAAGCAGTACTCAAATTTTTAATGACCAACTGCTATTATAGTGTAAAAGAATACCTGGAATAGCTTCATACTAAACAATTATATTTATGTACTCTGTGCCAATAGTAATTTTTATCTGACTGTTGCTATGATCTAAATAAATAATATGTACAAAAGTGCTAGAATTGTATGTGTTATATCTAAATATCAACTGTGTATTCCATGTAAGAAGTCTTTCTCGTACATCAATGTAAATAATAAAAGTTGTACATGCTATTTCAATGTGGTCTGATGTTATGTAGTCTATTATGCACATCTGTATTTTGTGTATATATATATATATATATATATATATATATATATATATATATATATATATATATATATATATACATACTATGTATTTTTTGACGAAATCCATGCAATGTACATTGTCTCTGGATGAATAAACTACTACTACTGCTACTACTTCACATTTTCTCCATTAGGTGGGGAAAGAAGCTCATAAGAACCACATAAATCTTATGTTGCCTTTATAGTGTACTCACAACATGTATGACTAAATCTATATTGTAATTCTGTTCTTTATTATTGTTTCATAGATTTATGCAAAAATGGAAATCAATTATATTAGCCTGTAGTTTCCTAATTCACCTCTTGGTGAAACACGGAATTTATTTTAATTAGTTTCAGTGAATGTGGAAAAATAACTTGCTCTACTAAGGCGTTCAAAACATATTTTAAAGGTTTTAGTAAATTTCTCCTCCACTCCTTTTGTGAGATATGATTTAACAGCTTCTAAGGCAGATGAAAGTGGAAATTCTAGATGTCTTATTGTACTTGAAACCTGTCTATGTTTCTGTATGAATGCCGTGGAATTCATTGAGATATTTTCTAGATTGCACACATTATCCATTTTCTTTTACATTGTTGCTTTTATCTGCTGAAGTTACGAAAGATTTGACGAAAATACTTGCTATTTCTGGCGGATCCACATTAGTTTCATTGTCCTTCAGAAGACTTATGTTCATTGTCCATTTTGTCACTTTTCCTCTTTTCTCATTGATGGAGGATAATAAGACACTGTGAAGTCAGCGGAGACTTTGACACCTTTACACTGTCGTATTTCTAGCGTGGTAATTACAGGAATACAACAGAGGAGATTAGTACATGTATATGAGGATATTTATACACTGTCATTCGTTATCGATGAATTGTAGGTGTTATTCTTCTGAATTTCTTTATGCAGTCCGCATATGCTCTGCATGTTTGTGAATTTCCTCTTGCAAATTAGTGTGCTATTTTTCTCGCTGTGATATTTCTCCACAAAGTCAGTGACGGAAGGAGGACTAGACAGCCTTCTAATAGGGAGCAGTGCTGTGAGACACGATGAAAAAAAAATGGCTGTGAGCACTATGGGACTTAACTGCTGTGGTCATCAGTCCCCTAGAACTTAGAACTACTTAAAACCTAACTAACCTAAGTACATCACACACATCCATGCCCGCGGTAGGATTCGAACCTGCGACCATAGCGGTCGCTCGGTTCCAGACTGTAGCGCCTAGAACCGCTCGGCCACATCGACACGATGAAATTTCGAGAGAATTAGCAGTGGTCTGTGACTTGGCTGGTGGTGTCAGTTCTTCCTGGTACGTCGAACGCTGGATATCGTGCAAGGACGTACTTAAAATAAATAAAAGACGCAAGGGCTTTTTAATTGTAAATACGGCATTTATTCCTCAACAAATATGATAACGACGATGTGGCGGGAGTGTTTTGCTGATGGGCAGTGCGAAACGATACTGAGCTAGTGGGAATTTGGATACACATAAATTTTTCGGATCCTATACGCACATAGAAACGATAAATGGAAATATTATGCTCCTGGAACGTAACGTAAATGTGGTCAGAGTGCCTAAAGAAAATGACGAGGGTGTGACTTCATCTGGTCGTTAGGGAGGTACAGATCTGACGTGGGAAAGTGCGACTTCAACCCATTGATAGCCATAAGTGGAATGAAAGACTTTACTTGGAAAATTATGTCCTGTTATGAGGAGGATATAGATTAACATGAGAAACTGATATTTCTGGAGCCACAGTCGTAAGGAGGAGATATTTCCGATACTTTGCTCATTGTCGAATGTCACCAGATTTTGGCTACGATCAAGTATAATTACACCAATAAATGTGTGTGAGCCGCGGTAAAATTTGCTGTTTTGAAGAGCGCGTTGTGTGAAGCAGTCGCCCTCCGTTTCTGGCGGTGGCGCCGCTGTGTCAATCGCAGCTTTGGTGTCTCCCTCTGGTGGAAAAGGGGTGAGGTTGCCTGTTCACGTGCATTTAAGGGGGCGCGATAAGCTCGCCAAGCTGTCATTCGAGGGTTGGATTCCCTCGCTTCCTCATCGAGGACTCGCAATGCCTGGGCTACTCTCTGGGTGTATCTTCGACGTGGAAGAGCCCCAGCCGTGCCTGTCGTGTTGTTGCCCGTCTGCACGCCGTCACTGCTGCTCGCCTCCGCCGCCGCCGCCGCCGTCGCCGTCTGGTCGCCGCCACCCGGTGCTTGCCGCCGCCGCCGCCGCCGCCGCCGCCTGGTCGCCGTCTCTTGGTGCTCGCCGCTTCTTCTGCTGCCCTCGCCGTTGCTGCCGTCTCTCGGTGCTCGCCGCTTCTGCCGCCGCCGCTGCCGCCGTCTCTCGGTGTTCGCTGCTGCCTGCAGTCATGGACGCCCCAACTACCACCATCATCTACACCTCCGCTTCACCTGCCCCCACTGTAACGTCATGGAGTGCTTCCTCTGGGATTACCCCGTCTCATCCACCTCCCCATCTATCTCTTCTCCGTCACTGTATCCCCACCTGTATGTCACTCCTGCTCCTACCCCTGCTACTGCACCTGCTGCTGCTCCTGCTCCTGCCTCTGCCCCTGCTCCTACCGCCCCTCCCGCAACTGTTGCCCACCGAGATGACTTTCCCCCTCTCCTCCCTGCAACTACCACTGCTTCCACTGCCAAGTCACCGCCCGCCGCGCCACAGTCGCCGCCACAGAGTGCCCTACCCTCTGATCCAGTGCTACTGCCTCACAGGAGGGCCCTGCCTCCCACCACCTCCACATCCATCCAGTCCCTCATCACTCCTCCCAGGCAACACCCCCAAAAAAATCTTCCAAACGGCCCAGTGGCGACCTCTCCTCTACTCTCTCATCCAAAAAGCCACTGCCCACCCCACCTCCCACTGACCCCGCTATGGATACCACCCCACCTCCCTCCTCTCCAGCCCCCTCTCTGTATACCTTTGTCCTAGCCAACCCTGATTCGAAATTCCTGGATGCCCACACCCTCACCCTTGAAATCCGGAAGTACATCCCCAGTGCACCCATCACCCAACTTAACCCATGCAGAGACTCTGTTCTCATCAAGTCTCCCTCTCCATCCTTCCATACTGATCTCCTCCAACGCCTTCCCTGCATCACCTTTGGGCCCCATGCATCCCTCACCCCATTCCTTACATCCTCCTCATCAGCCCCAACCGCCTCGTCGTCCACCGACCATTACCGCCGTCATCACGAAACTCAGCCCTGTGGTCACGGAGGCTGAGGTGTTGGCGGAACTGAATGCCCACCGCGCCCTGCAAGTCCGCTCCGCCCGCCATATTTACAACTCCTCTGGCCCTACTTTCCTCATGCGTATATTTACAGAGTCCGCCTCCTCCATCGACCACCTCCTCACGCAGGGAGCCCTGATTTTCAACCGCCGCCACCCCGTCGACCCGTCCCATTCCCCTCCTCAATCCTACCGCTGCCAGTGCTGTCTTCTGTACAACAACCACCTCACCCAAAACTGCAAGAACCCACCCACCTGCCCCCATTGTAAAGCCTCCCACTTCCTTAAACAGTGTCCCAAACTCGCCTCCCCCCCATCCTGCAACACCTGCAATGAACCTCACTCCACCTATTCCTCCAAATGCAAAGCCAAGCCCCCTCCCACCAACCCTGAACTCACTGACCCTGTTCGCCCCATTGACACACCCATCCACAGAGTCCGCCTCCTCCATCGACCACCTCCTCACGCAGGGAGCCCTGATTTTCAACCGCCGCCACCCCGTCGACCCGTCCCATTCCCCTCCTCAATCCTACCGCTGCCAGTGCTGTCTTCTGTACAACAACCACCTCACCCAAAACTGCAAGAACCCACCCACCTGCCCCCATTGTAAAGCCTCCCACTTCCTTAAACAGTGTCCCAAACTCGCCTCCCCCCCATCCTGCAACACCTGCAATGAACCTCACTCCACCTATTCCTCCAAATGCAAAGCCAAGCCCCCTCCCACCAACCCTGAACTCACTGACCCTGTTCGCCCCATTGACACACCCATCCACCCTAACAATTCCCTCTGCCCTCCCCCTGCAGCAGAAGACTTAATCCGGTTCCTCACCATTGTCCTGCAGAACATCCACCCCTTCCAGCGCCCCCACACACTCCAGCAGATTTCCCTTGCTGCCCGCTGTGTTTTCCACTTAAACACCTACGCCACATACTCCCACAACCAGGCCCACTTTACCTTCACCCGCCTAGACACCCTAGTTTAAGCCCCTCTCTCCCCTTCCTGCACCCTTCCCACCTCCAACCTCCTGGCATGTCAACAGTATTGTCTCCTCTAACTCAACATTCGCTCCCTCCCTGCAAACAAATACCTCTTCATGCATACCCTCTCCCAGCACCAGGATGACTCCTTCATCCTTAATTAAATCTTCCTCCAACCCCACCATGTTGTCCACACCTCCTCTTATCTCCTTCACTGCACTGACAATCCCCTTCCCCTAGCCCGAGGCGGGGTCGCTATAGGCCACCTCAGGCATCTCCCTGTCCACCCACAACCCCTTCTCGATGACCCGACCGAACACCTTCTCCTCAGCCTATTTTTTCCTTCCCTCACCATCACCTTTGCCACTATCTATATCCACCCTGCAGCTCCTTCCCCATTGACTTCATTTCCCATGTTGACTGTACCTTCTCCATCTATGTGATCGCTGCTGACCTCAACATCCACAGCCGTGACCCTGCCACCCTTCGGCAGTGGCATCAGTTCCTTGCCACCCTCCATGGTGACCTTGTTCCTCTCCCACAGCACACCCGTCCCGAAAGTAACTCCACCCCTGATGTTGTCCTCGCTTCCCCCAACCTCCTTGGTCGCATCGCCGTTGATGTCCTTGATCCCATCGGTAGTGACCATCTCCCTGTCCTTCTCACCATCTCCTCTACCTGTCCTGCCACTGCAGCCACCCGCCCAGCTGCCCCTCCAAAGTCTGTCCGTGACTACCACCGTGCCAATTGGGATGCCTACCGGGAATCCATTGCCTTACAGATCGAAAGCCACCCCCTCACCTTTCACCACTCTGATGACATCATCCATGCCTCTTCCTTCCTTCAGAAGACCATCACTGACGCTGTGGAGGCCCATGTCCCTACCAAACTCATCCACCCTCACCGCCCTACGCTTCCTCCACAGGCCATCCTTCTTCTGTGGGAATCCCGCAGGTTCTACCACTCTTTCCTCCACACTTGTGACCGGGATACTCTCACCAACCACCGGCAATTACAGCAACATATCTGGAACCTCCTTACAGCAAAGAAACGCCGGGTCTGGCGCCACACATGCACAGGCCTCAACTCCACCCTCCCTGTCAACTCCTCCAAGTACTGGTCAGCCTTCCACCGCCTTACTGGTAGCCATCCCACCCCGCATTACCCCATCCTCCATGACGATCGACCCTTTCCTGACAACCTCAGTAAGGCTAACCATTTTGCTTCCCACCTATCCGAGGTCTTCTCCATTCCTGACGATCCCCATTTTGATTACTCCCTCTTCCCCACTGTCCTTGACCGCACTGACGCCTCTGTCCCCCGGCTCGCCCCTAGCTTCCAGTACTTGGATCGGTTACCCCCCTCAGACATCAACACTCCCATCACCACACAAGACATCACACTCATCCTCCGCTCCAAATGCAACACCGCCCCTGGTCATGATGGCGTCACCTACCGTCACCTCAAGGAATCCCCTCCATCCTTCTTGTCTGTCCTTGCTACCCTGTACAATGTCCTCCTCTCCACTGGATTTTACCCCGACCTGTGGAAGACTTCCAGTGTCCTGCTGTTCCCTAAACCTAACAAACCCCCCTCTGATACCTCTTCCTATCGTCCAATCCGCCTCACCTCCGTCTTCAGTGAGGTCTTCGAGGTCATTCCTCTCTTGCCGTATTCACCGCCACCTTAACCAGCACTGCCTCCTTCCTCTTACCCAATGTGGCTTCCGGCCTTCCTTCTCCGCCGACGACCAGCTCCTTAACCTTACCAATCTTCTTTCCCACCAACTGAACTCCCGTCGCTCCGCTATCTTTGTTTCCCTTGATCTCCAGAACGCCTATGACTGTGTCTGGCATCCCGGGCTCCTCTTCAAACTCCAGACCTATGCTCTTCCCATCAACTTCGTCTGTCTCGTTGCTTCCATCCTCTCCCATCGTCCCTCCTATGTGACTATCCACAATTCCAACTCCTGTACTTTCTACCCCTCTGCGGGCGTGCTCCAAGGTTCTGTCCTTTCCCCTCTCCTCTATCTCCTGTACACTGCTGATATGTACAAACCTCCCCCTCCTGTTCATCTTCTCCAGTTCGCTGATGACACCACCTTCCTAGCCCTTTATCCTACCCTTCAACGGTCCCAATGTACCCTCCAAACCCACCTTGACCTATTCCTACCCTCAAATACCTTGGCCTCACAATCGACCACCACCTCACCTGGACTCCCCATCTCCTTACCATCCAAAACAAAGCTCACAACCGCCTCCACCTCCTGTCTGGCTGGATGTGGGGTCTGCATCCTTCGACCATCCTTCACACCTACAAATCCTTTATCCACCCCATCCTTTGTTATGCCAGCGTCGCTTGGATTTCCGCCCCTGCCTGGTTCTATAAAGCCCTCCAAATCCTCGAACGCCATGTGCTCCGCCTCGCCTTCCGCATCTGCCTTCCGTCCCCCAAGCACATCCTCTACGACCTCATCCCCTTCCCCCACCTTCTCCTTTTCCTTGAACACATCTGCACACTATATATTGTCCGCCGCCTTGATCCCCCTCATCCCCTGGTGTCTCCCTTCCTCTCCACCCCCAACCAGTTGCTGCACCTTCACTGTTGTGTCCCACCCTCTCTCCATCAATATACCCTCCATCTCCTTTCGCAACACAACAACCACTGTCTATCCCTCCCGGATGATGAGCTTCGTTCTGACATCTACCCTTCCTACCAACTCTAACCCCATCTTCCTGCCTCCTCCTCAGGGCTCGCTCTCCTCCCCCTCCCTCCTCCTAAGCGGCATCCCCCTCCTACTCCCCCTCCATCTCTTGTGCCTCCTTACAGTGTCTCTGCGTTCCCTCCTGCCCTGTCTTCCCTCTTCCTCTCCCGCCCAACGTGTCTCCTGCCTATTCGTGAACCCACTGATGCCCCTCCTCTCTTCATCCCGCCGCTTCCCCAGCTGCCCCAAGCTCTCCCCTCCTTTTCCATCCTCTCTGACCTTTCCCTCGGAAGGTCCCACCTGGCAGCTTTATTCTTCGTTGTGTGTGCTCCAAGTGGGTTTTAAGTGTGTTGTTCTGAAGTGTTTTTAATACTGTGGCCGACCTTTAACCTGTGCGTGCGCATTCAGTGTCGTCTCTGTGTTTTAAGACTCGCCAACTGTGTTTTTTAACTTTCTAGTGACTTTTTTTTAACTGTCCCCTATGAACGTCTCCATGTCCGTGTATTTTTACCTCCACTTTCTCCCCTTACTCTGTTTTATGTTTCTCTTTTTTATCTCCTTATGTATGTATCATTTTATTCTTGTTTTAGTTGTCGTGTCACTCGGCTGAAGAGCGGCGGATTGTGTCGCTGACAGCCCTCCCCTACCCATATGGGGCACGGGAATGAAATCACAATAAAGGAAAAAAAATCGCCAAGCTGTCAGTTGGTCAGTCGGAGTGAGTCTGGGTCAGTCTCGCGTCACCAGTTCCTGGTCTGGTGAGCCAGTTAGGGTCTGTCTGTCATCCGGAGTGCTAATATGTGTCAGGTCGCTCGAGTGGCTCAGGCAACGGTCACTGGCGGTTGGATCGATCGGTTGGTCGGTCGCGCACTGACACACAAGATGACTTGTCCGCCTTGAGCGTCGGCGCATGTAAGGTCGCACGTGAGTCCAGTGGGCCGCACCGTATAGCGAGGGGTAGTGGCATCGCGGCCGACACAAGAGCAACAGGAGTCAACCCACGACGTCGGTCTGGCTGGTGCGAGCTGCGACGCCGTAAGACGGGAGATCGGCGCGTCTTCCTGCGTCCGGTGAAGCGGCTGGCAGCGGACGGTTCGGGAGAGCGTTTTGGGGGGGTGTTGCGCCAGGTCTTCGCCAGACATCGCAGTTTGTTAGAAGTTAAGTGATTCGTGATATATTGTTTCATTTACTTGTTAATTTCTACTTGTTTTCTTGGTCAGTCTCTCGTCGCCAGCTTGCTCGTCTGTCTCCCGTCTGCATTTGTTGGCAGTTAGTGTCTGTCTGTCTGTCTGTCGGTCTGCCGTACGTTAATAGCTGGCTGTGTCATGTTTGTCGGATTCCGTGTTAACGAATTTATTGCTTAAGGTGTAAAGGCCGAATTCCTGAAATATGTTTTTATCTTGCCTACCATCTTGAGAGGCGGTATATGTGTAATTTAGAGCATGTTTGTACATTTTATGTAAGACTGCATTTCATGGGTTCTTACTTAAATGGTCATTTTAGTATACAAAGTTGCCACCCTTCCACCGTAAGAGTTTTCTTTTAAAAACAAGTTACACCTTCGGTGGCAAGTGATTTTTTTGTGAGTGTTTTGTACCATATCCATCCGTCCTATGGGGTGCATAGTTTACGTATTTGTGAGAGTTGTTAAAATTTTTAGTTTATAGTAATCTGGTGAGCTGCAGATTTGCACCAGTGTAGTCTTTCAGAGGTCGTTGTGAGCGGTCGTGACTACGGCCGTATTAAAGCGGTGCAGCAAGCTTCTCAACCCGAAAGCTCATGTAGTTGTTGTTGTTGTTGTGTCTTCAGTCCTGAGACTGGTTTGATGCAGCTCTCCATGCTACTCTATCATGTGCAAGCTTCTTCATCTCCCAGTACCTACTGCAACCTACATCCTTCTGAATCTGCTTGATGTATTCATCTCTTGGTCTCCCTCTACGATTTTTACCCTCCACACTGCCCTCCATTACTAAATTGGTGATCTCTTGATGCCTCAGAACATGTCCTACCAACCGGTCCCTTCTTCTCGTCAAGTTGTGCCACAAGCTCCTCTTCTCCCAAATTCTATTCAATACTTCCTCATTAGTTATGTGATCTACCCATCTAATCTTCAGCATTCTTCTGTAGCACCACATTTCGAAAGCTTCTATTCTCTTCTTGTTTAAACTATTTATCATCCATGTTGCACTTCCATACATGGCTACACTCCATACAAATACTTTTAGAAACGACTTCATGACACTTAAATTTATATTTGATGTTAACAAACTTCTCTTCTTCAGAAACGCTTTCCTTGCCATTGCCAGTCTACATTTTATATCCTCCCTACTTCGACCGTCATCAGTTATTTTGCTCCTCAAATAGCAAAACTCCTTTACTACTTTAAGTGTCTCATTTCCTAATCTAATACCCTCAGCATCACCCGACTTAATTCGACTACATTCCATTATCCTCGTTTTGCTTTTGTTGATGTCCATCTTATATCCTCCTTTCAAGACACTATCCATTCCGTTCAACTGCTCTTCTAAGTCCTTTGCTGTCTCTGACAGAATTACAATGTCATCGGCGAACCTCAAAGTTTTTACTTCTTCTCCATGGATTTTAATACCTACTCCGAATTTTTCTTTTGTTTCTGTGGTGTCACCGCCAGACACCACACTTGCTAGGTGGTAGTTTAAATCGGCCGCGGTCCATGTAGTACATGTCGGACCCGCGTGTCGCCACTGTGATCGCAGACCTAGCGCCACCACCAAGGCAGGTCTCGTGATACGAGAGTGGACTCGACCCCAGTTGTACGAGAACCAAGCTACCGCCCAGTTGTACGCGAACCTAGCTATCGCCCAGTTGTACGAAGCCTTTCTCTCTCATTAGCCGAGAGACAGAATAGCCATCAGAAGTTAATGGCTACGAACTAGCAAGGAGCCATTTGTATCAGTGCCTATAGCTTACGAGTATTCAAGAGAGATGTATTCCAAGGATTATTAAAAGATAAGTAAAAAGCATCTACCTACTTTTCTTCTTATTCATTTATAAGTTCTCATGTTCCAGACTTCACGCCCGTCTGCTTATTGCCGTTCGTGCACTATCGGCCACAGCGTTAGTTTAGCATTCCTTTTCAGCAATCCACATCACGGTGTCGGTCCAGCTACCGACACTACAATTATTGGCGATGAGGATGGGATAAGGACCTTTTTCTGATTGCTTACATTTATTTCTGATTGCTTACATTTATTTGTGTCATGGCTTCGCCACATTCTCCAGATGTACTGTCCGAATTTTATCGCTTGCAGAATCAGCAGACGCAGGCGTTACTGGATGCCCTTGGACAGCTCGTCCAGGGTCAACGTGCGCTGCACACCGATGCGGCCGCAGCCGCTTCACCGCTACCGCAGCCACAACCTGCCGTTGCACCGCCTTTTAGGCCCTACGACCCGAACCACGAGACCTGGCACGAGTGGTCTCGTCAGTTCGCCTTTCACCTTGCTGCCTACAGAATTCAAGGTAATGAGCGGCAGCCGTTTTTGCTTTCTTGTGTCGGTGTGTCCACATACCGTGTGATAGTGAAATTGTTTCCCCGACGAGACGTAGCAACTCTGTCCTACGAGGAAATTTTGTCTGCATTAGATGCCTATTTCAAAGACACAGTTAATGTGGTTGCAAAACGGTATACGTTTTTTCGTACAAAACGTACGGCCGGTCAAACTAATAGGGAGTGGGTAGCAACATTGCAAGGACTTACTAGGGACTGTGCCTTTGAATGTGACTGTGGTCTTTCTTATTCAGATACAATGGTGCGTGATGCAATTGCACAGAACGTTTCTGATGTTCGCATACGGGAGCAAATTTTGAAACTAGTTAATCCCTCCCTTCAACAAGTGATAGACATATTGGATAGACAGGACACACTGGACTGTGCTCAGGAATCTTTTGAAACTTCGCCAGCCGTGTGTAACATTAACCGGCCCGCTGGACGCGCTGCGCGGCCCGGTAACCGGGCCTCGCGCACGGACACACAGCGACCGCCGCGTGCTAAGCCAGGTGTGCCGCGCCAGCCCACAAATGCAGTGCAATCATGCCCGCGGTGTGCTACTAGACATTCGCGTGAACATTGCCCGTCACGCCAAGCTATTTGCTTTTTCTGCAATAAGAAAGGACATGTTCAAAGTGTTTGCCAGAAAAAGCTCAGATCAGACAATCACAATCATTCCAGGCCCTTTGCTTCGCGCCGGAATCGAACCAAGGACACTCAGGCTCGTGGACCTTCGCCTATGGACATTCATGTCGTTAATTCCACTTCGTCCAGTGACACTTTCTCTAACAGTACCAGTGATCGTCCCACAAAAACTGTGCGTCGACGTCGCCGGAAATCACGTCAATTAGCAAGTGATTCGGTACCAGTGTCTGTTCCAATTGCACAAAACAGTCGCTCTTGTCGTCAGCAGAACAATAAACTTTTTGTGGACTTACACTTTGAAGGCAAAGTGATACCATTCCAGCTCGATACCGGAGCTGCAGTTTCATTGCTCAATCACGACACATACAAACAACTGGGCGCACCTCCGTTGCGTGCCGCAAATGTTAAGCTAACTACATATTCCGGACAGAAAATTCCTGTGTTAGGACAGTGCAGCCTTCTTGCAACATACAAGGGACAAACAAAACTTGTGTCATTTTACGTTCTTCGTTCTTCTACGGCAGTGAACTTGTTTGGTCTAGATTTATTTAAGTTGTTTAACATGTCTATTGTAAATCAGGTCCTATCAGTGAATCAGACTGTGCCTACAGACAGTGTTTCTCGGCTGTGTGACGAATTTGCAGACATTTTTGCACCGGGCTTAGGTTGCGCTAAAAACTATGAAGCACATTTAGAACTGAAGGTAAACGCGCAACCGAAATTTTTCAGGGCGCGCAATGTTCCCCACGCATTGCGTGATGAGGTCGCAAGAACGTTACACGATCTCGAATCACAGGGTGTAATTGAACGAGTGCAAGCTTCTCTCTGGGCCTCACCCTTAGTAATTTTGCCAAAACCTTCCGGAAAATTGAGACTTTGCGTGGACTTCAAGGCCACAGTGAATCCACAGCTGGTGACTGCTACTTTTCCTTTGCCCCGCCCGGAAGATCTTTTTGCTCAACTGTGCCCGGGAAAATAATTTTCAACGTTGGACCTAGCCGATGCGTACTTGCAAATACCGGTGGACGCCGAATCCCAGCGCGTATTGGTGGTTACCACGCATCTTGGATTGTACCGCTTCAAAAGACTGCCATTCGGGTGTGCATCCGCCCCTGCCTTGTTTCAGCAATATTTACAAACTATTTGTGCGTCGGTCCCTACTGCAGCAAACTATCTGGACGATATAGTGATCTCCGGACAGACAGAAGAAGATCATCTTGCGAATTTACGAACATTATTTCAGGTCTTGCGGCAAAATGGTCTTCGCTTGAGGAAGGACAAATGTGTGTTTTTTGCTCGTGACTTACCAAACCTGGGACATGTCATTAATGCCCAAGGCATACATCCGAGTCCAGAGCACCTCCGTGCCATACAAGACTTGCCGTCCCCTAAAAATCTGAAACAGCTACAGAGTGTGTTGGGTAAAATTAATTATTACCATAAATATGTGCGCAATGCCTCTTCCATTTCAGCTCCGCTTCATCGCTTACGCCGTAAAGGTGTTCCGTTCGTCTGGACGCCGGAATGTGAACGCGCCTTTCGCCAGTTGAAATCGGCGTTGTTTTCTCATACTTGCCTTACGCCTTTCGATCCCCAGAAACCCCTTTTGTTGATGGTAGATGCATCGGATTTCGGGATCGGTGCTGTACTTGCGCACAAAGTTGGCTCACATGATCGCCCTATTGCCTTTGCGTCCAAATTGCTCTCGTCTGCGCAAAGAAATTATTCACAGATAGAGAAAGAAGCTTTGGCTCTCGTGTTTGGTGTTACTAAGTTCCATGATTTCTTGTATGGTCGTCACTTTACCATCATCACAGACCACAAACCTTTGACATCGCTTTTTCATCCGTCCAAGCCTGTACCTCCACGTACAGCGCAGAAATTCATTCGCTGGTCTATTTTCCTCTCGCAGTACCGCTACGATATCTTGTATCGGTCCACTGCTAAGCACGGAAACGCCGATGCGTTGTCCCGTTTGCCTGTTGCTGAGGATAAAGCATTCGATTCTTCCGAACTTGCTTGCATGTTCATTGATTCGGAAACCGATGAAGTGGTCGAATCGTTTCCGATTGATTTTCGTCGTGTCGCTACAGCCACAGCTGCTGACCCTGTCCTTGCTACTGTTTTACGTTTTGTTGCTACGCAATGGCCTTTGTCAAAGTCTCGGATCGAGGATCCGTTGGTTCGCCGATTTTTTGCTCACAAGGAGAGACTTTTTGTTCGACGTGGTGTTTTGTTGTTGCGTTCTGATAATGATCAGTCCAGAGTCGTGGTCCCACGTTCGTTACAGTCCTCTGTTTTACGGCTTCTTCATCAAGGACATTGGGGTATAGTGCGAACGAAACAACTTGCTCGTCAGCACTGTACTTGGTTCGGAATCGATGCTGCGATTACGAATATGTGTTCTTCGTGCCCGGCGTGTGCCGAACAACAGTCCGCACCGCCGCGGAAAGTCTTTGCGTGGCCAAAAGCCACTTCCCCTTGGCAACGCTTGCACATTGATTTTGCTGGTCCATTCTGGAATGCTCGATGGTTGGTTCTGGTCGACGCCTTCAGTACTTTTCCTTTTGTTGTTCGGATGTCTTCCACGACGTCCTCCGCCACCATCCAAGCGTTGTCTGCTATCTTTTGCATTGAAGGTCTTCCGCAGACTATTGTTTCCGACAATGGCCCACAATTCATGTCCGCAGAATTCCAGTCTTTCTGCCAGGCCAATGGTATTCAACATCTGACATCCGCGCCGTTTTCGCCTCAGTCCAACGGTGCCGCTGAACGTTTGGTCCGGACTTTCAAGTCACAGATGTTGAAATTGAAAGAGTCGCATTCTCGGGAGGACGCATTGTTGCTCTTTTTGTCTTCGTATCGCTCTCAGCCCCGAGATGGTCGCTCGCCGGCTGAGTTGCTCCACGGTCGTCCTCATCGCACCTTGATGTCTTTGCTGCATCCGCCGCATCAGGTTCCTGCGCAGCGGCAGACTCCTGCTTTTGCTCCAGGCGACGTTGTATTTTATCGCAACTATCGAGGTTCACGGCGTTGGCTCGCAGGGCGCATTCTTCGCTGCCTCGGCCGCGCGATGTATTTGGTTTTGGGGGCCTCTGGTGAGGTGCGTCGGCATCTCAATCAGCTGCGCCTCTGTCGTCGCTCGGGTTCTGCCGCTCCCCGTCTGCTTTCAGCGACGGTGCCGTCCGGTCAGCGCCCTGGGGACCCATCTACTGGCTCGCCTCATCCCCAGGTGTTACCGACGATGCCTTCCATTTTGCCCCATGGCGACGCGCCGCCGCCGCCGCAGCAGCAGCAGCAGCAGCAGCAGCCGCCGCCGCCGCCGACCGCATTCGACGCTTCGTTGCAGCCGCCAAGCGCCTCCCCGGGTCACGCGCCGCCGATCGCTTCCCGTGACCAGCTGTCCGCCGCCATGGAACTCCCGCCCGCTCCGGACCACGTGACGTCATCGCGCGTCGGCTACCCCGACGCAATGGAGGTCGACACTTCGGCCCCTCATGTTTCTTTACGGGCGCATACACCGCATGTTGACGTGCACCCTGGACTAGTTTTGCAGGCGTTTCCTAGCTCCCCTCGGACCGGATGGCCGGGTGCGGGTGGCACAGCCTCGCCTGTTGTTAGGCTCCCCACCTCATCGCATACGTCAACATGTGGTCCTCCCCACGGCGGGCGGAAGCCTTATTACACGACCGTTCGCCGATTTGCGGGGGAGGAATGTGGTGTCACCGCCAGACACCACACTTGCTAGGTGGTAGTTTAAATCGGCCGCGGTCCATGTAGTACATGTCGGACCCGCGTGTCGCCACTGTGATCGCAGACCTAGCGCCACCACCAAGGCAGGTCTCGTGATACGAGAGTGGACTCGACCCCAGTTGTACGAGAACCAAGCTACCACCCAGTTGTACGCGAACCTAGCTATCGCCCAGTTGTACGAAGCCTTTCTCTCTCATTAGCCGAGAGACAGAATAGCCATCAGAAGTTAATGGCTACGAACTAGCAAGGAGCCATTTGTATCAGTGCCTATAGCTTACGAGTATTCAAGAGAGATGTATTCCAAGGATTATTAAAAGATAAGTAAAAAGCATCTACCTACTTTTCTTCTTATTCATTTATAAGTTCTCATGTTCCAGACTTCACGCCCGTCTGCTTATTGCCGTTCGTGCACTATCGGCCACAGCGTTAGTTTAGCATTCCTTTTCAGCAATCCACATCACGGTGTCGGTCCAGCTACCGACACTACAGTTTCCATCACTGCTTGCTCAATATACAGATTGAACAACATCGGGGAGAGCTACAACCGTGTCTCACTCCCTTCCCAGCCACTGCTTCCCTTTCATGCGCCTCAACTCTTGTAACTGCCATTTGGTTTCTATACAAATTGTATATAGCCTTTCGGTCCCTATATTTTACCCCTGCCACCTTCAGAAATTGAAAGAGAGTATTCCAGTCAACATTGTCAAAAGCTTTCTCTAAGCCTACAAATGCACGAAACGTAGGTTTGCCTTTCCTTAATGTAGCTTCTAAGATAAGTCATAGGATCAGTATTACCTCACGTGTTCCCACATTTCTACGGAATCCAAACTAATCTTTCCCTAGGTCGGCTTCTACTAGTTTTACCATTCGTCTGTAAAGAATTCGCGATAGTATTTTGCAGCCGTGACTTATTAAACTGATAGTTCGGTATTTTTCACATCTGTCAACCCCTGCTTTCTTTGGGATTGGAATTTTTATATTCTTCTTGAAGTCTGAGGGTATTTCGCCTGTCTGATACATCTTGCTCACCAGATGGTAGAGTTTTGTCAGGACTGGCTCTCCCTAGGCTGTCAGTAGTTCTAATGGAATGTTGTCTACTCCTGGGGCCTTGTTTCGACTCAGGTCTTTCAGTGCTCTGTCATACTCTTCACGCAGTATCACATCTCCCATTTCATCTTCATCTACATCCTCTTCCATTTCCATAATATCGTCCTCAAGTACATCGCCCTTGTATAGACCCTCTACATACTCCTTCCACCTTTCTGCTTTCCCTTCTTTGCTTAGAACTGGGTTTCCATCTGAGCTCTTAATATCCATACAAGTGGTTCTCTTTTCTCCAAAGGTCTCTTTAATATTCCTGTGGGCAGTATCTATCTTACCCCTATGAGATAAGCCTCTACATGCTTACATTTATCCTCTAGCTACCCCTGCTTAGCCATTTTGCACTTCCTGTCAATCTCATTTTTGAGACGTTTGTATTCCTTTTTGCCTGCTTCATTCACTGCATTTTTATATTTTCTCCTTTCTTCAATTACATTCAATATTTCTTCTGTCACCCAAGGACTTCCACTAGCCCTCGTCTCTTTATCTACTTGATCCTCTGCTGCCTTCACTACTTCATTCCTCAAAGCTACCCATTCTTCATCTACTGTATTTCTTTCCCCCATTCCTTACGCTCTCCCTGAGACTCTGTAGAACATCTGGTTTAGTCAGTTTATCCAGGTCCTATCTCCTTAAATTCCCACCTTTTTGCAGTTTCTTCAGTTTTAATCTACAGTTCATAGCCAATAGATTGTGGTTAGAGTCCACATCTGCCCCTGGAAATGTCTTACAATTTAAAACCTGGTTCCTAAATCTCTGTTTTACCATTATATTATCTATCTGAAATCTGTCAGTATCTCCAGGCTTCTTCCATGTATACAACCTTCTTTTATGATTCTTGAACCAAGTATTAGCTATGATTAAGTTGTGCTCTGTGCAAAATTCTACGAGGCGGCTTCCTATTTTAATTTCTTATCCTCAATCCATATTCACCTTCTCTCCATTTTCCTACTACCGAATTCCAGTCCCCCATTACTATTAAATTTTCGTCTCCCTTCACTATCTGAATAATTTCTTTTATTTCGTCACACATTTCTTCAATTTCTTCGTCATCTGCAGAGCTAGTTGGCATATAAACTTGTACTACTGCAGTAGGCGCGGGCTTCGTGTCTATCTTGGCCACAATAATGCGTTCACTATGCTGTTTTTAGTAGCTTACCCGCACTCCTATTTTTTATTCATTATTAAACCTACTCCTGCATTACCCCTATTTGACCTTGTATTTATAACCCTGTATTCGCCTGACCAAAAGTCTTTTTCCTCCTGCCACCGAACTTCACTAATTCCCACTATATCTAACTTTAACCTATCCATTTCCCTTTTTAAATTTTCTAATCTACCTGCCCGATTAAGGGATCTGACATTCCATGCTCCGATCCGTAGAACGTCAGTTTTCTTTCTCCTGATAACGACGTCCTCTTGAGTAGTCCCCGCCCGGAGATCCGAATGGGGGACTATTTTACCTCCAGAATATTTTAGCCAAGAGGACGCCATCATCATTAACCATACAGTAAAGCTACATGCCCTCGGGAAGAATTATGGCTGTAGTTTCCCCTTGCTTTCAGCCGTTCGCAGTACCAGCACAGCAAGGCTGTTTTGGTTAGTGTTACAAGGCCAGATCAGTCAATCATCCAGACTGTTGCCCCTGCAACTACTGAAAAGGCTGCTGCCCCTCTTCAGGGACCACGCATTTGTCTGGCCTCTCAACAGATACCCCTCCGTTGTGGTTGCACCTACGGTATGGCTATCTGTATCGTTGAGGCATACAAGCCTCCCCACCAACGGCAAGGTCCATGGTTCGTCGGGGGGGGGGGGGGGGGGGGGGCAAAAAAATTGTTATTTCTGCCTCTGAATAAATTGTAACTTCATATTTAGAGGGTGCCTTCTGATCATAATTTTTAAATCTTTTTTTTAAAGAAAGGGTTTTTAGGAATAAAATTTCCATTTGTTGAAAGAAATTTGTTTTCATCGGCTACCCACTGGCAACTACTTCCATGCTCAAGTAGTGTGATTAAATGTGTTAACGTTCTTGATGCATCGCTAGTAAACAAAGTTAATTCTTTAAGAAAAGGGTTTTGAAGGTAAATTTATGGTTCAGTGTGGTTGGTTTTTATTACTGCTCTGCCTGGAGTAAGAGTGCGTCACAGAGGAAGCCAGTGACGAACGAATGCGCTTTTCCAGTTGAAGGTGCTAACCTCCTGAACCTGCTAGGCAGGGAATGGGTATGCAGGTGGTAGGATGCCTGGGGCAAAGCCAGGAGAAGGGCAAGGGGAAGACTGGGGGGAGGGTGGGGAGATAAAGAGAGTGAAAGTTGGTGGGAGGGTCGGTGGTAGGGCCTGCTGAAGGGCAGTGGGGGCGGGGGCGGAACAGTGAGCATTGGAGAGGGCAGGGGGTGATTGGGTGAGGACAGGAGGAGAGGGGGAGAGTGAGGTAATGTGGGGGAGTGTGAGGGTGAGCAGGAGAAATGGGCAGAGTGGGTGAGAAGGGAGAGAGTGGGGGAGAGTCAGCGAGTGTGGGGGAGGGTGGGACAGAGTGTGGGGGAGAATGGGGGAATTGAGAATGTGTTTTGGCAGGAATTTCTCTGGTGACAATAACAAAGAGTTGCTACCATCTAACGCTTTTTTCAACAGGAAGTAACTGTAGTGAGGGTGAGTGGAGGAAGGGATTAGAGTGAGAAGTGCTGGGGAGATTGCTTCTCCCAGCGTCCTCTGCTGGTAGTATTATGAACTAACTCAGTCAGTATCTACACAGTAGGTCGAGAACAGGGAGCAATTACTTTCACTGGCCTGGTGTGGAAGATTTTTGTTTGGGGGTAGATTGTGAAGGTGCTGCAACTGGACCTAGCCACTTGAGACAGAAATTCCCCAGCAGAGGACACTGTCTAAAACATGGGAGACCATGGCTGGGGGATGACCTGGCTGCCGGACAGTCACAAAAATGGAGCTTGTGTCCATAGTTGTGGGCAACGATGCTCTCTGGTAACTGAGTATGCATCATGTAATTTTAATATTGATTAACAATCCCTGTATGGCCAACATACTAATACCAGTAGATGCATACTTAATGGCAGATGGCTGGCATCTCTTGTGTTGCGGTGTAGTCTTATGGCCCAGGTGGACTGCAGCTTCCAGCAGCCAGCATGTAGTGCAGCCTCTTGGTTCGTTCAGACTGTCAATCAATATTTCCAGAAGAGGGCTGTAGCCACCAGGGACACAAAAAGGATAATGATTTAATTAATTAGTCAAGCTAATTGATAGTGTGGGTGTGGGCAATTTGATTAACTCAGGTCTGACCTGAAGCAGCTTGTGTTCGACAGAATACTGAAAGAGGCACAACAGGTTAAGAGAGTACCTTAATTGAGGTATTCCCTCCAATTTTTTTGATCAATTTAATTAATTAGTCAATTAATTTGATATCAAATGAAGTGACATGGAACAGAACAATAGGTTAAGGGGGTGATCACAAAGAAAGTGCACCAGAAACTCCCTTCAAAAGCGCATGACATTCAAAAAGAGCAGTTGTATCAGCATGGAGAGATGGTTAAAGGAGATGAGAAGGGGCAGAGGGGATGTACTGTTGCTGCCACATGCCAACAGTATTGGACCCAAAATAAAAAAGTAAAGTACTCTATGTCTTTCCTCTCTCTGCACAGACCTAGTCTTTTTACGACCAATTTCCAGATGGGGGGAGGGGGCGAATTGGGGAGAGGAGGGGAGGGCTGAGAGATTTCTCAGGAGGGAGAGGGAGTAATTTACTGATCAATTTCGCTAATTAGTCAACTAATTTGATATCAAAGTGTGCTCGTATTGCTGCAGGGGAGAGGGATGGTTGGGGATTTCACTGAGGAGAAGGGAAGGAGTAGGGGGAGGTTTGAGGATTTCTCATAAGGCTGGATTATCCTTTGGGGATCATAAATCAGCCCCATGGGGTCATAAATCAATTAGCATACATTAGGTTTGCCCATGAGTGTATGCCTGCCCCTGAATGTATGCAACCCACATAATCAATTGTTCTTGTATCCCCATTGCCCTACTGGTTTGGTTGAGAAGGGAATGAGACAGGATTGTAGCTTATCTCCAATGTTATTTAATATCTACTTTGAGTAAACAGTAAAAGAAACCAAACAAAAATTTGAAGTATGAATAACAATCGAGGACAAAGAAAAAATTGAGGTTTTTTGATGACACTGTTATTCTGCCAGAGACAGCAAATTACTTGGGAGAGCAGTTGAATGGAATGGACAGTGTCTTGAAAGCATGGTTTTCGATGATCAACAACAAAAGCTAACAAAAATAATGGCCTGTAGTCTTATTAAATCAGGGGATGCTGAAGGCTTTAGATTACGAAACGAGACACTACAAGTTGTAGATGAATTTTGCTATTTGGCCAGCAAAATAACTGTCGATGAGTGAAATAATAAGGATATAAAATTCTGGCTGACAGTGGCAAGAAAAGCATTTTTAAAGAAGGGAAATCTGTTAACACTGAATATAGATTGAAGTTCAAGGAAGTCTTTTCTGAAAGTAATGGTATGGGATGTGGTCATATACGGAAGTGAAACACAAAACATAAGTGTTTTAGGCAAGAAAAGAATAGAAGCTTTCGAAATGTAGTGCTGCAGAAGAATGCTGAAGGTTAGAGGGTTGATTATGTAAATAACGAGGAGGTACTGAAAAGAATTGGGGAGAAAACAAATTTATAACACAATCTAGCCAGTAGAAGGGATTAGTTGATTGGGCACTTTCTGAGACATCAAGGGATCACAAGTTTAGTTCTGGAGGGAAGTGCGGTGGATAAAAATTGTAGACGGAGACCACGAGGTGAATATAGTAAGCAGATTCAGAAGGATTTAGTTATTCGCAGATGAAGAGGCTTGCACAGGACAGAGTAGCAAGGAAAGCTGTACCAAACTAGTCTTCGGACTGAAGACCACAACAACAATATTCAATTACCTAACGTTGATGGAATCTGAACTCTATGCAGTGGTCCACATACAAAATTAACGCTACGCCGAACAGGACGTCCAGTCGTTACTACTTAGTGCTATCTGTGTGAAGCTTGTATTAAGCAAAAGAGGAAGAAACTGACTGACGGACGTAACAACGTGCTGCTTACTCTACTGGCCGCATAACTGTAAAGCTTGGCGCGAACATTTTGCGCATGGCGTAAGTGCCCACTAAGAAAGATTTTCGAACTTGATCCACTAATGAAGTTTTTTGTCGAATAGATGCCGAGCCTAGAACTTTGGTCCAAGATACACGAAACTTAGATGCACAATAAGGAACAGTTTCACAAAATTCAATCTGTAAGTTGGTTGAATGGTGGTTCAAAGTTCTGTCGATGTATGAATGACCAGTCTAAACAATTAGTCCTAGGAACGTGAAATGTTGATAGGACATTTACTATATAATTAAGATAACTTTTAAAAAAATGATTTTGTAAAAATTAAACCCTCCTGAGATGATGAAAACGCTATTCAGCTTTTCAGGTGATGAACGCTGTTAATCTTCAATTATCTCAAGTAATACCTAACCTAAACCAAATGGTCGTAGAAAAATGAAAGAGCTCACAGGTGCCATGTATAATTTTGGTATCGGAATTTTTTGGTATCTGAATCGACTGTGAGCGATCAGCAATGTTCTAAGCTGTATCGCAGATGTTAAATGAGTATCTTTGAGCTGCACGAGGGCGCAGTGGAGCAGACAATGTTTAGCTTTGATAGAGAGAGCTGTCGAAGTTCAACAGTGTTAGAGTTAGGCAAGCGGGGAAGCTGTGGCAATATTATGATTCAAATTTAAAGTCTCAATTTATCATTTTGTTCAGTCGACATGATGATGAAACTGATTTGTGAAGGAAGAAATCTAATGGACCTTCAGGTAAATGCAATAATGATGTTACTTTTTTTGCACTATTGCTGCACCATCGAAATAACTTGTACTGGAAGCTGTTAAATTTCAGAGTTGGGTAAGTGTATTGTTTGAATATTGAGAAGTTCATTAAATCTAAAATCTGCCTACAGCACTTTTCCGCAAAAAAAAAAAAAAAAAAAAAAAAAAAAACCATAGTGTTGTCATTTATGGGCAATTTCGTTTTCTTACCAACCTTTCTTTTACAGTTCTTTTTAATGGATCATCCAACGAAGTATGTTCTACAAACATTTCGATTTGCAATTAACAGAGAACTCATTGCACCTCTCAGGTGTCTGTGTAGATATATTAATTTAAAGCGTTAGCTTAGCGGCGCGCAAGACAAAGGAGTACCGCAACGCGTTATCCAGATTTGCGCAGAATAGAAGTAAGGGGAAAATATATTTTTTATTTTATTTATTCAATTAGGGCCATGTTACGTTATTGAAGAGACAGTTTTTGTGATCAAATTTTGCAAAGTCAATTATTCTACTTTTCATGTCCAAGTTAATTATTCAGGCAGTTCATACTGTTCAAAATTCTTGCAGTCAGATTGCTAACTTTTACGGTATGAAAGACTTCCCTTTTTATTACGATAGTTTAGTATTATTACAGTGCAGACTTGCTTTCACATCATGACAGTAAGAGTTTCATTACGATAATTCATTTATTACCACAGCTCAGGCTTTCAATCAGAAACAGGGTACTTGAGACATATTTTTGTTTATTTAGATAACTTACACCATGATATTTTTATTTATTTAGGTAACTTCCACTTGGCGATGTCCTTGTACAGTACGGGCGACGTAGGAATGTTTTGAGAAACAACCAGAAATTCTATACTGCTCCATCTTACTTTAACTATTATTGTACTTTAGGAAAACGCATATTTTGTTAATACTGTTTTTTGCCTTTCAGCTTTGATATAATATTGTTCTCGACGTTGTCCTTTACGTCTGTGATTTTGTGATTTGTTTTTATATTTCTCTATCATCATGCCACGTAGTATGTTTATTGGCAAATCATGCACTACGTCGAATTCGCAAATATCTGATTTGCAAAATGCAACCGACAGCAACAATAATACCTTTGCTGATCATTCTGTAGCTACTAATAGTAAACATATTTCTGACCTAATAATGCAAGACGCAGTGTTTTTGGAACCGCATAGTCAAGTCACGAACATTGTAGGCACTCTTCATAGTGACATTATTCTGCATTCAATAATAACCTTTGTTGTAACTCTGGTGTTTTATTTTCTGAGAAAAGTAATATCACATACATAACTATGGAAGATTCACAACCTTTCCAAAATTAGACACCCAGCCTTGTGGAATTTTTCCGACAGAACTGTCACCCAACAGCTTCATCTGAGTACAGATAATATGAATTTCGAGCACCAAGCTCATTTCGATCCTTTGTTTCAGTTCTTAGGTGAAACATAAAAACAAAATAATGAACGTTTTGTGGAATAATCCAAGCCTTTTGCTGAACAACTTAAAGAAAACAATAACACACATACGAAACGTTTTGATAAACAGTCCACTCGTTTTGACGACCTTAAAAACAGTAACGAGTCCCTTACAAAGCAACTTCAAGAACTTAATGATAAATGTACTAATCGTGAATCTCTTACAGCACGTTCTGATGCACAGGCTACTCATTTGGAAAGCTTAATCACAAATTCGAAGAGCATAAAAAATCTTTAGATGCACTCCCTGATAATCAGAAAGCACTCTCTGACGAATTGAGACAGTTAGAAAGCTTTAGCAGATCGCATAAATGATATTACAGCAGAGGTTATCAGTGTCACATCTCGTTTAAGCAAACTAACTACAGCTCATGACGACCTTAATCAACGTATGCCAGACAGAGAAGCAGCCGTTGATGAACAACGTAATACCATTTCTGAAACGCAGCGGCAAGACAAAGCACTACTTATTGTTAAAATTAGAAAGTAGATACCCATTGAAATTGTTGCTACTCTGCAAAAGAAAACGCGTAGTCATGCTGTACAGTTACAGTCATTTAAAGATGATACTACGACAATTCACGACCAATACGACAATCTGAAAGCCGAATATGATGAAAACTCGTCGACACTGTAGCACAATTAAAATTCACTGACACTGAAGAATTTCAATCATCTGAAAACTTTCGGCAGGAACAGATGCAAGTTATTCGTCAAATCAAACATGAACTTAACAGTCTTAATGCTCGCTTGTCTGACAGTAATAACGATACCACTTCTCAGTACTGCTCACATAATTTTGCCACTCTTTGTACCGATCAGAATATAGAACATTCTCAGCAATCTCAGTTTACTAAACCGGTCAGATAAAGAGGCGCTTTACAATCACATGACAACTCTCGCACCTTTTTCAACCGACAGCATTCTTTTGATAACACTGGGGAACAGCCATTTTGTTGTCCTAGAACTAATTTTTGGTCTCTAAATTCAAAACTGTTAGCAGTTTTTCTCTCATCACGTCAAGTTTTTAAACTACAGGATACTCACTCTTTACCCTAAAAGTCACTAAAACTGGGCATACAAAGGAAAATAAAGCGGGTTCTAACCAAACGTAGTAGCATATTAGAATATTTCATTAATTCGAAGGTTATTATAATATTCAAAGTAACACCGTGTTTATACAAATAATAAAAACAAAGATATTAGGGTACAAAGTTTCGTTTATAACTTTTCCTACAATGTTCCACCTGGGGACATTGTCGCTTGATGCTCCAACAGTAGTCAGCCATCATACCGACATCCCCTCTACCTTGCTTCCATGACCTAGATTTTCTGGAAAGTTAGCAAGATGGCTATGTAACGGAAGTATATCGCGTGTTCCTTTTGTCCACATTCTCAAACCCTCCACACACTGCTTGCAGACTTTGTGAGGGGCCAGTGATTTATCTTGGTCTCCAATTTTTTACTTTAAAATAAGCAAAATAGGCATCCCTAACTAAATTACTGATATTTGTCCGTTGACTGGGAAAAGGTAAAACTGCGACATATATAACAAAACAAATCGGGGCTGTTTAAGCACTTACGACGCAAACTACCAGCGGCAGACATGAAGAAACTTTTTCGTTTGTATATAAATCAGAGGTAAATATTGCTAATCTTGTGTAAATACAAATTCTTGCACTACGCGTCGGAAGCCGGCTTCACTATATCAGAGCGACAAGTACACCTGCTTACTACAGCGTCTCATGCGTAACTTGGTAAAAGCGTTGAAGTTAAACCTCAAACTCATTTACGATTTACTACTCAAGGTCACACATTTTCGCCAACTTTCTCATAGTTTCATTATTCTGGGCAGCGATTTCTTAAACAGACATAAAGCAGTGCTCGATTTTAACAACTCTTGTATTTCATTACAAAATGACGACAATATGATATTTTTAAATTTTGATAAGAGTCTCTCTAGCGAGGGACAAGATATCAGTCACCTGCATTTTCATTCTTCAAATAGAAATATCGACTGGTACACCACACACTTTAATTCTGCCGACCCGTACTGTGACCACAACGTTGACGGCATTGTGATTGACATTTTCGATACGATTCAGAACAAAGTTGACAACTGTAAAGGCGCCTCTGATTTTCATAAACAACAATTATGAAAAATACTACAAACTCATGCTCACATTTTTGATAATGTACCTGGCACTATTCGTGGTTTTCTTTATGAATTTCAAGTTAAGCCACGCAATACTTTTGTTGGACGACACTACACCATTCATTTTGTTTATCGTCAGAAAGTTAAAGAAGAAATTAATTCCATGCTTCAACGAGGTATTTTGGAGCTGGCTGGTTGCCGGCAAACAGCCCTTATAACAGTCCGCTAGATATCGTGCGAAAGAGAGATGTTTCACTGATGCATGTTCTCGCTTGGAGACAAATTAACAACATTATTATACCGGAAACTGATATACCACAAACCTTGGAAGAGATTCCTATGAAATTTCATAGCGTCACAGTTAGGGTGACCATACGTCCCGGTTAATCGGGATTGTCCCGTTTTTTGAGGCTCAAAAATTTGTCCCGACTTTTTTTTTAAACAAGCAATTTGTCCCGATTTTCAAGGATTATTTTCAGACATTTACAAAGTGGTTAAAATATTTTCTGAGTGTCGATTTTATAAACTATCAATTGAAACTGACATTCCGTACGTTGGTACCCCCTGATAACGTACAGCTTAAGCACTATAATTGTTGCGTACTCTTATTTTCTTTGCTTTTGCTTGCCATTGTTGGCAGCACTCAGTATCAGTTTCGTGAAGTGCTAGTACGTCGTGGCGATGCCGAAACGAAAATCAAAGTTTTCGGAAGAGCTTCAGAGCAAATTTCCTTGCTTCACTGCTACAGACAATGGCTGTTCAGCAAAATTTAACGTATGTAACTGTGCTATATCCATGTCTCATGGTGGTGCTACAGATCTCAAGCATCATATGGAATCAGAGAAACACAGGAAGAATCTTCGATCGGCAGAATCCTCGCAAAAAAAGACGAGATATTTTGTAACTTCAAATACACAGGAACAGCAAAACGTAGCTGCAGCAGAAGGAATCCTGTCATTCCATGTTGTTAAACACCACCAAAGCTATCGTTTTAATGACTGCAGTGTTCAACTGAACAAAAAAATTTATCTGATTCTAAGATTACAGAAAATGTTTCGTGTGGAAGAACAAAGTGTGAAGTAATTATCAACAATGTTATAGCTCCGCATTCCCAGTAACAGACAATAGCTGCTGTAAACAGTGCAAAATACTTTTCAATATCTACTGATGCTAGCAACCATTGGCATCAGAAAATGTTTCCTGTGATAGCTCAGTATTTTTCTATAAGTGAGGGTGGACTGCAGACGAAATTGCTTGATCTTGATGAATATCAGAACGAAAAATCCGAAACAATTTCCAATTATCTTTCTCATGTTATACAGTTATCCAGTATCATCTCAAAGTGTTGTAAATAAATAGCACAACGAAGTAAACGCTCATGAAAAGTTTTGCTGACCTAAGAAATTGCAACGCTCTGTGATCAGTATAAACGTTGGTATGTTTGCACAAATAAGATGTAAAGGAATTAGGAAAAGACCCACACGACTGCAAAACATTCAAGTTCTGTTCTAAAATAGTTACGTTCAGCAAGAGACAAAACGTGGCTAGCGAAAGAAATGCTTTTATTTTTTAAACAACAATGCCGTGTTCTTCGATCTCTTGAAAAAGAGGGAGACCAATGGCCGTTTTACAACTGTCAGTAGCCAAACAGGAGTCATGTGGAATATCATGATGAGAAAGTAGAAGAGTGTTCAATAAAGCTTGTTTTAAACTGACAGATTCTTGTTGAGCTTGTTCTTCCCAGAACCAGTTGGAGTTTTTGCCGCTAAGTTGGCACAAACGTGGGGTATCGAGAGCCTTGTACTACACAAAACGATGGAAAAAGCTGACCAAACCGAGAAAACTTCTGACTTGACGTTTGGAAGTGGGTGTGGTGATGTCACGGATAGCTTGCAACTTATCCGGGTCACTTTCAATGTCAGAAACAGACGTGACGTGACCTAAAAATTTGATGTTGGATTTATAAAATTCAGATTTGCTCAGGTTGATTGTAACACCACGGTCATCTATATTCCCAGTGTTGAAAATACTGTTGATGATGCATTATCCCGCTCACTTGGTAGTACTCCGTCTGGTTCTTCAACAGAATTTTGTCAAGTCAATTTCAGTGTGTTATACGTTCAACAGGTAGCTTTCGAAAAATTTATTTCTTCGGCGATGACCGATATTGCTAAAGAACAAGACAAGGATCCGATCTGGAAAGACATCAAACGGCAATGGCGCGACAAAACTAAATCTTCTATCAGACTATACTATCTCGTTTGGAATAATATCTTGTTTAAGCAGTTAACGCCTGACAGTCCTACCTGGATTTCTATATTCCCGAGCATCTAGTTAACAAACTTGTCTGGTACATACATACATATGCTCATTATCGACCCCCCCAAGTGCTTTTTCATTCTTCGTCAAACGTTTTACTTTTTTAATATGGAGAAACGCATTCGTCGTGTTCTTACGAGGTGCAGATCATGCCAGAAAGCCAAGACGACAATATCTCCCTTTTATGCTCAGTTGTATCCTGTGAAATTATGTCATCTAGCAGCCGTTTACTTGCATGTTTCTATTGTTACCGGGAGACACGGCTTCGTAATTATATTTTCGTAGCTGAAGAGCTCACCCCGAAATTTGTTTCATTCACACCTTTGAGTAAAGCTACTGGCAAAACTGTGTCCGCCGCCTTTGTTATCCGCAATTTAGGTCAAGTTACTGGACTCGCACTCTCTCGAGCAGGAAAATCAAACCCATTTACATTTACCGTTATAACGCTTCTTCAAATCCAGCTGAACGCATTACGAAAGAGATGGGTAAACTATGCAGATTGTATTGCCACCAGAAACACAAAGATTGGGACAAATACATTTACACATTGCAGGATATTATCAACTCTATTCCCAACGCTTATTCCTTAGTTTCTCCGTACCTTGTACTGAAAAACTAACTGCCGCCTGACAGAATCAGAGAACTTGTGCCGATACCTATATCACGATGCTTACGACACCATAAAATTGTGGAAATAGCTTTACGCAACGTCAAACGAGCTGAAGAGAGGAGGGTTAAACGCCAGCAGCCTTCGGGAATCAAACGAACATTTCAGGTAGGTCAAAAAGTACTCGTCAGGTCACAAAAATTGTCTCATAATGAAAAACGCTTATTCAGCAAATACTTTCTTTGCTGTAACGGACCATACAGAATTAATCGAATTTGTCATCCGAATGTTTCGGAAGTGGAGAGTTTGAGAACCAAACGTAGTATGGGTTTACACCATATTACGAATGTCAAAGAATTTCACGCACACAGGATGCACACAGCTTTATAAACAGCGTACCTACACTGAGAATTTGTTTACTATTGGACTGATATGACCACAACCTACTTTGTTATTTATTGTTTTATAATGTTCGATTTTCCCTGATTTTGTAACTTGTCAAAGAGTTCTTTGAATAGGATACATAGACACAACTTTACAGACAACAGACTTACTCTGCGGTCTGGATTACTACTGAACTGATACACTACAGCCTATTTGTCTTATCTTATAACTCTGGACTTGTACTTGTATTGGGATTTACTTTGCCGTTGCTCAGGAGAATTTTCTACCATTTATTTGATGCAATCTACAGCCTGCTGCTTTGATACATTTTTGCCTACTGTCAGAAGGAATATTTGCTAAGAGCTGCGATTTCTTTTTCTCAGGATATATTGTCATTGCAAGTGTTTTGTGTACAGTATTTGGATGTTTTATAGTTATGGCTATGAGGTGTTTTTTGTGTGGGAGACAACTGATGTAGACAGATCAAGGAATTTTATTTTGGTAGATTTCAGATGTATTGTATAATGAAGTTATTGCATATCTGTATATTTGATGATGATGATTACTGATATTTAATGAGGTATATGATTACGATTTATGTGGCTTACATATATAATGTATTATGTGAACCTACTGATGATATGATGATAATGATGATGATGAGTATTATTGAGGTAATGGTTAGGATTTAGTGACCCTGTTTTCGCTGAAGTCGATATTATTTCGTGTGATGATATTTCTGGTTTATAAGTATAAAAGATGAGTTTAGATCAGTCATGGTAGGTTGATAGTAGTAACTTTTCTGTAGCTATTTGCTACTACACTAAAGTTTCTTTTGTATGATATGCAGTTGTCACTTTCTTGAGGTTTTTTTGCAACCTTGGATATACTTGATGAATATCTTTTCTCTATGAGAGCAATACAACAGGCTATAGCCATGCTACATCTTACAGCAATGTGCATTTCTGGTCTAATTACTACTGTGTACTGTGACATTTCCTTATCTTGCCTAATAATAAGCTACTGCATTATCTTGCCTATTTGTTCTTGTGGAAGATACGATTTTCTCATATGTACAGAATGAACTAGGAAACACATAAACATCTTGACAGACAACATACACACACTACTGATACTACTACACCTAATTTGTATCTTATCATTTTCCATACTCATGTTTTGTCTTTTCAAGAATGTTGTACGCATGTCATACTATGCTTTACTTGTCTTGTGTTTTGGATAGATTGTAGAGTGCTTTGCAATTGGTTTATTACCTATAGGCAGACACGTTATAGACTATGGCATATATTTTCTTTGATGTTTATGATGAACTTTATTCTTGCAATTTTTTAGCACTTGCAAATTTTAATCCTATGCACTTTACTGTTACAGACCCACATTGTGCTTGTAAATATTCCCTTTTTTATCTTCATCTTACCTTAGTTTTATTAAGGATTGACAGCTCTATATACTTCAGCAGTTTAGTACAGTCAGCTTGGTACATACAGAATTAAATGGTAAGTGGTTTCAGGTAGTGGTCATGTGACAGACGCTTTGGCAGACCATGTTTCATGGTTTTGCACCTAATGAATTTTCAAAGTTTGTACTAATGCATTTCTTAACAGATCTTACTGGATTGAGAGTAGGTCAGGCTTTGCCTATGTCGGCAAATGGTATGAGGTTTATCATATTCTGCACGTATTTCTAGTATTATAATGTGTCTTTACGATAAATTTGTTTTGAAGATATCATATTAAGGAGAGACTTTGTGTAGATGATGATGATATTTTCTTGGGATTTCATAATGATATTTTTTTCTCCTATACAAGGTGTGAGGTTAGAGTTACTTTTAAGTGATTTGCTGCTTTGCTAGACTTGATGTCTTTTTCTCCATGGTTATTTGTGGTTAGATACATAAATTCTTGTTGCTGATGATTACTCTTTTATGCTATGTGATAACATTTATCTTGTCAAGTCTGACATAAATATATTCATTATTTTGGCCAAATTCTTCTTGTTGCTGCGTTGACTGACACTAGCATCTCATGCTTCAGTTGTACAATAATTTTTATTATAGCAGCACTAAAATAAAAAACCACCTTGAAATATGTTTGACTTGGTAGGTAGATTTCTAGACCGAAAACTGGGATACAAGGTTTCACCCAAGACCAAGAGTTATAACAAAAGACATGCTGGACGAATACTTGAACGCATCAGTCTGAAACCATTACCCATCTGTATTAATGGAAGAGACAGAAAGATTCTAGAAAGGGCTCAACGCTTCATCATTTGTTGATTTAGTCAGTGGAAGAGCACAACAAGTTCCACAAAATAGCCAGTCAGCGATTGAACAGCGCCGACGGGTTTGACTTTAAGTACCCAATAAACAGCTTTAACTAAGTAATTCAGCTGTAGTATAAATCAAACATTCTGCCTGTCAGCTAACATGACTGACAGAAATTTGGGGAAGACATCTGTCAAATACGTCGGAGTAACCGTCTGGAGCGACAAAAAGCGTTAAGACCACTTAGAACTACTTGTAGGAAAAGCCGATGTCAGACTGATATTCACTGGATGAATGTTAAGGAAATGTAATTCGTCCACGAAAGAAACGTCTCAAAAGTTCTGCCCTTAAGTCTGAGATCCTTAGTAGGTTGGATTAATAGATGCAGAAGATGCAATGAAGAGCGGCACATTTCGTCATAGGTTCGCTCAGTGAACACAAGAACATTGCTTGGATGCTCGACAAACTTCAATGGCAGACGCTGTAAGAGATGAGCTATGCATCAAGGAGAGGTTTACTGTCGAAATTTCTACGCCGTATGCTCCAAGAATAGTCGGACAGCATATCTTGTTCCACGTATGTCTCATCAAACAAGCACTGCGAGAATATTGGAGAAATCGGAATAGTCGTTTCTCGCACACCCCATTCGTTTAAGGAATAGGGAAGGGGTTTAATTTTCGTGGTACCAGAAGTACCCTCCATCACACACCGTAAGGTGGCTTGGAAACTTGCAGACTTTAATGTAAATTTATAGTTATTCAACTCGGGCATGATCAAGTATGAGAGAATTTTACCACAGTTAGAAACAACCTGCTTCATTAGTGCTACACAGTACACCTTCCTCTTGTAGAAATTGTTATGTGAGTTGCTCAAACAATAAATGTAGTGAATTGAGGGATACTAAAAATTCTAGATTTTGTGGTATTTCGTACAGTACTAAAACAGGCTAACGAATACCCATTCTGCAAGGGCGTTCTGTTGACACACACACACACACACACACACACACACACACACACACACACACACATGGCTGCGTCAAGCACAAGCATTTCCACCGTCTTGCTACCACTTCATATGCCCAGAAGTGGAAGCTAGCCGTCCTGTTTGTTTCCTCTGCGGAAAGACTCCGTGCTGTTTTTCGTCCTGCGGCAGTCAGACATTGTAAGAGGAAGAATGCGGCACTGACGCTCATCAGAGCATGAACACAAACAGCTGGCGAGCGAGATGCGGGTTGAAGTGGCGTCGCCGGGTGGGCGGCCGTGACGACAAAAGACGTCACTCGTTTGGCCTCTGGGCAACGAAATGTCGGGACACGCGGGAGCGAGTGAGCCCAAAGCACTGTGCTTTCTGCCGCTCCACTGGTCTGTCTGCACGGTTCATTGTCTTTTCACTGCCAGTGGATCAAATCAAATACGTAAAGTTTTTACATCCACAACTACACTCTGCGAACTGTACGAAGTGCATGGTCCCAGTTCCGTTCACGATTGGAACACGGGAAGAACAACTGCATATACACCTCTGTGCTAGCTGTTATATGCCTAGTTTTATATGAGCGGTTGATTCGACAGAGACATAGTGGACGGAAGAATATTCTTAATTTTTAGCTTGAAAAAATGTTTTTGAAGATTTCAAAGCAGGTCTTATAAAACGTAATGCGTCTGTCTCCGAGTGTCTGTCGACTGAGATTTTGCAGAATTTCGGTTATAGATTCCTAGTTTAGCTTAATTATGTCATGTTCCTTAAATCATTTGTACGATTATTTTATTGATATGATGTGGAACAAGTCAGATTACAAAACATATATACACACATGAATAGTGCTAATATTAATATTACTGAAATTTTTAGTTCTACACATGCAACTACATTTAGTGGTGCAATTTTTTTTTACCAGTTCTGAATCAGAAACTCGCCCATGGAATAGAAGGAGTTGTCCACAAGAAATGATTTTAAGCTAGATTTAAAACTTGATCTGCTACCTGCCAGACACTTTATGTTGTTGGGCAAATGATAAAGATTTTTGTTGTTGAATAATGTACACCTTTTTGAGCAACTGACAGCTTCAATAACGGATAGGAAAGGTCATTTTTCCCTCAAGTGTTGTACGTATGAACATCACCATTCTTCGCAAATTGAGATGGATTATCTATAACGAATTTCATTAGATAATATATGTACTCATATGGTGCAGTTAAAATACCTAACTCCTTGAATAGGTGCCTACATGACGTCCTTGGGTGAACACCACTAATTATTCTCACTGCTCTCTTTTGCGCAATCAATACTATATGTCTAAATGGTGAGTTACCCCACAAAACTAGTGCAAAGTACGTTAGGAGGCTGATCTGTGTATTATCAAGACTAGCGATTATGCGAAGAGCGAAAGAAACTGAACTTAGTTGTTTGAGAAGCTCAGTAATATGCTTCTTCCAGTTCAAGTTGTCATCAATGTGAACACCTAAAAATTTGTAGAAGTCTACTCTGTTAACTGAGCTCTGTTCATATGCTACATCAATTGTCGGTATGACTCTATTCGGTGTACAGAACAGGATATAGTTAGTTTTTTCATAATTAAGGGAGAGTCCATTTTCTGAGAAACACTTAATAATTCTCTGAAAAACATCCTTAACAATATCTTCAGCTGCTTTTTCTGGAATGGGATTTATTATAACACTCGTGTCATCTGCAAAAAGTACTAGTTATGCTTGCTGAACGTTAAGTGAGAGGTTATTCACATGAATAAAGAACTCAGAGGACCCAAAATCGAACCCTGTGAGACTCCCTTTGTCATAACTATCCATTCACTAGAATTTACCACACTATCAATATTATTTGTGTTATTCAGCGCAACTGTTTGCTTTCTGTTCGTTAAGTATGATTCAAATCAGCTTTGTGTATAGCCTTCAATTCCATAAAACCTGAGTTTATCTAAGAGTGTGACATGATCCACACAGTCAAATGCCTTGGAAAGATGACAAAAAGTCCCAACTGGCGATAATTTATTATTTAGGGCTTGAACTACTTGATGGGTAAATGCGTAGATAGCATTCTCAGTTGAGTAACCCTTCCGGAATCCGAACTATGACATGTTGAGTAAATTATTTTCACTTAAATGTGAGACTACTCTTCAATACATAACTTTTTCAAATATTTTAGGAAATGAAGTCAGCAGTAAGATTTGTCTATAACTATTTAAGTCACTCTTGTCCCCTTTCTTATGTGTATTTCAGTCTGTCTGGAAAAATTCCCTGTGCCAGAGAGGCATTAAACATATCACTGAAGACTCCATTTATTAAATTAGAATAACACTTCAAAATTCTGGTAGAGACTCCATCAATAACACATGAGCTCTTGTTTTTCAGTATATTTATAATTCCCTTAATTTCAGTGGGGGACGTTGGTGCTATTTCTAAAAGCCTAAAGTTCTGGCGAATGACATTTTTAACATTTTTTTTTGCTTCTTCAACGGAACCCTTTAACCCTATTTTTGCTGCTACATACAGAAGGTGATTGTTGAAAATACTTGCAGCTTGTGAATTATCACTCAACAGCATCATCATTTAGCTTTATTGCTATGGTATGCTGTGCACTGTCAGGCTGCCCCATCTCCCGTTTGACAATATTCCATATAGTTGTAATCTTATTATCCACATTATTAATTTCTGTCGGAACACATAAGCTTCTCGAGTTCCTAATGACTTTCCTTAAAATATTACAGTATCTTTTGTAGTGAGCAAGTAATGTCGGACCTTGACATATTCTGACCTGTCCATGTATTTCCCTCTTCCTCTTACACAATATCTTAATTCCCTTAGTAATCCATGGCTTACTTTGTAACGGCTTTTTTGGATGTCGTTTCAGGAAAGCAACTCTCTAATATTGAGACAAATTTACGGTGGAATAAATTGAATTTGGCATCAGTATAATTTTGTGTGTGTACTTCATCCCATTTTTACCTCTTCTGGGCAGCTCTTAAAACACTTTCCCCTGTTCGCATCAATAAGCCTCCCTGCCTTGTATGAACCTGCATGACCTGTAAGGTGCTATGTGTGTTATTTCCATTAACTGTGCATCATGATCAGATAGCTCATTAACAACTGGGTACACATTAATTGTTTCTGCCTGAGCACTGTCTATGAAAATGTTATCGATAAATGACCTACTATCCTGCTGCACACGAGTTGGAAAATTTACAACAGATACTAGATTGAAACAAACAAACAAAGATTCTAGCTCATTTTTCCTATCCGTATCTTTTAATAAATCTAGATTAAAATCACCACAAACCACTAACTGCTTCTTTTTGTTTGAAAGGTAGCGCACTAATGCCCTTAGATTTTTTATTAATAGCTGAAAGTTACCTTGAGGGGATCTGTAGATCGTTACAATTACTATAGAAGTATATTGCAGTAGCAACTCACAACCACAAATGGTTCAAATGGCTCTGAGCACTATGGGACTCAACTTCTGAGGTCATCAGTCCCCTAGAACATGGAGCTAGTTAAACCTAACTAACCTAAGGATATCACACACATCCATGCCCGAGGCAGGATTCGAACCTGCGACAGTAGCGGTCGCGCGGTTCCAGACTGTAGCACCTAGAACCTCTCTGCCATCCTTGCCGCTCACAAGCACATGCTTCAAGGATCTGATCTACACAAAAACTATTTGTTCCAAAATTTTTCACTTTGTTTCCAGTTTTTATATAAGTAGCAACTCCTCCTTTTTCTATGTTGACTCTACATGAATAAGCTGCTAATCTGTAATCCCTTAAATTTATCCTCTCCATCCCTGCGGTTACATGGTATTCAGAGAGACACAAAACATCTATACCTTCAGAATTTCCCACATTTTATAGGTATATAAGAAGCTATCTACCTTAATTTTCAATCATTTAATGTTCTGATGAAATACACAAATTTTATTTCTTTGGATACTGCTACAGACATTATGGCACTGGTATCGTTATTACAAAATGTATGCGTGATATGGCTGATCCTAAAATTGCGGTTCATCAGTCCTGTTGTCAAAGGATGCCTTGTTTTAAGTTTCATGAAGTGTCAAACTTTGCACTTCTCCACATTAAGAGCTAATTGCCGATCATTGACCATGGTCATACTCTGTTGACCTCATTGGATATTATTAAAATTTTTCCTCAACACAATTTCCTCACAGAAAAGTGCATCATGTATGAGAAGCCAGAGATAGCAACTAATACTATTCGCTAAGTCATTAACGTATATAACGTGCACACTAACAGCTTCTTTATACTTCCCTGGATCACACTAATGGGAGAAACCTCGGCGCCCCGAAAACGCCAGTAAGGATTGTAGTGGGAGGACTGCATCCCAGCGTTTATTGCACACAAAATGATTTATTCATAAAATATTTCAAAATTCAAACAAGCAGTAAGCTTTACAAGAAACTGTGAAGGTTCTTTAAACTCAAACGACGTTTACGATCTTAAAACAATAATTCGACATGAAACATTAACATAGAAATACAATAATTTAATTTAAAGGAACTTCATAATTTGTCTGGATGATCTTAACAATAACCTCTCAGAGGACAAGAGATCAGTAAGTAACACTTCATTTCACACGATCCAATTAACAGTTTTAGTAGTTAACAAAGGATCGAACGAACAGTGACAATTCCCGAAACTTATAACAGATAACAACCCCAAGGGAAACCCATATTTCACGCCCAAACACATTTTAAGGCCAGCATTAACATACGAACCTTCTCCTTTTAAAAATATAAAAATAAAACAACAATACAAAATATACCAATCTCAATATACAGTCCGAAAGTATAGTAACAAAACAAAATCCCTTTCTTGAATTTGGAATTTAGCGACCGCTTGAACAACACGAGCTGTTAATACAAATACTCTAAAATTGTGTCAAAGACTCTGAGGGGTAAAACCAAACGTTAGTAACTTATCTTGTGTGTGAGTTCCGTGTACAGAGTGCGCTCCGATAACACCGCCGCACACAGAGGTAGACAGAGTTAAGGCCCAGCTAGTCCGCCGACCGCTCGACAGACGGCAAAGAGACGAACTCTGTACCGCTAGACTACAGGCATGCGGACACTCACGCTCGCGCATGCCAGTACAGTTCCCAAAGCAACCAAGTTTAACGTAGGCACCTGGAGCACAGAGCATATATTAATAAGTATAAATTTACGCAAACTCCAGCGGGGTACACACAAAATCAAACTAACACAACTAAGCCCAGAACACCCGAATGAACCCCTAAGTGCGGTGACACATTTCAACAGAGTGTACAAAATATGAATTACAAACACACGAGGGGCTACAGCCAGATCAAGTGACAAGCCAAGTAAATCAAAATCTTAAAACGCTTGGGTCAAAACTACTTGAAAATTGTAATTAAACTAGTTCACAAAGTATCAAAATTTAAATCTGGCTTACAGTCATTGCTTATCCGATGCAGTAGCAACACCCAAAACTCCCCAGAAAACATCTGGTGGAACAACAATGCTGTCGAATACGATCTCTGCTGGCAACACACAGTGCTCCCTAGAACAGAGTAAATTCCAGTAGTAGGAGAGGGTACAATAACAAATACCGACAATGATCACAGAGTTTTATGGCAACAATGTTAGTGAAACAGCTCAAACTTTGGCGTGGATAACTTGAAATACTATTCAATGCCACTCTGAACTTAACAGATCGCAACGTCGACCCGCGCAACAAATCAAGATCACGAAATCAGAGTTAAGGGGCAAAAGACAAACTGAACTTCAAAGAACTTCAGGGTAAACACACCCGTGGGTATAGAGGCCAGAAAACATGTTTAAATAAAACGACGTCAGCGCAAGAAAATCACGTTAAAATACCTTCAACATTCCAGATCTGACAGCATAAAATCGTCAATTTGCAGGTAAGTGAACCAGATCCACATAGCAACAGTAGTCAACGACCCACAAGCACCTAGGCTCCCCAACTAGTCCACGACAAGTACTGCCGACATCTGCCAAATCGACGACTACTTCGCGAGGCTTTTGCCCTCATATCTCTCCAGTGACCCCTCTCTCTTCGGCAGAGCGCGTCACCTCGCACTCGAGCCGCAATCAACGACTAAAGATCAAAACAGAGTGCAAGGGTCGATATCTGAGCCACCACAGCTCAAACGTCAGCTTTTACTTCACTATCTCCAGATGACTCTCCATAAAAGACAGTGACTTCCGATCTTCATCACAGGATAGATTACATATGACATAGGAACCTACATTGCCTCACAAAAACAGTGAAGCATCCAGAGGACATGGCCAATATAACTTCCTTCACATAGACACATCGGTGGTTATGTACACGATTAGAGTGATGGAAGTAAGACGAGACTTTAATGTCCCGACCACAGTGTCGAAAGGAATGGGAACGAAATCTGCCGCGCCTTTCTCATTGGCACCACCCTGGAAATCTAAGGTAGAGTGCAAGTAGGCTGTTTAGGTTTTTATGTTGGTAACGCCACGTAGCGCTCTGTATGAAAATGGGTATATGCAGTCTGTGGCTGATTTGCATTGTTGGAATATTTGCTATTGTAGTGTTGAGTGTTGGGCAGTTGGATGTGAACAGCGTGTAGCATTGCGCAGTTGGAGGTGAGCCGCCAGCATTGGTAGATGTGGGGAGAGAAATAGCAGAATTTTGAGAGCAGACGATCTGGACGTGTGTCTGTCAGAAAAAGGAAATTTGTAAGACTGGATGTCATGAACTGACATATATATTATGACTTTTGAACACTATTAAGGTAAATACATTGTTTGTTCTCTATCAAAATCTTTCATTTGCTAACTATGCTTATTAGTCTTTAGTGCCTTCAGTAGTTAGAGTCTTTTATTTAGCTGCCAGTATTGGCACTCACTGTATTGCAGTAGTTTGAGTAACAAAGATTTTTGTGAGGTAAGTGATTCATGAAAAGTATGGATTATTGTTACTCAGGGCCATTCTTTTGTAGGGATTATTGAAAGTAATATTGCGTTGTGGTAAAAATATTATGTGTCGGTTTAATGTTGATCAGAATAAGTAAAGAGAGAAATGTCTGAATATGTTCAGTTTTGCTCAGCTTTTTGAAAATCAAATAACATAAGAGGTTTACCAGCACAGTTATTCATAAATTTTTCTAAGGGGATGTTTCATGTGGCGACCCTACCAGGATACCTCACTGGAATCTTCTGATTTTTTCTTGTAGTCTGTGTAATTAGTGTAGCTATTGTTTATTGCTAGTGTGTAATTGTAGAGAGAATTTCCTTTGTAGTTGTAGTTTATCATTGTTGTACAGTAAAACAGTTGTGGCATGCATGTAGATTTGCACCAAGTATTTCGCAGCTGCACTTGCAATTAACTAGATATTATTTTCAGTGCTATGTTAATGTGATTTCTTGTCTTTGCTCTTCAAATTGTGCTTTTCTTGTTATCGTGTGAAGTATGTGATAATTATGGCGTGTGAAAAACGTAACACTAGGCTCCAAAGTAAATTGAGAAATGATAGTGACAACGAGCGTAGCTTATCAGCACCACCGTGTAATGAATTAACAGACATTCAAAGTAGTAATTTGGTAGTTCTGCACAGGGAAATGGAGCGGGTGGCAAATAATGGTGTAGATAGTGAAACAATTAGTGGACAGGGAAGCATTGTTGATCGATTGGTCCGCAACAGCTCGCCTCAGGAATCCGAAATGACAGGACAAAATTTTGCAAATACTGTAGATTCAGGTTTTGCGTCTTCACCTTTTTCTCAATTAAGTCAAGACACATCTTCTGCTTTTCCAAATGTAAATGTTGCCCATGCAAATGCACTGCCAAAAAGCATAGAGGAACAGATTAAAGACACTAATACATTATTATTGCAATTAATGCAACAAATAAAACAAAATCAGAGACAAACACAGCAACAGGTTCAAAAGTTGGACACCACACTTGAACAAGCATGTGAAGGTTTAACTGCTGAGTTACTTAAAATCTAATTGAAATGTCAAGAAGTCTGTAATGATGTAAAAAACAAATTTATGAGCATTTCCAACCTATTTTTTCGCAGCATGAAAATGCAGTAGAGAATCACGAAGCAGCCATAAAAGAACTGCAAACTATTGTTAATGAAAATCACGACACCTTGCAAGCTAAAATTGACTCAGTTACACAACTTGCTAAAACTCAGGAAAACTTATAGGACACAGTAGATACGCTTTCAACACAAATGGACACTCTGAAACTTAGTTCAGAAAAAACACTTAGGAAATCAGTTCATTATCAGAGAAAGTAGCCGAACTTTCGGATCAGTTCACTAACTTATCTACAAAGGTGGATGATGATCTGAAAGACACAAAACCCGTAGCCTTCACTGACACAGAAGCGCATGAACAAATTAAGAAATTTAAACAAAATCAAAATCAAATTAATACGCAACACCAAAGAGAAATCCGGGAAGTACAAGATCACTTGATACAAGTAATACAACAATTACATTTTTCAGAGGACACTCGCGCTCCAATACGGGAAGAGGGACGTAGAAATACGGAAAAGCCACAAAATAATAACACAGGGCATTTCGGAAATTATGGAAGAAATTGTCAAGGTGCACCGAATTTTGAGATGGAACCGCCGACACGACGTAACAATGACCGATATGCGACTCGCCGACACAATGACTTTCTGACTATAAGCTGTTTATTACTACATGCATGTTCAAAGTTCAAAACATTTATGAATTCTGGCAACAACATTCATCCACAAGCGTGGCTTCATCAGTTCTCTCATTATTTTCCTCCCAACTGGTCATTAGAGCACAGATTAGAATTTATGTGTGACTATTTAGAAAATGAACCAGCTGTAAGAATGCGGTCAGTCATTCACGATTGTCACAGTGAAGAAGAATTTTATCATGCCTTCCTCTCAGCATATTGGTCTCAAGCTACTCAAGACCGAGTAAAACATAGCATCATGATGATGAAACATTTCGAACAATCTGAATTTTCCAGTCTTGTCAAATATTTCGAAGACATGTTGCATAAGAATCATTATCTGTCAAACCTATACAATCCCTCAGAACTTATTTACATTTGGTTAATCAAATTGCTTGAACGTTTACGACATATTGTGGGGCAGCGGATGGAAATTAGTAGAATAAATGTTTTGTATTTATGCTGTTGTTTGCCATTCTCAACACTGGCTCTCTAACTACAATATTGGCAACCAGAAAGTGATTAGCAAAATGTGAAGCCTGTAATTAGAATTCCTAGTGCCTACTTCATCTGAGAAATACATTTATAGCTACAGCTTACAGCTCTGAGGAATTAGGAGATTGTCTGGGATACATAATCAAAAAAACCATTTTCTCTAAAATGTTCACTATATTCTGAAAATCACAGACCAAAAGAACCCACACAGTCCAACTACCAGAGCAGTTCAGAGTCAAATGCGCTGATGCAACTGCTCAAATTAAATGTTTAAGTGAATGCTCGCCATAATTTGATGATAATGTTCATCAAACGCCACGCTAAATAATGGTAGAATGTCTGTCCCGCGATGGCACGTGAAAATACGACATTTGCAAACCAAAGATAGATCATTAAAGTCATCCCAGAATTAACACTTCACTCGAAAACGATTTCATGGTTACGCGTATCCCGAGTAACTTATTACGGCATCCGAGGCTGTTTATAGCAATGATACCGACGCGACGCGACTCCCAGCACAGGTGGTGCACTAATCAGCGTCTGGAGAGAACAGGGGCCTTTCTCTCTCACGCAGCGTTCTTACATATAAAGCCGCGGTGCGGACGGCTAAGGGAACGCCTGATCAAATCCGCTCTCCCGACTAGCTGCTGGGCTAGTAATGCACCACTTTAAGTTATCGAATAAATCATTGCTTCCTTTTGTGATGTCCGATGACGCTCTCAGTTTAAATGTGCAATCAGCACACAGGTAAGTAATCATAATAAAAGTCTGATGTGGCTAAGTCAAATATTTTGGGCGAGAGAATTAATTTAATTACACTACACGCAGTAGGCGAGCTGTGAACTTGCCCTTTGAAGGTACGCTATCGCTATAGTTTCATAGTTATTCAGTTGAAACTTCTCGCATCTTTATGATTATAGCGAATCTCCCTTCTACTTAAATTTAAATATCCTAGCTTTATTTATTCTTGTACTTAATCTATCTTGCTTCCTTAATTTTTAGGACAAAAACCAGAAAATCATGAATTCAACTAAAATTTTAATTTGTGAGATCTAGGATACTGTTTCTACTAAGTTATTATGAAAAAGGAATCTAAATATAAATTTTTAAGTTTCTAGCTCTTTTCTGTTGCGCCAATGATTTTTACAGAAAAAGTCCAAATTTCGAAAATGCTTAAAGTTATTGAACTGATATTCAACACATATTGATTTAGTATTACTCCTGACATGCTAGAAACGTTTCAGGTTATTTACTTGATTTTTAAAGTATTGCGCAACATTTATGACGTCAGAGCTAGTTACAGCAGACTAGGCTGGCACACAATGGAAAGACTGATGTGAATTTTATAAGGTGCGAGTATGCTGCTTCCCTACATCACCCTCTACTTAATTTTTTTTTAATGTAAATGGGAAAAGAAAAAAAAATTAATTACAAAAATGGAAGCAAGAGTACAGCTTAACACCCTAAGAAAAATTAGAATTTAAATGTAAACATACAGAAATATTAAAAGAAAACTTATTACCTACTTCAGTTATTTAAATTGCTGGGATGTTCACTACTTAATAAGCAACATTATTACTCAAAATTTTAGCAAAATCAATGAAACAGTTTGGCATACATGTTGCCTTAGACAAACAAACACATAAAAATATGTAAAATTATGAAAATCTTAAATCCATTAAATACATTTTTACATACACAAATTCAAAGAAAATAACACAGTTATTCATGATACATAAACAGATAATTATATCTTAGCAGTCTTTTCTAAACCTGAAAGAAAATTTCACCAATCATGAACAATTTCGTGGTTGTAGCCGCTTTGGCTGCCGTTCTACACTTCCATTCACAAGGGTACAGGAGGGGAAGTTGCTATGGTGTGCATCCTTCACGTTCACTCTAAATTACGTGGGGAAAGGGGAGGGGTCACTGTGAGTTGTGTCCAAGTCACTCCACACTTTCACGCAGCTACCAGGCTGCCATTATCTGGTTTGTCCTGTAGAACAAACAAAAAGAGTGCCTCAGACTCTGTTCACTTAATATCCAAGGGTGGGTCACAATGAAATGGGGATATATACATTTTATCTTTCAATATGTTTCACGAGCAAAGTTAACAGAACTTTTTCAATTTTACTCTCACGGTTACTTAACTGTCATAAAATCGATAAACAAATGGCTCAAAACGCCGTTAGTCACGTACTAGAGAAAATCTATGCTCAAGGCGTACAATCATAAATCCTATTTGATTTCAATTTATTATTTCAAGGCAGAACACTGAACCAATGCTCGGTACATTCCTGACAAATCTGTATTTTTTTTACTTAACTGACTCATCTTCGATTACCTTATTCTTAGAGATAGTATGAGTATATTTGATTAATAGTTGTCTTCTCAGCTTCTTTGTACATATGAGTAACTTGTGGTAATAGTACAGTTCTGAGTGTTCAAAACACACTACGTTTAGTTGAATACTAAATCCACTTATTGGTCCTCTGCTGCTGTGTCAGTTCCACATCTGCAATTATGTACTTACTTCATTGAAGTGTATTTATGTTGAGCTATAAATAATGTTTCACGTCTGCCATTATGTTACTCAATTATGTTGCTAGTGTATGTACTTATTTAACACTCACTCTATTAACTTTTAACGCATAGGATAGCACATTTATTTCATATCTATAGTGTATTGCAGCTGATCAGTTTGCTCATGTGGCAATCCATTTCCACTCGATCAGACGCTGAAACCACAGGTAGTCTCTCTCGACCTACCACTAAAGTGCTTTAAGTAATTATGGCAGAGCGTAATGCTAAATTCCTTAAACCTATAGGACACCATGAGCTGCTCTGTCTCATCTAACCTAAGGGTACATATGGTCACATTCACGCCTCCAACTCATAACCTCAATACGTGTAGGTGTGTCCTGTCCCACACTATATCAAATAACGGCCAGCTCCAACCTTATAAATATTTCAAGGACGTGTCCTTCACGTCTCAACCACAAACACTGTTCGATTCTATTACACTGCCATTCCTTGCTACACAAGGCGAGTTCATTCTTACAACTTATCTTCATATTTTTTATAACACTAAGCAAACTCTTTTACTATTAATTAGTTAGCTCTACAGCATACAATAGGTTTCACTGCCACTTCAGATCCTGCTTGTACACGAATTTGTATCTCTCTTTAAATTACTGTTGGTGGACCATTTCCAATAAAACAACAACTTTGTACTTATAATATTACCAGGGTTCTATACATACTTGTTACTCAAATACCTTTGTATCTTAATTACATCATACTTCTCTGTTGTTTATGTCACTGTTAGGTTTGTCACATTAGGTATTTTCTTCACTATTCGGTGGATAGAATGGTTACAGAACTCATGGCTTGATAGCCATGACGGAAAATTTTCGTATTGGAAAGAAGGGGTGGAAATTTTTGTAGATAGGAAAGATGAAAAATGAGTAAGATCTGAAATGGAAAAGATCTCACACAGCTGAGACTGCACAGCTGCCACACTGTGTAGAGGTTACAGAACAACCTCCTCCCTACAGAATTCATTCACTACCTATGAACTTCTTTAGGTCGATCACGTTCCTGAGACCTAATAGCTTTTACTTTTAGGGTACTCTAGCCTATATGCATTGGCATGTGGTTTTTCTATGATCCTGAAATGTCCTTGGTATACGAACATGAATTTCTTTGTTTCTTCATTTATTTTCTTAGATTTTTCCTTGGTTTTGACAAGGACTAACTGACCTATTTCAAAACTGGTGGGTACAGCTTTTCCGTCGTGACGCTTCTTTCTTTCTTTTGTGTTTACCTTACTTTTACTAAGATTAACACCTTCGTCCCAATATCTCCTACTTTTCAGAACTCGTATAGGCAGCTCGCAAGTTTCATCATTAGTTACTACATGTTTATCAATAAAAGGTACCGTAATTACTCCGGTTATCGGCAAGACCATTTTTAACTGGCTTCTTTCAAAGTCAACAACACTCTGATATTTTGACAAGAAATCTATGCCAATTAAAACCTCAATACTGAGATTATTTACAATTAAGCATGGATGATCAATTAAATTACCATTAATGTTAAAGGGCAGCAGAGCTTCTTGTTTTACAGTTTTTGACACCTTGCCAGTAGCACCAATTATTCTTAGTCTTCATACCCTCATTACAGTAAGCTTGTCTTTACCAGGTAGTGCATCAAAGAAGGACTGAGATATCGCACTCACCTCACTTCCACTGTCTAAGAGGCAATGCACATTGATACCCAACATATTCACTATTATTATAGGGTGGCTTCTTCTAATTTGTACAGGTGGTTCCTCAAACTCATCCAATAGTTCCTTTTGGATTTGTCTCCAACTAAAGTGATCGACATCTGTCTTCATCACATTTAGGTCAAAGTGTGTAGGAGTTTCCTGAATTACATTTCCTGCTGCCTTTTCCAGTCGGTCTATTAATTTCAAATCGAAACACCGCACGTCTTCATTACATTTAGTTTGCTGAACATGACCCAAATTACTGTAGTCTGAGCGATTCTGCGCCTCCAGACCGGGCATAACACTAGTTACAGCTAAACCCCTTTCACTTTTATCGTCGGGTTCCTTCTCAAGTGACAACTGGTCACAGCTACTGGGTTGATCGACCCCCAACAGGCTATCCTCTACATTCTCTCTTACCTCCTGTCCTAAATCTATTAGTACGATATCAACATCCTGCACAGGCACTTTAGATAAGAGCAAATCATCCTCATCGTAAATATAAGCATGAATTTCTTCTGCTTCTTCACCTGACAATTCAGTATTTTGTAGCTCTTCCCTACCATTACACTGCTGCGCCTTCTCTTTCTCTTCCCACTTAGAAAGCGTCTCTAACATGGTATCTATCAAATACTGTGAGTGTTCTAATACACTCCTGGAAATGGAAAAAAGAACACATTGACACCGGTATGTCAGACCCACCATACTTGCTCCGGACACTGCGAGAGGGCTGTACAAGCAATGATCACACGCACGGCACAGTGGACACACCAGGAACCGCGGTGTTGGCCGTCGAATGGCGCTAGCTGCGCAGCATTTGTGCACCGCCGCCGTCAGTGTCAGCCAGTTTGCCGTGGCATACGGAGCTCCATCGCAGTCTTTAACACTGGTAGCATGCCGCGACAGCGTGGACGTGAACCATATATGCAGTTGACGGACTTTGAGCGAGAGCGTATAGTGGGCATGCGGGAGGCCGGGTGGACGTACCGCCGAATTGCTCAACACGTGGGGCGTGAGGTCTCCACAGTACATTGATGTTGTCGCCAGTGGTCGGCGGAAGGTGCACGTGCCCGTCGACCTGGGACCGGACCGCAGCGACGCACGGATGCACGCCAAGACCGTAGGATCCTACGCAGTGCCGTAGGGGACCGCACCGCCACTTCCCAGCAAATTAGGGACACTGTTGCTCCTGGGGTATCGGCGAGGACCATTCGCAACCGTCTCCATGAAGCTGGGCTACGGTCCCGCACACCGTTAGGCCGTCTTCCGCTCACGCCCCAACATCGTGCAGCCCGCCTCCAGTGGTGTCGCGACAGGCGTGAATGGAGGGACGAATGGAGACGTGTCGTCTTCAGCGATAAGAGTCGCTTCTGCCTTGGTGCCAATGATGGTCGTATGCGTGTTTAGCGCCGTGCAGGTGAGCGCCACAATCAGGACTGCATACGACCGAGGCACACAGGGCCAACACCCGGCATCATGGTGTGGGGAGCGATCTCCTACACTGGCCGTACACCACTGGTGATCGTCGAGGGGACACTGAATAGTGCACGGTACATCCAAACCGTCATCGAACCCATCGTTCTACCATTCCTAGACCGGCAAGGGAACTTGCTGTTCCAACAGGACAATGCACGTCCGCATGTATCCCGTGCCACACAACGTGCTCTAGAAGGTGTAAGTCAACTACCCTGGCCAGCAAGATCTCCGGATCTGTCCCCCATTGAGCGTGTTTGGGACTGGATGAAGCGCCGTCTCACGCGGTCTGCACGTCCAGCACGAACGCTGGTCCAACTGAGGCGCCAGGTGGAAATGGCATGGCAAGCCGTTCCACAGGACTACATCCAGCATCTCTACGATCGTCTCCATGGGAGAATAGCAGCCTGCATTGCTGCGAAAGGTGGATATACACTGTACTAGTGCCGACATTGTGCATGCTCTGTTGCCTGTGTCTATGTGCCTGTGGTTCTGTCAGTGTGATCATGTGATGTATCTGACCCCAGGAATGTGTCAATAAAGTTTCCCCTTCCTGGGACAATGAATTCACGGTGTTCTTATTTCAATTTCCAGGAGTGTATTTCTGCTGTATCCTTAGATGCTACCGACCCCTCATCCACATGTTCAGTCTGAGTATTCTGATCCGTCTTACCAATTACTGTAATTACTGCCTTAGGAAAAATAACCGCCTGGTGAGCGCCAGTGTCCTCATAGACGGGAACAAGTTTTCCTGCCACGGCCTACTACTGTTTCCTTTATTTCCATTATAGTTAACTGGCACAGCATTGCTTTCCGCACTGTTGTTTACCTGCATAATTTTGTTCGGAACAAAATTACTATCATTTGGATGCCATTGTTGGTTCTGATAACTATTTCTCCAATTCCTACCTCTCTTAGGATGGCGAACACCTACTGTTCTGATGTTTACATTGCCATTCTGCTCGTTCTTAAAATAACTACTTATGTTATTAGCATTTCTGTTATTACCTGCTTGCTCATCATTGGCAGCCACACGATCTACATGTTCCAAATAGTCAATGAAATGATCCAGATTGTCTCTAGGGGTAGATATAATTCTAGTTTGCCAATACCATGGCAGTTTGGCTTCAAGACCTAGTATTATCATTTCAGGTTTTAGCTTTTCGGCCAAATGTGACAAACGTGAGATCCATGACATGGCAAACTCTTTAATAGATTCCTTGCCTACATTGAAGCGTTTTCCACTCCAAAATTCTCTCAACACTTCATTTTGCTTATTACTAGACCAATACTTATTAATGAAAGCTGTTTTAAATTCCCCTAATGTTTTACACTTGAACATAACATCAGCTGACCAACGCATGGCGTCACCTGCTAAATGGCTTCTAATAAATGAGATTTTCTCTCGTTCAGACCAAGTTGGTGGAATTACATCTTCAAAATCGTTCCAGAAACCTAGCGGGTGGATATTTTTATCTGGATCGAACCGCAAGAACTGCCGACACCCGATAAAAGCGGCGTTTGCAGCTACAATTTGTTGCATACTACCACTACCAGAAGTTACTGATGCTTCTTTACTCTCAATGTTAGCAATGTTAGTACTAATATTTTCTACTCTTATTTCAACATTATCTACTTTTTGCATAATATGAGTAGTATCACTTTTGATTGCGTCTACTTCTGCTTGACATATGTTTACTTTTAAATTAACATCTTTAAACCTATCTGAGCACAGTTCAGATTCCGCCTCGATCTTTTCTGTTAACTTGTGCTCCAGCTTCGCATCTTCCATTTGGAACTATTTGCGAACCTCAGCAACTTCAGATTTTACTGTTTTATACATTTCAGAAAATTGTTGAGCAACCTTTTTCTTAATATTCTCATGATTGTAATCAATTTTATAATTCAAATTGTCCAGATCCTCTTTCAACTTATTGCAACCAGCCTTGAAGGCATTGTCCATTATCTCCAATCGTTTATTAAAATTAGTTTGGCTGGCCACAATCCCATACTTTAATTCAGCTGTCATTTTAGCATTACTGGCTGACATTTTTGCATTACTGCTTTTGACCTCAGATATTCCAGACTTTAATTCAGCATTACTGGTAGCTATTGCTTGTAATATAACATTTAAATCAATAGCCCCAGTATCTTTGGGTTGCTCACTAGCTGGCTTTTTATCACACTCAGTTGACAAAAAACTAGCTCCAACACCAGAATCATCAAAACTAAATGAAACTTCTGATTGATCGTCATATCTAACTTCTCCTTTTTAAACTCTACCATCTCTGATGACTGTTTCATTTTTAATTCATCAGAGAAACTATCATCCAATAAATTAACAATTTCTGATTTCTGCTTTACTACAGGGGTCTCTATTGTTGAATCATTGCCCCTTTTCACACTACTGTCAGGAGACAATACTTCACAGTTCACTTTAACATTACTATTTTCATGCATATTTACACTTGAACCGTTGTCTGGATTTACAGTTTCTTCAACAGACATAGGTTCTGATTTAAGCTTAACCTCAGTTTCTTTTGGCGATTCCATCGCTGACAGTCTGTTAGTGCAGGTTAGCAAAATTTTTAACAGCTTTTCACTTAACTTAGTTCCTTCTGCACGACGTATGGCGTTGCCGGCGCAGCGTAACAGGATTACTGATGCGACGCGGCGCATTGAACTGCAGATGGCACTTCGATGGCTGCTGTGTGTTTGCTTGGCCCGCAACTGCAGGTGCGCCTCCGGTTGCTCCAGCGGACGACTGCAGTGCGGCGAGACTGACTTCTCGCGATGCCAGCAGTGCAGCTAGACTCAACGCCGGCGCCGTCAATCCAGATGCGTTGTTAATCGAATTGCGTCGTCCACATGCACACGTAACACTGTCTATCACTGTTCTATTGCTCAGTTGCGTGTCGCATTCCACTTCCGAATCCGAATATTTAAAAATCACTTTCACTTTTACTCAGTTTGGTTCCGGGGAGGTGCACCATATGTGGGGCGGCGGGTGGAATCTTTTGTTATATAATGTAGAATGTAATGTAGAGAAGATGCACCATATATAGGGCAGTGGGTGGAAATAATTGTTATATATGTTTTGTATTTCCTGGCCGATGCACCATATGTGGGGCAGTGGGTGGAAAGTAGTAGAATAAAGGTTTTGTATTTATGCTGTTGTTTGCCGTTCTCAACACTGGCTCTCTAACTACAATATTGGCAACCAGAAAGTGATTAGCAAAATGCGAAGCCTGTAATTTGAATTCCTAGTGCCCACTTCATCTGAGAAATACATTTATAGCTACAGCTTTCAGCTCTGAGGAATTAGGAGATTGTCTGGGATACATAATCAAAAAAACCATTTTCTCTAAAATGTTCACTATGTTCTGAAAGTCACAGACCAAAAGAATCCACACAAACCAACTACCAGAGCAGTTCAGAGTCTAATGCGCTGATGCAACTATAACTGTCCAAATTAAGTGTTGTAAGTGAATGCTCGCCATAATTTGATGATAATGTTCATCAAACGCCACGCTAAATAATGGTAGAATGTCTGTCCCGCGTCGGCACGTGAAAATACGACATATGCAAACCGGAGATAGATCATTAAAGTCATCCCAGAATTAACACTTCACTCGAAAACGATTTCATGGTTACGCGTATCCCGAGTAACTTATTATGGCATCCGAGGCTGTTTATAGCAATGATACCGACGCGACGCGACTCCCGGCACAGGTAGTGCGCTAATCAGCGTCTGGAGAGAACTGGGGCCTTTCTCTATCGCGCAGTGTTCTTACATATAAAGCCGCGGTGCGGACAGCTAAGGGAACGCCTGATCAAATCCGCTCTCCCGACTAGCTGCTGGGCTAGTAATGCACCACTTTAAGATATCGAGTAAATCATTGCTTCCTTTTCTGATGGCTGATGAAGCTCTCAATTTAAATGTGCAATCAGCACACAGGTAAGTAATCATAATAAAAGTCTGACATGGATAAGTCAAATATTTTGGGCGAGAGAATTAATTTAATTACACTACATGCAGTAGACGAGCTGTGAACTTGCCCTTTGGAGATACGCTATCGCTATAGTTTTATAGTTATTCATTTGAAACTTCTCACATCTTTATGATTATAGCGGATCTCCCTTCTACTTAAATTTGAACATCCTAGCTTTATTTATTCTCGTACTTAATCTATCTTGCTTCCTTAATTTTTAGGACAAAAACCAGAAGATCATGAATTCAACTAAAATTTTAATTTGTGAGATCCAGAATACTGTTTCTACTAAGTTATTATGAAAAAGGAATCTAAATATAAATTTTTAAGTTTCTAGCTCTTTTCTGTTGCGCCAATGATTTTTACAGAAAATGTCCAAATTTCGAAAATGCTTAAAGATATTGAACTGATATTCAACACATATTGATTTAGTATTACTCCTCACATGCTAGAAACGTTTCAGGTTATTTACTTGCTTTTTAAAATATTGCACAACATTTATGATGTCAGAGCTAGTTACAGGGGACTAGGCTGGCACACAATGGAAAGACTGATGTGAATTTTATAAGGCATGAGTATGCTGCTTCCCTACAATATTATTTTGGCAGTACGTTGCAAAGACGACATGGACTGTTACAAGAACTGGAAATTGACACTGACAATCGCGGGACACGAATACAGGAAAACAATCATTACAGGTCACGCCCGTCACTATTCCATGATGACAGAAATAATAACTGGACAGGACAAGGCTATTCTTACAACGCAAATGGTGACCAAAACAGGCACCACCTGTATGACAACCGTTGGCAGAGTTATAATAATTGCAGGGAAATATCACCTCTCCACGGTAATGACTATGACAGAAACAACCAGAGAAACAGACAATATGGAAACTGAAATAATTATTATCGAGGGAGATAGAATAACTTCAGACGCAGTGATCCACCGTACAGTTACAATTCAGGGAGAAATTTTCTACCACTTAACCCACAAGAAAGAAACTACCGACATGATGACAGAAGATATAATCATAACGACACGCGACAACATAGGTAAGAGACAATGACTCGCACCACAGCATTCACGTGTGCTGGCTGGCTCAGAGAAAAATAACATATACGCTAACCTAGAGAAAAATTTGAGCGTTCTTTACCGATGTATACCACATGATAATTGCGTCGAAGTTGAAACTCTGCATACTAGGAAGAGTAATGGATTGCACCACATTTCACATGTAAAACCGTTCATTGAGAGATAATCTGCTTTTTAACTTAGTCTTTGCTATAAAATTTTTCACTTCACGTTACTAACACGTTTTGTCACACTTATGAACTGTTAACATGCAACAATGTATTGAAGTTAACTATCCAGTCTAGAACCTAGGGGACATATTTAGACAGTAATTACGAATGCATTGTTATAGTGAACATACAACACAGTGTTATTGTGTGTGTACATCCTTGCTTGTTAGTTGCACTATTACGCAACGACTATAAGGCTTCTGTACTTAGAACATATACTGGTACTGCTAATGAGATTTTAAAGCAACACTTTGGTTATTTGAAAATACGGTCTGGATTTAAAGTACTTTCTGAGAGATACCAGATGACACAGTGGTTAGGATATTTGACAGCTACACGATTATAGTTATCACGACGCTACTAACGAGTGACACAATGTATATTATTGCTTTTGCGATGTATCTGTTTTATATCCGCACAGTTTTTCTGAATTCTTCTGGAAAATAAAACATGTTTTAGTAGTAACTTTTGTGGTATAGCTACAATTAGAAAGCCTTTTCCATAGCACAACAATACGATACAGTATAGTACTTTCCTGATCACAGTAATGTACGTAATTACTACGATATCTATACGCATAGCATTTCACTTCTGTTTATTACGAGGTAAATACAGTGACTTCTACAGAACTTTGCTTACGGACGACGATAATTACGACACTTGGCACATTTTTTACCCTTAAGTAATGACAGAGATTATGTTACAGCAAAACGCGCAGCTTAGCGCTACAGTACATGTATTTGAGTGATTAATTTTGTACTTAAAACATTTATTTTGAAAGATTTTTGAATTACAAAGATACAAAGGTTTTCCGTGATACATTTCATTCCATTGCTGTAATCTGTAGCACCCAAGAGTATAAATTGCATTAATCCTCAGGAGGTACACGCCTACTTTGTGTACTAAGTGTGTGGCAAGCGCTAGGAGCCCTAGCTAATATGGTATTTGCTTATACAACTTTACACATCGGTACCATATTTCTCTAACACAGAATTAAGCAGCTATCTGATCATTTAAGAGAGACCAACATTCTTTTTTTACTACGTCAGTGAATTCACAGTTACGAAATTGTATTTTGTCTGTACTTTGTAAACTGTTCATATTTTTTTGGAACCATTGTGGTACTATGAGAGCTTTGAATGAGGTATTTGGTAAGGGATCATGACTTTTAAAGTACGTTTGAGGTGGATGACTATTGAAATGAGCAGAGAATTTTTTTTAGGTTTTGAAATTATTGAATGAAGCTGCAATGATGAAGTTATTACGATGACGATGTGTATTATGCTGTTGAGGTATGTTTATGGTCAATAAGCTGATGCTTTATGAGGAATTTGATTGTTCTACGTATTTATTATGATGAAATATTGAAGAAGTGTCGACGAATATGTATACATGTAATAAGGTAAGGAATAATGAGTAGCAATTAGGGACTCTGATTTGTGAAACAGGATGTTGGAAACTAAGAATCGTACTGTCACTGTAGCGGAAACTGCTGTTGTAAATATTTCGGTAAGAAAGCTAAGTGACCCTGACGTAATGCTCTATAGGCGCCCAGCTATGCAACAGTCGCCTGAAAAAAAAGCCGTGCCTCTCAGAGGCACAACAAAAAAAAGGAGCGCCCATTAACCTCGCTACTGACATTTCTTTGTAGAAAGCACCGCAAATATGACACGTTCATACTTGAAAACATATGCTTACACTTTGGAGCTCGTTATTTCTGATATTTACCGAAATGCCTAATGATGAGAAACATTTTATGTCTATTGTATTGCTAGTTGAGAGATTTTTTACTGCCTTATGAAACGCCATTTGGCTAATGAATGACGTTTCACGACTTGCTTTACGTATATATTTGCTCATTTTTTTTTCAATATCTGGTTTCTAGCTGCACTGCAGAATTGGTTAAAATAAAATTTAATAGATGTATTAATAGAAATGTTTTCTGTCTACTTTCTTAAAAAAGGCAGCACAAATAAACATTTCCGTTCACAGGAATTACATACATAATTTTTCAACGATTTGGTAACTTTTCTAGTAGATTAAGTTTTTGTGATGCATCACTCTAGTGTTAAGGTCTGACAAAGGTATTAGACGTTTCCTATCTTTACTGTAATATTCTTTCTGCTTGAGCTTTATCATGTTTAGCTATAAGTTATTGCATTTGTCACTTTGTATTACACCGCCAAGCCAGTTTTACTACAGATTTAATTTTCTTGTTGCTGCTCATTGGCTCATATTAGTTGTAATATTGCATTTGCTTTGCTGATTTAGACATTCTGCTGCTTTCTTTGCCAATTTGCGTTTTTTTGTCATTGCTGTTTGTGTTAATTGTTTTGAGCTGCTGCATTGCCTCTTCCCTTAGTTTATACATTTGAGCTCAGTAGATTTAAGTTAGCTTAAGATGGCGTAGGCTATATAAAAGAATGAGTTGTGATGAATGGGAATAAATGCATTGAGAAGTTATATGAAAAAGATTTGGGCCAAAATGAGTATTGTACAATGAGAAATAATTATTTTGAAAGAGGATGTGAACCAAACAGTAGGGTTTTAGGACAGCAGGTATTGATAGGACTTTTTGGGAATAATGATGAACTAAGGGAGATCTCCAAGAAGTAAAGAAAGTTTTGTTTGCAAACCAGATACGATAAATACTGCAGTAAAACAAACCCTGTCCTTTCCTTTTGTCTTATTCCACTGCGCGTTTGTGTACTCTTGTGTATTTGTGTTCTTCCTGTCTTTATGCGTTTATCTGGTAAGAGTTATGTTGTAGAATTTTTCTAATAATATGTTATTTACTTTGTAATGAAGTTTAGACATAATTTATTCTGTTCTGTTTTAATGCTCGTGTGTGAAGTTAATCTTTCGAAAGCCCTTCTAATTTTTTTATTTACTTACTTATGTCATAATTCCTGTAACACTGATGTTTATGTTTATTTCTATTCTTTTTTAAAGCCTGTATTACTACATATGTTATCTGTATTATTATGTTCTTTTACGATGTATTTTGTACCTTTGTAATTGTTTCTTATGTTGTAAATTTATAATTGTATAGACACCAGTTCTTCAAATTAAGTTTCATTTCACTGCAAACGTTTCTGCTGGTCATAGTATATGCAGTCCGCCTCGGTAGCTGAGTGGTCAGCGTGACAGACTGTCAATCCAAAGGGCCCGGGTTCGATTCCCGGCTGGGTCGGAAATTTTCTCCGCTCAGGGACTGGGTGTTGTGTTGTCCTAATCATCATCATTTCATCCCCATCGACGCGCAGGTCGCCGAAGTGGCGTCAAATCGAAAGACCTGCACTAGGCGAACGGTCTACCCGACGGGAGGCCCTAGCCACACGACATTTCCATTTCCATAGTATATGCACAATATGTGAAACGTAGAAAAAAGAATAAAATAAAATAAAAGGGGGACTGTTAGTGTTTGGACGTGTGTTAATAATTCAGCAAAGGACTGCTTAACAGCATTATAGTTCTAAGGACAGTTCCAAAAAGTTTGTGAGTGCACAAGTGGTGGTTTATGGACTTGCTATATTGTCCGCAAGACTCTTCTATGGTGATTGTGCACCCGCACAGTCGCAACAGATGGCTCCTGGCCATCTCTACAAGGACTGCAGTGGGTCTGCTGCACCTTTGATGGCCCACCAATACCGTACTCTCTACCAGGACTGCAATGGGTCTGCTCTGTGATGACCTACCTACCAATATTCTTCAAAACTTCGACTGACTCTGCTGTGGGTTTGCTCTGTTGTGGCCCATTACCTGTCTGCATGTCAAGAGTTAGCACTGTCTTTCTGTTGGAAGGACATCACTAATTCTTCAAGACTACATGTAAATCCACTACTTCCGTCTGCATTTTCTTTTACTGCTCAGAGTTTGAGAAAAAAAACTGCAATTACTACTGTGATGAATGACCAGGACTGTCTTTATGGACTGCGAGAAAATTTTTGCTTTTGACCAACATTGTATCGATAAGTGTGTCCCTTTGATATATTTTTTAGCGTCAATACAAAAAATTTTAACAAATATATATTGGTCAATGCCGAAAACAATTTGTAAAATTTTTGTGGGGAGCATGGGGGCTATGTAAGTAGACTGTTTAGGTTTTTGTGTTGGTAACGCCATGTAGCGCTCTCTATGTAAATCACTGACAGTGCTGTGTGCAGTCTGTGGCTGATTTGCATTGTTGGAATATTTGCTATTGCAGTGTTGGGCAGTTGAATGTGAACAGCGCATAGTGTTGCGCAGTTGGAGGTGAGCCGCCCGCAGTGGTGGATGTGGGGAAAGAGATGGCAGACTTTTGAGAGGGACGATCTGGACGTGTGTCCGTCGGAAAAAGGAAATTTGTAAGGCTGGATGTCATGAAGTGATATATATATTATGACTTTTGAACACTATTAAGGTAAATACATTGTTTGTTCTCTATCAAAATCTTTCATTTGCTAACTATGCTTATTAGTCTTTAGTGCCTTCAGTAGTTAGAGTCTTTTATTTAGCTGTCAGTATTGGCACTCGCTGTATTACAGTAGTTCGAGTAACGAAGATTTTTGTGAGGTAAGTGATTTGTGAGAGGTATAGGTTATTGTTACTCAGGGCCATTCTTTTGTAGGGATCATTGAAAGTCAGACTGCGTTGCGTTAAAATATTGTGTGTCAGTTTAATGTTGATCAGAATAAGTAAAGAGAGAAATGTTCAGTTTTGCTCAGCTTTTCGAAAATCAAATAACGCAAGAGGTTTACCAGCACGGTAATTCATAAACTTTTCTGAGGGTATGTTTCATAAGAGTTATAATTTTCTCTGACAGCTAAAACGGCCACCAGAGTGCATTAATGTAAGAAAATGTCATTTAATATACGGCTACCAGTTTCGGTGCTTCGGTGCACCATCTTCAGGCCTTAGCTGATGCTGAAGAGGCTAATTCCATCCGTATACAGGTTGCATCAGTGGCCAACATAACTGGTTTATGCAGACTACCTTTAACTGTGATGTCTCTCCAACCATCAGTTGATAGTTGTTGGCTAGAGAGACAGCATCACAGTTACAGGTAGTCTGCATAAGCCAGTTATGTTGGCCAATGATGTATCGTGTATTTGGATGGTGCACTGAAACACCGAAACTGCTACGCATACATTACAAGGACGGCTACAGATGTCTCATTTTCTTACATAAGTGAACGCCTGAAGATCCCCAGACCTCAAATCACGAGGCTGGACATACAAAAATGAGTGCATTAGTGCTGTTCGTATTTAGTGTCGTTATCAGGCCTGGTAGGGTATATAAATGGCGTGAACAACGTCAGATATTGAGTGGTCACTGTAAAGTACACGGGCATACCACATACGCGTGTGAGACAGCGTTATCAGAAACTGACAGAGTTTCAAAGGGTTCTCATTGTGGGTCTCCATATGGCCAGTTGGTCGGAATGTGAAGTGTACAGATTTATGGGGCATTCGGATGTGAAAGTGGTCCAGTGTTGGGCTGCGTGGGAGCGTGAGGGCAGGCATAATCGTTGTCAAGGTCCCAGACGACCAAGTCTGACTACAAGGGAGGATCGCTCTAATGCGCACCGAGCACATCGAAATCCCCTCACGTCTGCACTTCTGTACGACCCCGGATGACCATCGTCGGCGAATGTGGAGGCGACCTGAGGAAAGGCTGAATCCTTCCACTGTTTTGGGGAGGTACTGTAGTGTTAACCCCAGCAGCGTGGTGTGGGGAGCGGTAGAGTATGACGTCTGCTCACAATTCGTGGTGATGGAGGGTACTCTGGAGGCACAACGGCACGTCACAGACATATTCCGTCTTCATGTGTTACATCTCATGTGACAGTGTCGTGGCGCTATTTTGCAACAAGGCAATTCTCTTCCATATGTGACACGAGCCTCTATGAACAGTCTGCATGATGTTGAAGTACTTCCGTGGCTACCAAGATAAAGAATATTGCTTTTTTCTTTAACTGAACTATCTTTTGAGTGGCTAGAAGACAGCGCGCCGTGGTGCAATGCTCGCTCGATTGAACAGATAATGGTTGGCGTGGCTAAAAATTTTGAAATAGTAGGTACAATACAGTTAAACTCGTCATCGACAGCAGGCTAACGATACCGCAAAACGAACCATGCCACAAAATTTTCATCCTCGACGGAAACACCTTGCAATCTTGCAATCTAAGAATAATTACGCAGACACTGTGATACAGGAATAAGTCTGACCTTAAGCCAATACAGACATTTACTGGCATCTTCAATTATAGTCCACAAATCTCGATATAATATTTGAATAATCAATATGGCAGTGTCCTTGCCCAGCTTTACACACATCTAATTTCCACCAAGAATCGATACAGAATTGTAATATTTTATTCAACGATAAGAGAACGGAAATGAACAAAATACTAGCAGCAGAGGCAGCAATAGGCATTGGGCGCAGAAGATCACCAAAGTACAGAAAACAGCAATTCTGGTGAACAGAAAACTCGTAATACAACGTCATATACTATAAAGATCTGTCCCAGATAGTACACGTGTGGGACTAACTTTGTCCCATTGCCGGTATCCAGGATACCAATGGTGTGGGGCAGTTTGCCTGAGGAGGGTATACAAAGGCATTATGACACCCTTCCCAACCGAATCAATGCGTGATTCGACGCCAGGGAGTTGCATCATCACACTGATAAGAGAGTCCGTTCTGCCCAGTTCTCTATAAATATGGGTCGATTTTTTAACCACTGAAATAACGACACATACTCTCTAAACACGTGAAGTATCATTTAAGTACAACAGAAAAACAGTCAAAGTTAGAGATTGACCAGATGACTAGCTTCGAGTCTGTAAACTTTTGCAAATCATCAAACTAGTCAAAATGGTATTTTCCAAAATATAAGAACCATGTCAAGATAACAAACCTACACGTAAGTGCAAACGAGCAGTTACAAAGCATACAGATAACTTGGGTCTACATCTGCATCAACATCTACACAGATACTTTGCAAGCCGCCATATGGTGCCTGGCGGAGGGTACCGTGTACTACTACTTCTCATTTCCTTTCCTGTTCCACTCGCAAACAGAACGAGAGGAAAACGACTGTCTATATGCATCCGTTTGAGACCTAATGTCTCGTACCTTATTTTCGTGGCCAATACACGCAATGTATTTTGGCGGCAGAAGAATCGTTCGACAATCAGCTTCAGATGCCAGTTCTCTAATTTTCTGAGAAGTGTTTCTCGAAAAGCACCTTCTCTCCAGGGATTACTAACACGCTTCCCTGGGGCACTCCTGACAATAGCCATGACTCTGATTAACACTCCCCGTCGAGGACAACATACTGGTTTCTATTGTTTAAGAAATCTTCGAGGCGGATATCTGTGATCTTACACCATATGCTTGTATTTTTCTTATCAGCCTGCAATGGGGCACCGTGTCAAATGCTTTCCGGAGATTTGGAAATATGAAATCTGCCTGTTGAGCTTCATACATAGTTCCCAGCATATCACGAGAGAAAAGGACAAGCAGAGCTTCGTACGAACAATGCTTTCTTAAACCATGCTGATTCGTGGACATAAGCTTCTCAGTCTCAAGGAAGTTTGTTGTATTCGAACTTTGAATATGTTCAAGGATTCTGCAGCAAATGGAAGTTTGAGATATTGGCCTGTAATTTTGCGGAGCCGTTCTTTTACCCTTCGTATATACTGGATTCACCTGCGCTTTTTTCCAGTCGTTTGGGACGTTGTCTTGTGCGAGAGATTCACGGTAAATTCAAGCTAGGTAAGGGGCCAATGCCATAGAGTACCCTTTGTAAAACTGAACTGGGGTTCCATCCGGATCTGGCGATTTATTTGCGTTTACAGTTGTTTCTCTAGATCAGGGATGCTTATTACTATGCCGTCCATATAGGAGTCTATCCGATGGTCAAATGATGATATGTTTGTGCGATTCTCCTGGGTGAACGATTTCTTGAACGTGAAATTTAAAATTTCTTCAACTGTCACACCAGGCTGGTTAACAAGAGACTGAATGGAGACCCTAGACCCGCTTTAGAGATTTTACGTAAGACTAGGATTTTCTCTGGTTCTCTGCCAGATCTTTTGCTAATGTGTGACGGTGGTAGTTGTTGTATGCTTCGTGCATAGATCTTTTTCTACCAACCTTCGCTTGTCGTCATTTGTGCGTTGCCTTTTGAACCGAGAGTGCAACAGCCTATGCTTCCTCAGCATCCTCCAAATTTCGTTATGAAACCAACGTGGGTCTTTCCCATCCTTTATCCACTTACTAGGCACATAACTCTCCAGATCACGATTTACAATCTGCTTAAACTTTGCCCAAGATTTCTCTACAAACATTTTACTCGAATTAGCCTAAGTGATGCCAGTTTACTGTTAAGTAAGATGCTAGTAGCTGCTTATCTGCTGTATCTAGCAGAAACACACGGCTAGCCTTCATGACTGACTTATTAACTATCGTAACCACGGTTGCTGTAATGACATCATGATCGGTAATCCTCGTTTCTATACTGACGTCGCGCAGGGTTAGCCGAGCAGTCTGAGGCACTGTAGCCATGGACTGTGCGGCTGGTCGCGGCGGAGGTTCGAGCGCTCCCTCGGGCATGGGTGTGTGTGTTTGTCCTTAGGATAATTTAGGTTAAGTAGTGCGTAAGCTTAGGGACTGATAACCTTAGCAGTTAAGTCCCATAAGATTTCACACACATTTGAACATTTCTATACTGACATTGTTGATAAGTTCCGGCCTGTTTGTAGCTGCAAGGCCTAAGATATTTCTTCCACTGCGTGTGGCCTGCCGACCTGGCTGCTCAAGACAGTTTTCACAAAACGTGTTCAGAAGTACACTGAAGCGCCAGAAAAACTGGTACAGGCATGTGCATTCAAATACATGGATATGTAAACAGGCAGAATACAGCGCTGCGGTCGGTAACGCCTATATGAGACAACATGTTTCTGGTGCAGTTGTTAGATCGGTTAGTGTTGCTACAATGGCAGGTTATCAAAATTTAAGTGAGTTTGAGCGTGATGTTATAGTTAGCGAACGAGCGATGGGACACAGCACCTCTGAGGTAACGCTGAAGCGCGGCTTTTCCCGTACGAGCATTTCACGAGTGTACCGTGAATATCAGGAATCCGGTAAAACATCAAATCTCCGACATCGCTGCGGCCGGAAAAAGATCCTGCAAGAACGGGACCAGCGACACCTGAAGAGAATCATCCGACGTGACAGAAGTGCAATCCTTCCGCAAAACGCTGCAGATTTCAATGCTGGGCCGTCAACAAGTGTCAACGGGCGAACCATTCAACGACTACGAACCATGAGCTCTCTGACAGGAAATCACGAATCCAGTCACATAACCGAGACGATATTCCATAAGCACTCCATTTCACTACAAGCCGCTTGTATGGTACAATTTCAAAAGCCCTCTGGAAATCTAGAAATACGGAATCAAACTGAAATCCCTTTTCAATAGCACTCAGCATTTCGTGTGAGTACAGAGCTAGTTGTGTTTCACAAGAACGACGTTTCCTAAATCCGTGTTGACTGTGTGTCAATAGACCGTTCTGTGCGAGGTAATTCATAATGTTCAAACACAAAGTATGTTCCAAACTCCTGCTGCATGTCGACGTTAATGATATGGATGATATGGGCCTGTAATTTAGTGGCCTACTCCTATTGCCTTTCTTGAATACTGGTGTGACCTTTGCAACTTTCCAGTCTTTGCCTACGGAACTATTCCTCGAGCGAGCGGTTGTATATGATTATTAGGTGTGGCGTTACTGCATCAGCCTACTCTGAAATGAGCCTAATTGGTATACAGTGTGGACCAGAAGACTTGCTTTTATTACGTGATTTAAGTTGCTTCACTACTCCAATGATATCTACTTTTAAGTTGCTCATGGTGGCAGCTGTTCTTGATTCGAATGCTGGAACATTTTCTTCGCCTTCTTTGGTGAAGGATGTTCGGAAGGCTGTGTTTAGTAATTCTGCTTTGGCAGCACTGCCGTCCATAGTATTTCCATTGCTATCACGCAGAGAAGGCATCGATTGTGTCTTGCCACTCGTATACTTTACATGTGACCAGAATCTCTTTGGATTTTCTGTCAGGTTTCGAGACAAAGTTTCCTTGTGGAAACTGTTATAGGCTTCTCGCATTGAAGTCCGCACTAAATTTCGAGCTTCTTTAAAAGATCGCCTCTCTTGGAGATTTTGTGATACTTGGTAGGTTAAACTTGTCTCCAACTAGTATTGCATGATCTGGGTATTTACGCGCTATTGACAGTAGACTTTCTTTGAATGACTCTAACAACAATCACAGCTGATTCGGGCGCCCGGTAAAAACATTATACGTTTAACTTGGCTTCACCTACACCTGTTATACTTGACCGGATGACTTCACTGTCACACTCAACTTCGACCTCAATAGAGACAATACTTTTTTCAACAACAATGAACACTCCCCCTCCTACGGACTCTTATCTTTCTTTTCGATATACATTCTACGACTCGTTAAATATCTCAGAGCCTTCCACGTCGGGTTTCAGCCAGCTCTCGGTCCCAAGAATAGTTTGAGCGCTAGTAAATTATGGAACTTTATTACGAATACTTCAATAGTTTACAGATAAAATTATTCTGAATGTCATTTGACTGCCCTTGCTGTATATCAACCTGCGACTGTTGATCAGAGCCTAACCTAAAAGACCCTCACAATTATTCTGCTACCCGAGTAGCTGCTTCCTTTGTGTAGTGCACCCTTGACTTATCAAGGGGCGTCCTACAAATCCCCACACGATAACGCAAGTCTAGAAATCTGCAGCCAAGACAGTCACAGAGTTGACGTATTCTTTGGTTGAGACCCTCCACTCGGTTCCAAACCAAAGGACCCCGATCAACTCCTGGGACGACGCTGCAAAATGCGAGCTCTGTTTGCACCCCGTAGTCTTCACCACCTCTGCTAGCCACCTGTACGAACTGCGGATCGCCTCAGAACCCGTCCGACAGGCGTCGTTGATGCCAATTAGAAACTAGTCATCAAGTAAATAAAAGTGAGATTAGCAGCTCTGGCTGCTTTTCCGTTGTGCTTATGAACAAAACTTGCTGTCCTGCAACTTCTCCAGCATGCTGAAAGTTGTTGAGTTTCATTTCATTTCCTCCTTCAATTCTGGGTTCTTAATTCTTTTGTCAGGCAGCGCATTTTAGTTTTTGGTGTAGATGAATCAAAAAATTTTCGAAGTTGTAGACATACAGAATCTGTCTGCTTTACTCTATCCACAGCACCGCTAAGGAGACGCACGGTGAGAAGAGGTGATCTGAGTTTTGCGTGATCGTCTTTTTCAGAAGCCATGTTGATTGCCATAGAAAAAGTTAATTTGGTCCACACAAATCTGAGAGTAAACAAAAGGCAAACAGGAGTCGTTTAAGCCTATCCAGCAACGTGCTCAGGCTTTCCTGAGAGGCGGAAGACTTTTATGAACGGTTATAGAAACTATTATTGACAGCATTTCTCATTGATACGCGATAATGGGAAACCATGTAAAACCAGAACAAAAACTAGAAAAAGACACTGAAACTTTGAGTATGTTACCAGAAATGACAAATGTCGTACATTGTCAGAATTTGTGGAGAAGAAAAACATGTTCATTTCGGAAGAAAACAAATAGGCAGCAGATTTGATAAATACCAAAAGAACATAAATTATGATTTACTGTATTTTATTAAACAATGAAATAATTGTACTAGATGTGGCGTGACTTTAAAATTTCAAGTGATGATGGCCTAGGATGATGATTCATAGAAAAAATACACACAAAACTGGAAAGGAACAAACTTATCAGGCTGGAAATTAAAAATTTAGATTAGTGGAGATCGGGTATAGTAGTTACACGGGTTGGTAGTTCCACAGTTAATAACTCGGCTACTAGATGTCACACTGCACTGGAATGACTTTGCTGAGAGTGGCAGCACTATTTGCGTATGTTGTGTGAAGGTTTAGATGTTTCCTTCAATTGAGTGAGGAGTTAGTGCTAGCGAGTAAAATATGAAGCATTATTTTCATTCGATTTAATTACAGAACTTTTTGCTGCTCTGATGATCGGATTCTACAGTCATGTAGCGTATAATTTAATAGATTATGTACGGTCTTTCTAAATAGTTATGAAACACACAATGCTGGATACTAGCTAAAACTTTCGTAATGGCGTTTCGCATTTGCTTGTCACACAACCAACGGGACAACCATCCCCGCGAAGGTATTTCCTTTTCAAATTCTGATACAATCCTATCTTTTTGTTGTTTTCAGTATCGAGATGCCTAGAAATTTCGAACAGAAAAAAGATAAGGGTCTAACACCCGCAGACAGTATGCTGAAACTGGCTCGAATAGTGATACTGGAAAATAAATCCATACGTAGTGTTGCCAATGATTACGATATAAAGTACTGGACATTGGCTCGTTACTGTAAAAAGTTTTCTTATGAGGATATAAGAAATGATGTCACCTGCCCTTCACTGCATGTAGGCTACTATTGTAACAGACTTATTCTTGTAACTCTTCAGGCTTTCCCGGCGATCTAATGACATCTTGGGTTGTCGGGTGTTCTGCCGGATATCAGCGTCGTACTTGCACGATATTTCGGTCACGTAGCTCGAGACCTTCATCAGGTGCGACCTGAGACTGCTCCTCGAGTGGACCTGGTCCAGTATTTATGCCTATGGCCTTCCCCCTCCACCAACGGCTGCAGGCGCTTCCTCTGCGGTCCGCGCCCATTCCCTGTGACCTGCTGGAGCGTTGCTGCTCCGTTTTCCGTCCGCTGCGGTTCTAGGTGTTCCCTCTGCGGTCCGCGCCCACCAAACCCGCTCCTGGGGGTTTTCTCTACGGTCTGGGGTACCAGGCGTTCCCCCTGCGGTCCGCGCCCGCTCACCACGACCTGTTGGAGCGTTGCCGCTCCGTTTTTCGTCTGCTGCGGCTCTGGATGTTCCCTCTGCGGTCCGCGCCCACCAGTCCCACTTCTGGGTGTTCCATCTTCGGTCTGGTGCTCCTGGCAGTCCGTCAGGGGCTCGTTTACCATCTCCATGTCCCTGGTTCTTCTGTTTGTGTAGTGTTGCAGCTGGCCCCATTGCTCCTTTAACAATTCCAGAGCCGGATCCCAGGCTCTGCTTAGCTGGTACCCTGTGCCACGATTCATAAGATCGTCAGCCATTTTAATCTCAATCGATTCTCTTATAACACTGTCCCAAAATCTGGGTGTTTGTGCTAGAATCTTGGTATCCTCATACTTCATGGCATGATCTAGTTCTAGACAGTGTACAGCAATGGCTGATTTAGTCACCTGTCTTAATCTAGTGTGCCTCTGATGTTCTTTGCACCTGATCTCCACAGTTCTTGTCGTCTGGCCAATGTAGGACATGCCACATTGACAAGGTATATTGTAAATCCCTGGTTTTCGTAACCCCAGGTCGTCTTTGACACTCCCCAGCAGTCCCCCGATCTTGTTGGATGGACAGAAAACACACTTGATATTGTGTTTACGCAGGATCCTACTGATTCTGGCAGAAATAGAGCCAGCATAGGGCAGATATGCCACCTTCCTTGCTTCATCTTGGTCTTCTTCAGGAACCTGTGGTATAGTGGCTGGTTGGAGTGCCCTCTCCATTCTTGGAGAAAACTGTTTTGAGACGTTCTATCTCTATGGGTAGATTCTCTTGGTCTGATAGGGCACGTGCTCTGTGAACCAAAGACTTCAGAACCCCATTCTTCTGTGCAGGGTGGTGACAACTGCTGGCCTGCAGATATAAATCAGTGTGTGTAGGTTTTCGGTACACACTGTGGCCAATTGATCCATCTGCTTTCCTCTGGACTAGTACATCCAGAAATGACAGCTGGCCATTCTTCTCCAGTTCCATGGTGAACTTGATATTAGGGTGGCATGAGTTAAGATGTTCAAGAAACTCATTGAGCCTGTCCATCCCATGTGGCCAGATCACGAAGGTGTCATCCACATTCCTAAAGAAGCATGTGGGTTTAAATGTGGCTGTCTCCAATGCCCTCTCCTCAAAACTCTCCATAAACATGTTGGCAACCACAGGGGACAGTGGGCTGCCCATAGCTACACCTTCAGTTTGCTCGTAATATTGGTTTCTGTACAGGAAATACGTGGATGTCAGTGTATGACTGAACAGGTCCAACAGAGCACCATCAAATTTCTCTGCAATCAGTTCTAGTGAGTCCTTCAGTGGGACCCTGGTGAACAGCGATACCACATCAAAACTAACCATGATGTCCGAATCTGTGATGTGCAGTTGCTTGAGGCGTTGCAGGAAATCTTCTGAGTTGCGGATGTGGTGAATACATTTCCCCACATATGGAGCCAGGAGACCTTTCAAGTACTTGGCTGTTGTGTACGTAGGTGCCCCAATATTACTGACAATAGGACGTAGGGGCACACCCTCCTTGTGTATTTTAGGCAGACCATACAGTCTAGGTGGCACTGGCGCTTTTTCCCGTAGTTGTCTGATGATCTTATTGGGCATCCCTGTTTCCTTCAAGAGAGCACTAGTCTTCTTGGCCACCTTGTCCGTGGGGTCACACTCCAGAATTCTGTATGCAGGGTCCTCCAGAAGTTGGCGTACTTTCTCATCATAATCCACTCGCTGCAAGATGACAGTGGAGTTCCCTTTGTCTGCTGGCAGTACCACAATGCTGTTGTCTTCCCGTAGTTCCTTGAGTGCAAGCCTCTCCTCGGTTGTGATGTTCGATTTTGGCTGCCTGGCCTTGGTGAGGGCCCTGCAGGTCTCTCGGCGGACTTCCTCTGCCACATTAGGTGGAAGTCTGGCTGCAACTTGCTCTACTGCACTGACGAAACCTGAAATGGGTACGTTTCTAGGGGTTGTAGCAAAGTTGAGACCCCTGCTGAGTACCTTTAAGGTTGTATCATCAAACTGTATGCCACTCAGATTCGTCACCGTGCTTGTCTCTTCCATCTGCAGTGCTTTCTTGCTCATGCGGTCAAACTTTGCAGATTGGCAAGATGAGGCATTCCTTCTAGCACACTCAGCTAAAGACCAGGAGGCACGGTCTACCCAATCCCAATCTTCTCTTGATAAGGAGGCTGCCATGTACAGATGAATGTGTAACAGCTCCCTGGCCACAACATCTAACCTGTGGCGCATATCTCGAATCCTCTCTCTCACCAGTGCCATGCTAGCTCTGCGTTTTATCTTGTTCGCCGCTCTGGAGTTGATGTGATGAAGGAGGGTGTGCCCCTACGTCCTATTGTCAGTAATATTGGGGCACCTACGTACACAACAGCCAAGTACTTGAAAGGTCTCCTGGCTCCATATGTGGGGAAATGTATTCACCACATCCGCAACTCAGAAGATTTCCTGCAACGCCTCAAGCAACTGCACATCACAGATTCGGACATCATGGTTAGTTTTGATGTGGTATCGCTGTTCACCAGGGTCCCACTGAAGGACTCACTAGAACTGATTGCAGAGAAATTTGATGGTGCTCTGTTGGACCTGTTCAGTCATACACTGACATCCACGTATTTCCTGTACAGAAACCAATATTACGAGCAAACTGAAGGTGTAGCTATGGGCAGCCCACTGTCCCCTGTGGTTGCCAACATGTTTATGGAGAGTTTTGAGGAGAGGGCATTGGAGACAGCCACATTTAAACCCACATGCTTCTTTAGGAATGTGGATGACACCTTCGTGATCTGGCCACATGGGATGGACAGGCTCAATGAGTTTCTTGAACATCTTAACTCATGCCACCCTAATATCAAGTTCACCATGGAACTGGAGAAGAATGGCCAGCTGTCATTTCTGGATGTACTAGTCCAGAGGAAAGCAGATGGATCAATTGGCCACAGTGTGTACCGAAAACCTACACACACTGATTTATATCTGCAGGCCAGCAGTTGTCACCACCCTGCACAGAAGAATGGGGTTCTGAAGTCTTTGGTTCACAGAGCACGTGCCCTATCAGACCAAGAGAATCTACCCATAGAGATAGAACGTCTCAAAACAGTTTTCTCCAAGAATGGATACATGGACAGACAAATTGAGAGGGCACTCCAACCAGCCACTATACCACAGGTTCCTGAAGAAGACCAAGATGAAGCAAGGAAGGTGGCATATCTGCCCTATGCTGGCTCTATTTCTGCCAGAATCAGTAGGATCCTGCGTAAACACAATATCAAGTGTGTTTTCTGTCCATCCAACAAGATCGGGGGACTGCTGGGGAGTGTCAAAGACGACCTGGGGTTACGAAAACCAGGGATTTACAATATACCTTGTCAATGTGGCACGTCCTACACTGGCCAGACGACAAGAACTGTGGAGATCAGGTGCAAAGAACATCAGAGGCACACTAGATTAAGACAGGTGACTAAGTCAGCCATTGCTGAACACTGTCTAGAACTAGATCATGCCATGAAGTATGAGGATACCAAGATTCTAGCACAAACACCCAGATTTTGGGACAGTGTTATAAGAGAATCGATTGAGATTAAAATGGCTGACGATCTTATGAATCGTGACACAGGGTACCAGCTAAGCAGAGCCTGGGATCCGGCTCTGGAATTGTTAAAGGAGCAATGGGGCCAGCTGCAACACTACACAAACAGAAGAACCAGAGACATGGAGATGGTAAACGAGCCCCTGACGGACTGCCAGGAGCACCAGACCGAAGATGGAACACCCAGAAGTGGGACTGGTGGGCGCGGACCGCAGAGGGAACATCCAGAGCCGCAGCAGACGAAAAACGGAGCGGCAACGCTCCAACAGGTCGTGGTGAGCGGGCGCGGACCGCAGGGGGAACGCCTGGTACCCCAGACCGTAGAGAAAACCCCCAGGAGCGGGTTTGGTGGGCGCGGACCGCAGAGGGAACACCTAGAACCGCAGCGGACGGAAAACGGAGCAGCAACGCTCCAGCAGGTCACAGGGAATGGGCGCGGACCGCAGAGGAAGCGCCTGCAGCCGATGGTGGAGGGGGAAGGCCATAGGCATAAATACTGGACCAGGTCCACTCGAGGAGCAGTCTCAGGTCGCACCTGACGAAGGTCTCGAGCTACGTGACCGAAATATCGTGCAAGTACGACGCTGATATCCGGCAGAACACCCGACAACCCAAGATGTCAGACATATTCTTGACAGTTCCTCTTGAAAATGAACTGGCAGAATGTATAAAAGCTGCGTCTGATATATGCTTCGGTCTCATCCCAAAAGAAGTGCGAAAATTGTGTTATCAGTCAGCTATTTCTAATGGGCTGGAAGTACCAGCAAAATGGACTGAAACCACAAGCCGGGTCTGATTGGTTTTCTGGGTTCATTAAGAGACACAAACACTTGTCTGTTAGGACTCCTGAAGCTACCAGTTTAATCCGAGCTTCTAGCTCCAATAAAACAAATTTTGGCCCCTTTTTCGGTAACATGGCTACTGTAATAAACGGTACAACTTTGAACCGAAAGATATTTGGAACATTGGCTAGAATGGTATTACAACAGGCCAAAAGGCTAGCCATATTGTGTCACGTAAAGGTTTCAATCAAGTGGGGCCAGTCACATCTGGAGAACAAGGTTCTAACATTCTGCGTGGTGTCTGTTTGTTCTATATCGTGTCTCCCTACCACTTTCGCGCAACGACGCTCTGAGCGTGTTTTTTAGGGAATTGACTAGTTTGAACCTGGGACCTGTTGCTGGTAAGGAAGGTGTTGGATTTGCCTGACACTTTACAAGGTATCCTAGTTACATCAGCTGCTGCTGTTTCTGCTACTGGGAACTCTATTCCACCATTCTTCATTTTTCCTCGGATACACTTCGAAGAACAATTAATTCGTGATGGAGCGAGTAACCGTTCTGAATGCATGACGAAAGAACATTTTTGCGAGTTTTTGAAACTCTGTGTTATTAACACAAAGCGTTGTAAACATTGTCCGTGTCTTCTTCTCCTTGATAACCTTAGTTCTCATCTGTTGATTAATACGCTGAACTACGCGAAAGATAATGGCATTGTTTTTTGTCATTTCCTTCTCAATGTTCCCATAGATTGCACACATTAGACTAGACAGTGTACGGATCACTGAAGAAGTGCGTGAATACTGCAAGTGAATCGTGGACATTAAATCATCCGGGTTACGCGATGACAATGTATGACATTCCGGGAATAGTGAGTTCTGCATATCCTCTTGCCTTTCTGCTATCAAATACCAGAAAAGTTACAAGACTTGTGGCATTTGTGCTTTCAATAGAGACGTTTTTGGCGAGCACAAATTTGCTCCTGGCTTCGTAAAACATCGATCAAACCCTAAATAGGCCTACTGCTCTAAGTGATGACGACATAGAAGAAGGGAACAACCAACTTCAGCCTTGGAGGTTTGAAATAACCAAATTAATGACATAGGCAAACTGAGTCCCAGCCTTCTAGCAGTGGCTTGGAGAATGTTTAGTCTAGGACTACTATTGTTTCTCCAAAAGATACCAGACCTTCCCGCAAAGCTGGAGAAAGAAAACAACGAAGCAACCACAACAGAAATAGATGGTCGGCAGTCTTCACACACACTCCTGTGAAAGAGGAACTCGAAAGGAAAAAAAAGCAAAGTTCCTCGTATATCAAGAAATGTCTTTCCACAGCTGAAAAAGACTAAAATTAAGAAGGAAAAACAATAAAAGAAATAGCAGATCAAGGAAAATGTGGGTACAATGTACAGACCGCAAGAAATGGGCATATGAGAAATGTACATCAGGAGGTGCCCATTTTACTTGTCAAAATTACCAGAATGGTTTTTCAGATTAATTTTGTAGAGTCCTAACAATTTTATTTCTAGGCTGTTACCAGTTATCACTGAAGGCTACTGTTGTAGGCCAATGATATTAGCTTTTAAGTTATTTTTTCCTTGTGTGATTTCAACAGCTGAACTTTTTGTGTACAATCATGAGAATTATTTTGGTTGCCGCTATGTTATTAGTGTTAAATAGGTTAGTTAGGTTTCAATTTTGAATGCTCACTTGGCTTGAAGTAACTTATATAAATGCAGGGAGGATTTAGTTTCGTGAAACACCTGTGTCTTTCACGTAATATTGATTCGTGACGAGCAATCCTGATCGCTGTGTCAACAATCACAGTCCTGGAGACGGTAGTCACAGACATCGCGTAATGGAAAAGGCACTGCTAATTTCATCATAATAATTATGAAGCCATAAATTATTTGTATACAGATTGTTAAAACTATAGACTACAAATTAATTAAATAAGAGTGCGAATATTTATGTTGGTGATCGCGTGAAATAATTGAAATAAAAAATGTGACAACCATGCCAGATCTCCCCTACCACAGTTTCACTAAGAACAGGGAGATGTACCAAAACAAAATTAGGAAAAAAATTCAAAACCTTGAAAAATGAAGCTTTTACGTAGACGAAAGGGGCAGCTATTTGAGAGACGTACGAAGGAGAACAGCGCAACCCACTGCTGGTGTGAAGAAAGGGAAAGAAAATAAAATAAAAAAATGAAAACTGTTAAAGAAAAGGCGAGAATTTAAAACACTCAATAATAAGTTTTTGTTAGAGTATGCTGAACCAAACGAAATTACTCGAAATGATTTCAAGACGATGAGAGACAAAGGAATGAAAATTTCATAAGAGAAAACAACTGGAAACAATGAGAATATGAAGAAAAAGAAATAGAGATCCATATCAGGTAGGTATCACTTTGCATCGATTAATATTGTAGGAGGAATAGTAACTAATGAAAAGGAGAAAACTGTCAAGTACTTGAAGATTCCTGTAAAGACTCGTATAGCTCAAGAGATGAATTAGAACTGCAGACAACTAATAATAAAAATGACATTCAGAGACTAATGCCGGACTAATATATGACAGAGTTGAGGCATGAAGAAAGGATTGGCACTTGTAGATGATAATGTTCCAACAGAGAAAAAAAAAACGAAAACACAATAAAAATGAACTTGGCAAATTAATTACAAACTATCTGAAGCCTTGTACGACAATGAAGAACAGAGCAATGTGTGTGAATTACCACTTTTCTTGGGGGTCATGGATTTTTGAGAAAATTTTTGGCTTTGTTTCAATAAAATCAGTATGAATGTCTTTTGAGAAAGTGGGAATTCATTCATTTTATGGCAGTATATTGGATAACACTTTCATGAGTGCTACAGACTCGATTATACTTCGTCGGGAAAGTGGGGAATTTAGAATTAAAAGACGAGATAGTCGAGGACAAACCATACATCAAAACTGCTCTCATCAGTCACAGAGGAAGTTCTGAGATCTGTAAGATAGAGCTTACTTTTGCTGGGCGGGTGCTAAGCGCAAACTTATGCTGTAACCCTCATATTCTGTCAGCTGCTTTAATGATAGCAGAGCGACAGATCACTGAATGCAAACCAAATCGCCGGTATGTATGAAGTTGGAAACAGATTACAGGAAAGCGCCTATCAGGAAACTAGGAGAGGTAATCATAAAGTTTTGATTATTATCTAAAAAATACAGCTACGACCGTGAAACATGGTGTTAGCCCTTCAATGTTCACCCTTCAGTGGGACGCATTTTTTCCAATGATGGATGACTAGACAAAGACGTCGATCACAGAAGTCCGAATTTTGGCTGTTCAGAAGCCATTCCATCTAGAAAACCACCTCGTCATCTTTCGAAAATGCCTGATACGCAGTTGGTTTCTCATCCGAGGAAGAAGCAAGTAGTCGGGTGCTTTGCCAGGAAAATACGAGGCTACTGTAGATGACTCGTTTTCAAGGTTATATATTTTCCATAGTATTTCATCTACAAATGGGACTGCTGCGTGAATTCCACAGTGTTACATTTGTAAATATGTGTGTTGCACAAACTGAACCATAAACTCACCGAGTTGGTATTGTGCCCATCATTTGGTTACAATAGCATAGCGTGCATTCAGAGGGAAATACGGAAATGAACCGCCAAGCAGTTAGACCATTTTGCGCAGTCATCGACAGTTTAGGGACACTGGTTTTCTCTGTAAACGGAAAAGTTCCTGTCTACCAAGTGTGCCAGATGCAACAGTCGAGAAAGCGAGGGAAAATTTCGTACACAGAGAATTAAACTCGGAAGATTATGGCCGGCGCTTTCAATTTTGCATCACGATGCAGGAAGCACTTGAGGCTGAACATTTCGCCTCCAAGTTGGAATTCAGCGAGAAAGCAACTTTCCATTTTCTGGAGAGGTTGATCGACACCATGTGAGAACGTAGGGCACTGAATATCTTTATGACGTCGTGGTGCATGAGCGAGATTCGCTGAAGGTTAATCTTATCTGTGCAAGCTGCGTAGGCCCTTCTTCTGTGAGGAAATTGTGACGGGTACCTCATACCTTGATATGTTGCAGTTGTAGTTGTTTCCATAACTGACTGCTGATACCGAGGATTAACCTTATAGTAAGATGGAGCACCCTCTCACTGGAGCATCGATGTTCGTCGCTACCTAAACGCACAGCTGGATTGGGAATAGTGGTAAATATGATGTGACTCTGTTCCCTTTGGCTCCCCAAGTCGCCTGACGTAATGCCTTGTGACTTTATTCTTAGGTGGTACATTAAGACCCATATTTACGTATCCCCACTGCCAAGAACATTGGAACACTTCAGAAAACGCAGCAATGCTGCTATGATGACCACTGACAGACTGTTGCTACACAGGATTTGGAAGGAACCTGACTGTCGCTTGGACGTGTATCGTGTGACCAGAGGGGTTCTCATAGAGCAAATATAGAGAGCAAAATGCAAACTTGGTGAGATTACGGTTCTATTCATGCATCAATCATCTTCGTCCATCAATCATATTTGTACAACGAAAACGAATGAATCATTTGGGGTAACGCTATAATTTTGGGGGAAGGGGGAGGGGGCGGGGCGGAGGGGGGGAGGGAGGGGGTGGCGGGGGGGGAGGGGCGAAAAAAGTTAAGTATGTGCTGGGCTGTATGATGCGTGTCTTGTCGTGGAGCGTACACACTCTCTCGGTCAACTATCGAGGTGCTGTGCTTTGGCAGCTTCCTGTAACCTCGCCAGAGGATTTCGGAAATACATTCCAGCGACGGTTAGTCCCTAATGAGCATAATACCTTGGCATGTCACCATGGGAGCCCCAACAAATACTCGATATTACTTTGCCCGATGACGACTGGGCGGTGGTGAATTTGCTTTGACCCTAGTAATTACAAGTACAACAGCCATTTACATCTGTCTATAACTAAGGTGCACGCCACACTAATGGTTATCTGAAAAATCCTGGAGAAGTGTTATTCATGCATGAAAGATGTCACTTACAAAACTCTTGTTCATCTACATCTACGTCTACATCTACATCTACGTGATTACTCTGTAGTTCACACTGAAATCCCTGGCAGGGAGTTCATCGAAACCACCTTCAAGCCACTTCTCTAGCGTCCCACTCTCGAATAGCGCGCTGGAAAAAAGAGCAATTAAATCTTTCCGTGTGAGCTCCGATTTCTCTTATTTTATTACGATGATCGTTTCTCCCTATGTAGATAGGCGCCAACAAAATATTTTCACACTCTAAGGACAACGCTGGTGATTGAAATTTAGGGAGTAGGTCCTGCCACAGCGAAAACCGCCTTTGTTTTAATGTCTGCCGCCACAATTCGTGTACTATATCCGTGGCAATCTCTTCCTGTTTCACGGTAGTACAAAGTGAGCTGACCTTCTTTGAAATTTTTCGATGTCCTCCGTCAACCCTATTTGATGCGGATCCCAGTATTTCAGAAGTGGGCGGAGAAATGTAGTGTAAGCGGTCTCTTTAGTAGGCCTGTTATATATTCTAAGTGTTCTGCCAATAAATAGGAGTCTTTGGTTTGCTTTCCCCTCAACATTATCTTTGTGGTCGTTCCAATTTAAGTTATTGGCAAATATAATCCTTGAGTATTTAGTTAAGCTTACTGTCTTTAGATTTATGTGATTTATCACGTAACCGAAATTTATCGTATTCCTTTTAGTACTCTTGTGGATGACTTCACACTTTCTATTAACTAGGGTTAGTTACCATTTTTCGCATTATACAGATATCTTCTACTGCATTTCTTCCCCCATTCCTGTCAATTGTTCCCTTATCCTCTCCCTGAAACTCTGTACAACCTCTGGTTTAGTCAGTTTATCCAGGTCCCATTTCCTTAAGTTCCCACCTTTTTTGCAGTTTCTTCAGTTTTAATCTACAGTTCATAACCAAAAGATTGTGATCAGAGTCCACATCTGCCCCTGGAAATGTCTTACAATTTAAAACCAGGTTCCTAAATCTCTGTCTTACCATAATATAATCTCTCTGAAACCTTCTACTATCTCCAGGCTTCTTCCAGGGGGCTACAGGAAAATGAAAGAGACCGTTGGAGAAAAGAGAACCACTTGTACGAATATCAATAGCTCAGATGGAAACCCAGTTCTAAACAAAGAAGGGAAAGCAGAAAGGTGGAAGGAGTATATAGAGGGTCTATACAACGGCGATGTACTTGAGGACAATATTATGGAAATGGACGGGGATGTAGATGAAGATGAAATGGGAGACAGGATACTGCGTGAAGAGTATGACAGAGCACTGAAAGACCTGAGTCGAAACAAGGCCCCAGGAGTAGACAACATTCCATTAGAACTACTGACAGCCTTGGGAGAGCCAGTCCTGACAAAACTCTACCATCTGGTGGGAAAGATGTATCAGACATGCGAAATACCCTCAGACTTCAAGAAGAATATAATAATTCCACTCACAAAGAAAGAAGGTTTTGACAGATGTGAAAATTACTGAACTATCAGTTTAATAAGTCACAGCTACAAAATACTAACGCGAATTCTTTACAGACGAATGGAAAAACTGGTAGAAGCCGACCTGGGGGAAGATCAGTTTGGATTCCGTAGAAATTTTGGAACACGTGATGCAATACTGACCTTACGGCTTATCTTAGAAGAAAGATTAAGGAAAGGCAAACATATGTTTCTAGCATTTGTAGACTTAGAGGAAGCTTTTGACAATGTTGACTGGAATACTCTCTTTCAAATTCTAAAGGTGGCAGGGGTAAAATACAGGGAGCGAAAGGATATTTACAATTTGTGCAGAAACCAGATGACAGTTATAAGAGTCGAGGGACATGAAAGGGAAGCAGTGGTTGGGAAGGGAGTGACATAGGTTTGTAGCCTATCCCCGATGTTATTCAATCTGTATACTGAACAAGCAGTAAAGGAAACAAAAGAAAAATTGGGAGTAGGTATTAAAATCCATGGAGAAGAAATAAACACTTTTAGGGTTGGCTGATGACATTGTAGTTCTGTGAGAGACAGCAAAGGACTTGGAATAGCAGTTGAACGGACGGACAGTGTCTTGACAGGAGGATATAAGATGAACATCAATAAAAGCAAAACGAGGATAATGGAACGTAGTAGAATTAAGTCGGATGGTGCTGAGGGAATTAAATTAGGAAATGAGACACTTAAAGTAGTAAAGGAGTTTTGCTATTTTGGGAGCAAATCAACTGATGATGTTCGAAGTACAGAGGATATAAAATGTAGACTGGCAATGGCAAGGAAAGTGTTTCTGAAGACGAGAAATTTGTTAACATCGAGTATAGATTTAAGTGTCAGTTAGTCGTTTCTGAAAGTATTTGTATGGAGTGTAGCCATGTATGGAAGTGAAACATGGACGATAAATAGTTTGGACAAGAAGAGAATAGAAGCTTTCGAAATGTGGTGCTACAGAAGAATGCTGAATATTAGATGGGTAGATCACATAACTAATGAGGAGGTATTGAATAGAATTGGGGAGAAGAGGAGTTTGTGTGACAACATGACAAGAAGAAGGGATCGGTTGGTAGTACATGTTCTGAGGCATCAAGGGATCAGCAATTTAGTACTGGAGGGCAGCGTGGAGGGTAAAAATCGTAGAGGGAGACCAAGAGATGAACACACTAAGAAAATTCAGAAGGATGTGGGTTGCAGTAGGTACTGGGAGATGAAGAAGCTTGCACAGGATAGAACAGCATGGAGAGCTGCATGAAACCAGTCTCAGGACTGAGGACCACAACAACAGATATCCTGTCTAAATCATTTTGCAATTCGTTTGATCATCTTTACAAGAGGGTAAATGGCAGCACAATCTGCAAACATTCTTAGAGGGCTGCTCAGATTGTCCCCTAAATCATTTATGGCAACAGCAGAAGTTTGTAGCACTTCCTTGGATAACGCCAGGTATTACTTCTGTTTTACTGGATGAATTTCTCTCAGTTACTGCGGACTGTGTCCTTTCTGGCAGTAAATCACGAATCCAGTCACAGAATTGAGGTGATAATTCATAGGCACGCCGTTTGTTTAGAAGCTGCTTGTAAGGGACGGTGTCAAAAGCGTTCTGGAAATCTTCGCTGTTGTTTTCTTCGAGGTAATTCGTAGTGTTCTAGCACGACATATGTTCCAAAATCCTACTGCAAATCGACGTTGGTAATAAGCATCTGTAACTCAGCGGACAACTCCTATTTCCTCTCCTGGGTACTGGTTTGACTTGTGCAAATTTCCAGTTTTTGGGTACTTACCTTTCTGCGAGTGAGCGGTTGTATATGAATAACAAGTATGGTGCATCGAACACACCCTGTTGGATCATATGGCGACTGCTGTATACGGTGGTTACCTTGAATTCCTTCTAATGTCACGGTGTATGTGGCGTACGTCAGCAGGATGTCTTGTTAAGCCTGGACATCGAATTAATGGAATAATCGGCGATGAGTCCCGACCTAAATCCTAATCGAGCGTATGTGGTACATGCTTGACACAACCGTTCTTGGGCGACCTGTTCCATCACAGGCTCTCCAAAAACTTTTCTCATAGATTCTCAGTGCTAAATGGGAACGGATACCATAGGTTGACCTCCGTAGGCATACGGGGCATGCCACGTAGGTGTCAGGCTGTGAATAACGCTTACAGTGGACATACACATTATTGAAGCTCACAGAGTCCAATGACGGCATAAATGATTGTTTAGACTTTGTTTTCGACATCTGACGGACATTTCAATTGTTTTTATGTAAACGATCAAGGATGTAACGACGTTTTGTTGAGTACTTAATTTTTTAAAGATAAAAGATATAATTTGGTAACATACCCGGTCCTCAATTACTTTTCAATGGAGTATGGCAGACGCCCAAAGTCATGTTCCCCTAATTATTTTGAGTAGTGTAGTATGCAGTACAGTTCTGTGGGAACTTGGCTGCGAAGGCTCGTATTGAGGCAGTGGAGGAGTTCTGTCGTGTGCAGTTTGTTGCAGCTGTTCGAAGCGCCTTGGAAGGAACCATCATTTCCCTGTTCCAAACACATGAAAATATCCTTGCGGATAGAAAATGACGTGAGACGTGTTACATAAGGGACCTGCAACGACAGCTCGAACGCCGGGAAATATCCGACGCGTTCGTGCAACTTCGCAACGAAACCCATAGCGGTATCTCAGTTGCCGTTCCAGAACATCACAGATCCCTCTCAAGTCTTTGCACAAGATTGCGTAACAGGATTTAAAATTTCACGCTTATAAACTGCAGGTGGTGACTTCACAGTACTGATGAGCTGCAAGCTGCAATCGACAATACAGGAAGAGACAGATGCCATTTCTCAAGGAACGCTTGACAACGTAATGAGGAGCTTACGTGAACATCTTTAGCAATGCATCACCAGTAATTAAAGAACTTGTGTGACGTACCTTTTGAGAAAAGGCTTTTCAGTAATGCCAATGCGTGTAGAACCGTTACCTATAAGTTATATTGACGTAAGTATACGCTAAATCTTGTAATACCCAAATGAAATAATGAAATGCTTTTAGTGGGCTGCCCTATATAATGAGAGATCAGCAGCAGTGAGGGTCACTACTGCTAGGGATAGCAATTTTAGTTTATTTTAATCACAAACAGATCTCAGTGATGCAAATGTACGTAACAGCGGAGACAGAGGTTGGAGTGGCATATCGGTTTATGCTTAGTGGCTTACAGGTTTAAGCTTGAATTTCAGGGCCAACGCCAGCCATTCTCAGTGCCAGATGGCGTGAAAATGTTAATCTTCCTTATTCTGCATCATTAAACAGTGCCGGGAACAAGACTGCTGCATACCATTCCGCTGCAGTTAGCTGTTCTCGCATGCAGTCTAAGGGCAGAACACAGCTGCAAAATAAAAAATAAAAAGGTAGCAGACAGGAGTACGAACGGACAATTTGTCTAAGAGAGCGCTGTTATGAACCTACACATTTGAGACAGGCGCAGCGATAAAAATTCCCAGAGGGCTGTGGGGACGCGCGCGTGGGCCGCGACCCCACCCCTCGACCGTATTGTCAACGCGAACTACACCCATAATTTTCTCCGCTGCCGCCGCAGCGCTGGCGTCGCCAGAGCACGCAGTATTTACCCCGCCCGGGTTCGTCGACAGAATATGTTCCCGCCCGACCGTGAAGCGACGTAGGGGACCCAGAGGCTATGAAAAGGATGGAGGCAGAAAAACACCGGAAAGAACCGGCTAATTTGCAGAAAGCGAACTGGAGGATCAAACAGACCGACATGACTTTGGTCTAATGGTGTCCTTTGGAGTGGAACAAGTCTTTCGTGGTCTCTATTATTTACACTCTTTTTGCACATGATATTCTCCGCTTCATGTGAGACAGAACAGCTGCTACTATAAATCTCACTATTCGCCATAAACATCTGTTATAGTAGCTCTTTCACAAAAGGATCAAAATGATTTATTAGAGTTACTACAGCAGCTGTTGAGAGACTAAAGTCTTAACTTGTCGTTTATAATGATACTTATGATACATTTCAGTGAGACTGATGGCTAATAAGATAGATGCAACTGACAACATATTACGGAATACGACACATATCAAGTATATTTTAACGGCCTGTCAGAAAGTATCGTATCCTGTTCCATTTCAATCACATAGCGAAAGGCACTCAGAATTGGAAGCAATCAGATTTGACATATCGCAGTTTTTATTTTAGGTGCCTCGAAGTTTCTCGTGCACACAAATGACGTTCGACTTGCATTATCAGAAGGTCCTAGTTTTGTTTCTTTTATAGATAACACAAGTATACAACTAGCACTCCTTTTCGTGAAAAGGCAGCTAGTGAAAGTTTGAAACCGCGACGTTATGGTTCAAGGCAAATGGATTATCATCAGTCAAGACAGTTATACTAAAGATTAAGTTCCGCTTGTCACCAGCCTATCAGAGCCAACATACATTTATAAAACTGGCTGCTTATTACTTTTTGTCAGAAGATAGATTGTCGTATTGCACTCGTCTTAGTTGAAATCTTGGCCCACGAAGAACTATTACATTTTATTTTTGTATTAGCACCTCTTCATTATGACGAGAAATGTATTTTAAAAAAATTACCTGAAACTATCAAACACTTAAATCACAGGCGTACAATAAGTTGATGTTAATTTTATTCATGTACATATATCGATAGTTTCACTTTTCAAATTTTCCGCTAGGGGGAGATTTTTAGTTTTATATTGATTTCATGTTGCATTAGAAATGTTACTTAAAGCTGGATTTTGTTACTGACTGTTTCAAATTACGCAATGTCGAGTTTTTACTGTCTGTTTTGTAATATTTGTTACTTCTATTAAAAAAAGTCTCCCTCCTGTTTGTACTTTTATGTAATATGACTTCTGCTGAATGCACTTGTAGCAAGTTTATTGACTCTTATTGAAACGGTTGTGAACTTCTGTTTTCCCATAAATAACTTACGCGAAATTCATATGAATTGGATTTGTTGCAGCGACACCAAGCGCGCTGTACGTTAGGCACGTCCGTCATCGTTTCACAGCAGTCCATTAACAGGTCTAATTGAGTCAACATACTTGTTAGAATAGTGTATGTCGCACGTAAATATTCAAATAATAACAACAAAGCTTGCTTTGCTTATTGATTTGACTGCATCAAATTTATTTATGTTGGCTTGATGTGACTGGAAAACTGTTTACATTCAGGTATGTGAAGTGTCAGTTACATGTAAATTAATTTTTGGTTGTACAGCTTTGCAAGTTTGGTACCATTTACAAGGCAAAATACCTCTAGTCCATTGTTTTGTAAGGACGAAGCTGGTAATCATAGTCCGAAACTAGTTACCATGTATAAAATGTTGTGTTCCGTAAATTGAATAAATATAAAAATATCTTCCCGAATCGATGTAGATTTTGCTGCGATTATGTCACAACTTGTATTATTGTGGAAGCTCTCATATATCCCTGGTTTCCTTGTAATATTGTCGATGCGATCATGGATTAGTTCTGCTTCTCTTTCTTGGATGTAGTCACAGTAATGTCCCTTTTGTAGGCAGGACGCAGTTCATCTTGACAGGCAATATAGCCTCATAGAATGATGGTATAAACGTTATTCAGCATGAGTAAAGAACCAAACAGAACACAGAATTCCGTTCTGAGGTAACATAATGAGAAAAACAGCTTGGGGGATGCCCAAGGGAGTGTCATGGGGCCATTACTGTTCGCAATATATAGGGTAAGCGCGTGACTATGTTAAAAACATTCAGGGATGATGGAGAAAGGTAAATTTATCAGTTTGATGACAGGGATCCTGGTATGGAAACGACTGAGTCGAAAGTTACAAGAGAAAATCGTCCTGATACCTCTCGCAGTGGAATGCATGCACTGTTACTGTTGTCGCTAAGATTGTAGGGTAGGCAACTTTCAGAGGTGGTCTTACCAACTAAAACAAGGAAAAGAAAGCTCTGTAAACATGGACTCCTAAATGCATACCTTAAGAGTTCTGAGCACTTGTTCAACTTTGCTACTGTCAAACACATCGTTTCTACTGAATAAGTGCTCTTGGCTCTTAAGATATGTACAGGGTGTCCAGAATTAAAGACCCAGTTTCAAAACGCTGTAGAAAGGGAATCGCTGCTCAGAATGACGTCAAATTTGAACAGCATATTACTGACGCAGGGAGAAAAGTCATGGAAAAAATTAGGGAAAATTTGACAAATAGAGAGCGCTGTAATCGTCAGAATTTGCACATCGACATCGCGCGGCAGACGCCTATTCCTTAGTTTCAGTCCGAGACGCGTATCATGACTATTTGCATGATGGATCTCGCGCTGCTGGTAAAACTCCTTTACTAGAAGGGTGACCAAGCTCCAGGAGCCCTGCGGGAGTCACGGCCACTCAAGGGTACGAAACAAATACTGGTCCTATGTCTGCTAAGGGCCTCGAGAAAATGATTACAGAATTCGAAGAGACAGGTTCTTTTGAAGTGCAGTGTACCAGAGGGAGAAAAGTAATACGACATCTGTCGAAGACGTTACCACAACAATGCAGAAGGGGTCGAGCTGTGATGTGCAAAGATGCAGTGCACGGGGAATTGTCCGAATGTTGGACATGCCTGCCAGTATGGTACATAAAATGGAACGAAACATCCTGCATTGCTATCCATACAAAATCACCCATGTTCAGAAGCTGCTTCCTCCTGATGTCCCAGCAAGCTAAAAGCTCGCTCTGGAATTTCTTGGTATCATGTAAATGGACAATGAACGGCCATGGAACATTCTGTTGACAGACGAAGCCCATTTTCGTCTCCAAGGAAATGTCAATACGTAGAACTGCAGAATACGGGCAACGGAAAATCCGAACTAAACATCTACCGGTACCACTTGATTCTGCAAAGCGAGTGAGTGATGAGCGTTGATAACATCGTTTGTCGTAGGGCCATATTGTTTCGAGGAGATGAGTCCTGGGGGCCTTCTTGCCTGTATCGTTACTGGTAAACGCTATGAAAGTCTTTTGCGCATAAACCCTCCAGCAGTGTGGGTAGGATCATTTCCGTGCAAGACAGCGCTTCTCCGCACATTGCACAGCCAGTGCTTCGGCTGCTGCAGAGGTAGTTAGGAAATGCTGGAATTACCAGCGGTCGTTTGCAACCTCCCCACAAAATTCATTCACATTTAGTGTAACCTCAAGACAGAAAAATTCCTAAACTTCTCAACAGTAAAAAAATATAATTATGTCGTTCTCATTCAGTGTAACTTCCCAACAAAATAATTTCCGTAACCTGGTAATAATACAATGTAACAAACCTCTCAATTAAATTGTCGCTCACTTATGACTTTTCAGTAATTAACTGTGAATTTAATCTGGTAAATTTAGGACGTCAGCAGTGCTGCGTCATGGCCCTGAAAGATCATTCTGAACAAAAAAGAAAAATTCTTACCTCAATGAAGTCGCCGGATAACGCGTATATATCTACTCTTACAATAAATTTTTTTGGCACAGCCCTATGCAATGCTGACCGATAGATTTGCCATTTATGAAAGGAAGCAACTGATTTTTCTTTTGCAATAATCGGGATGATCATGGATTGGAAAAAATAGTAAATTCTGTAAATTGAAATGAATGGCTGTTAAAAGTAATTTTTTATGAGAAGGATTATTATTACGACATTTTTAAACCATTTACATGGAACTTGAGATAACGCTATTACATATGCGCGAGGCTGCTTTTTACCTTACACAATAATACTCAGGCTCCGGCATCGCTGCACCGCGACGGCCCAGCCACCACGATACACCAGACCAGACCAGAGCAGACTGCAGACTAGCCAACAACTTACTGCTACAGCTTCACAGTTCCTACTGCAGTCAACACTGCTCTCTGGTCAGAGATTCTCTTATACCTTGCATATCGCAGGCAGCGCATGAGCAATACATCGAAATTACATCTGCTCGGACCTCTTACATAACCCTCCACTGGGGGGCGGGGGGGGGGGGGGAGGGGGGGGGTAGGGGGAGGGGGCAAAAATTTGGCAGCACTGGTGAGTCAATTGGACTTGCCATGAGCAACAAATTTTTTTATAATCTACTTCATTAACTAAGTCTACAGTCACAGAGTATATACATATATATAAGTGCAGAACATGAAATGAAATAGAGTGCACATGCACTGAATACAGACCATATCAAGCAATGACAAAATGTATACACAATGAGTACAAAACATATTAACAAATGACATAAAGTGCACACGCACTGTATATATTTTTTACCATTTTACAAGAACTAGGAAAGGAATGGGAAGGATTGCGCATGGTTGTAGCACAGTAGGTTGCACGTAGCTGCACTGAAAGTCCATATCTTTCTACAGAAGCACAACACCAAGTGAGACAATCTGAAGTTCTCTTACCTGAAGAATTAATCAGTGTAGCCAAGTCACTGAAATGTCGTATTAATATTCAATGTTATCATTTTGGTAGTACATTAGGTACACCAAACAGTAGGATCATAATAACATCTCCGTCGTTCAAGGTGGTGGACAGCATGATGTTTCAACACCACATTCCTGTAGAATCCATACTCTTTCAGCAACGTAGAATTAGTGCAAAATCCAAATAGTGCTCCATGATCATGAGGATGGACAGGACAAACGGATATTGCAGTAATTTCTGGTAATTAGGTAGGAAGGTGAAGGACATTAAGTCTTATGCTAGTCATCATTGAGAATTACACTAGTCTATCAACCGATTTGAGTAATTATTGGCACTCATTGCCTAGTTACTAAACATTTCTGTACTATGTATGGAGTATTTCAGAACATTATTCATAAGTCATCTGATTACAGTAAATATTGGCACTCATTGGCCAGTTACAAACCATTTTTATGCATTGTTCAGAAGTCATCATTCAAAGCAAGAGTTAATTAATGGCATAGCATTTACATAATTCATCTAATTATAGTAATCATTGGCATACATTGGCCAGTTACTAAACATGTAGCAAGTATTGAATATTATAAAACATTTTTCATAACTCATCTGTTTGCGGTAATTATTGGCACTCATTGGCCAGTTACAAAGTACTTTTATGCATTATACAAAACATTATTCAGTATTACTCAGTAGTCATCATTCAAAATGAGAGTTAATTATAGGCATAGCAGTTATAGAGTGCAACAAAAGTATTATTTACAGAAATTATTGGCATAGCATTTATGCATTATTACAAAACATCATTCAGTATTACTCAGAACTCATCAATCAAGTGACATAGGACATATTTAAAAATGTAACACACTGTAACTATTACTCAAGGTCTGTGGTCCAATAACACATAGATATAATGGATTCAATACATCTGAGAAATTTGCATTACATTTAGAACTAGAAATATCTCATAAACTGGTAGCGTTATTTGGGACTGGTAATACATTTTTTTGTGCTAGCAATGCATTGCGTTGAGATCGATAATTAATTGCTGGGGCAAGAAAATATTTGCTTTTGACTTATTACTGGAAATAAGGATTAATAACATCATTCGTCATGAGTCAGCTGTAGCAAGGTTATGAACAAGTAGAGTATATGTGATCACATTCATGAATGACACACACAAATGGGTAAAAAAATGCAAGTACTTCAACAGGTTTAATGAGTATCTGCTTATAGCACATTAATTTCATGAATAGTTTCTCCTGGAAAAAATACAAAATGGATTATTGAGCTGAAAGAAGAAACGCATATTATGCTGAAAAGTAGTGAACTTCGAATCAACAGTTAATGAAACGTGTACTCAATATGTATATACGCTAGCTGTCCTTTACAAAACATTCAGTCATTATACCATGCGACATAAGACATACTGTCAAAACGAACTGCAACAAATACTTAAATAACTACGTAGCATCTCTTAACTAATAGTAAATATATAAACTTCATCATTATTCTCATCTGCAAAGAAAAACTTCTTTATTCATATTACCATAACTTCATTACTATAATCACCTGGAAAGAAAAACCTCATTATTCATATTAGCATATTCTTCATATAATTATTCATCATCATTCATTATCATCTTCAAAAAAGACACTTCATTATTCCCATTCATTTTACCATTTACTTCATACAACTATTCATAGTATAAAGTTTCTTATTTCTAGCATATTTCATCACTAAAACTAAGATGTGTAGTTCTGACAGCCTGCATCAATCGCCTCGTATTCTGAAAGAAAAATAATTAGTTAAGACTGCTATCATACGATGTGTATAGTATATTCTTGTTAATGCTTGTTAATTCTGATCTATTTACTCTTCATGACAAGGTATTGCATTTTCTTTCGTTCATACCGAAGGTGAAATTCCTGTTTCATAGTAATCCACTGTGGTTTGTTTAAGTTATTTCCTTTACACGTTATTGCTTTCTGAAAATGATGAATAAGGATTAATATCTTGAATTTAAATCATATACTCATTAAATAAAAACTTGTTTCTAGTGATATAATTAAGCATACAGCATAGCATGACAGAAAACTTATTATGTCAAAACATAGAGAGTGTTCAGGTGCAAAAATGTACACACAGTCTCATAATCCAGTAGCCAAAAAAATGTAGAATAGTCAAGATATTGAGATATCATAAGAAAAAATGTCAAAGTCAACTGATGTTTGTTATATCTTAAAGATTACATAGTGCATACAGACAAAAAATCTACTTTCAATAGGAAAACAATCATACATACACAAAAATGGAAAATGTGCACGGTCTGATATATAACGACAAGAAAAGCGACCTGCTAACCTTACGTTGCCGGGCACTTCCCAAGAAGAAATACGATAATCATCAGTAAGTGTTCATATGAATGTAATTGCATAAGTGGTCATATAAAAATCAGGAAATGGCATTACAGTGTGTTAAATCATAAAGTATGTTCATTCAATAAAGGGTTTAATATTGGAGACATGGTGATTGCCCTTGCTTTTTCTGGTTCTCAAATTTTCGACGTGTACTACACTGGGGTGAGGAATGCTGCGAATTCGATGTGGACCTGCGTATAGAAGCTCAAATTTACTGCATCTACTCTTTCCTCTGTTGGATAAATAGTGTGTACATACTAATATCTTCTGTCCAATGAAAGTCACGGCGTGTACAAACCTGTTATTGCTGTCTTCTCCGGCGCTCTGCGGCACGTTTGATGTTGTTGAGCGCAATGTCAATTATTTCATGGTGGCGTAGTCGACGAGATGTAGGAAAAGATACTAGTTCTTTAATTTTGTTGGGTGGTTCAACATTTTTCAGTATGACAGTCGGAGATATCATAGTAGATTTATTTGGTATCGAGTTAATTACATCCTGGAATGATAGTATGTGTGTATCCCAATCAATATGTTTTTTTATGGCACTATATTCTACATAGTTTACCAATTTCTTTCATTAGGCGTTCACAAGGGTTCGAAGAAGCGTGATACCTGGATATATAGATCGGAGAAATGTTTCTTGCTCGTAACATACTTGTCCATATAGCAGATCGAAATTGTGGTCCATTGTCGGAAATTACTTTCAATACATGCCCTACATGAAATAGAAAATGTTTTACAAATGCTTTCGAAATCGATGTAGCAGTAGCTTTGCGTAACGGAGTGAAGGTAACAAATTTCGAAGTGAGTTCAACAGCGACAAAGATGTAACAAAAGCCTCTATTAGATCTGGGAATCGGACCAAAAATGTCTACAGTGGCCATGTGTCTCAATTTAACAGGTACAATGGGATGTAACGGAGGAATATGTGAAGTCGTGTCTGACTTAGCTTTCTGGCAGATTTTACATGACGTTAAAACTCGTCGTATACGTTTCTTCATGTTGGCAAAATAACAGTTCTGTCTCAGTACAAGAAAACGTTTTCTGGCTCCGTAATGTGCGTGACTTAAATGAGTATTCCAAATTAATTTGTTAGCAAGTTCGTTAGGAATACATAGTAACCAGTTGTTGCTGTCAGGGTGAGAGCGGCGAAACAGAATATTATTGCGTACAGTGTAATGGTTTCTGATGGCAACATTATTCCTGTCTTGCCAAAGGCGTTTAATTTCTTTCCATACCTTGTCTTTGCTCTGCTCTTGTGCTATATCTCGTAAGGATGCCGAAATAAAATTTTCGAATGCAACTTATTGAATACACATGACGCTAGAATTTGCTTGGTAGAAGTTGGTTGCGATGTCTTACTGATTGTTGCTGAGAGAACGGGATAGTGCATCTGCTACAATATTTTGTATACCGGTAATGGGAACAATTGTAAAATTAAATTCCTGTAAATAAAGTTTCCATCTGCTTAACCTGTCATGTGTAAATTTTGCTGAAAGTAAAAACTGGATAGCTCTATGATATGTGTAAACGGTCGTATGTCTTCCATAAAGAAAATGCCGAAATCTCGTAAATGCCCATACAACACATAATGTTTCAAGTTCTGTAACAGAATAATTGCGTTCAGCAGGTGACAGAATGCGACTCGCAAACGCGATGTTTTTAATTACTGTAGAACCATCTTCTTCAATTTCCTGAAAAATGTGTACGCCTAAAGCGGTGTTAAAACTGTCGGTGACAATGGAAAAATTTCTAGTAAGATCTGGATGTGATAAAAGTGGTGCATTCAACAAAGCTTGTTTCAAATTGACAAATTCAGACTGCGCTTTGCTATCGCAGGACCAAATAGTGTTTTTACTTGTCAATTGACGTAATCTAGGGGTGTCTAAAGCAGGGTAATGAATAAATTTACGAAAAAAGTTAATTAATCCCAGAAAGCTGCGTAATTGTTTCTTCGTCGTAGGTACAGTAATGTCACGTAAAGCTTGAAGTTTTTCCGGGTCAGGCGCAATGCCTTCTGCTGAAATTACATGTCCAAGAAATTTTATAGAAGTTTTGCCAAAGTGTGATTTGCTAAGATCAACTGTGAGTCCCTGTGCACGAAAAGTTTGCAACAGTTGTTCAAGAATTAGATTGTGTTCAGACCAGTTAGCTTCTGCAATAAGAATGTCGTCTACATACGTTGTGATTCTGTCTTTTAGTTCTGTCGGAAGTACAGTATTCAAACCGCGAATAAATGCTGCTGAAGAAATAGTTAAACCGAACGGTAATTAAAATTTGGATGATCCAATCTTTACTTCAATGATAGGGTGGGAAATGTTTTTTTTTTTTTGAATAATTGGTTTTTTCTGCAAAAGAGTGTCTCGGATCGGATGTCGTCAAAAGTAATAATATTTTCGTGAACAAGATTCTCTGTGTCAAAAGTATTGCTTGCGTTGCTGGAAGATGCAACCTGTACTATATATATTCAAATTCTTTGTGACGTGATGTTATTTGCATGAGGATGCTGTGGCATTTCGACTATTTGTACTGTTCTGTTATTACGTCCTGACGTATTACGTTCGGGATGATATCTACTGTCTGGTTCATTCATGATAATCTGTTGTTGCGGATGATTATGCTGCTGGTAAGACCGACTGTTATTAAACGTACGCTGAAAATTGTGCTCATTACTTTTACGTCTGTCATGATAGTCATTGCTATACGGCGCGTTGCGATACGAGTTACAATGATGTGTTTTCTGTACGTAGTTATTTCCTTGTTGCTGTGCGTTACTATTTGGCGGAGCCGACGCTATACGTGTAGGCGGCGAAACATTAAAGCTTGGTTGACCTTGCACGTTACATTGTTGGTTAGGTAAGCTAACCGGCTGGTTTTGTTGCTGTTGTTGAGAAAAACCTCTATTGTTACCAAAATGTGGTTCCTGTTGCTGATAATTTTGACGATACTGATAATTAAAATTTTGTCTGTTATTAAAATTATGCTGGTATTTCTTTTTATTTCGCGAGTGTCTAATGAAAATTGTCGCTTTCGGTAAAACTTGTCATACCAGGTTTTCTTTACTCATTCTTATTCCTAGATAGATCGATAGTTGAAGAGCTGTTTTGATAGATATAAAGGATAGTAGAAGGAAGGCAGCAGTGCAGAAAACTAAAGATGAAATAGCACTACTACGGCTCGGGGCCCTGTGCACGCTACGGCACATATTCATCGAAGTGTAATGAATCCCCTGAGGTCTATTACGCGCTGCAAATAATTTTTGGTTTCTGTGTTACAGGCTATGCCGGTGAAAATTCAAAAGCAATTAGTTGTATCCAATCCAATGCTAGTTTCTGCATTACAGGCCAAGCTGGTGAAAATGAAGAAGCAAATTGTCGTATCCAGTCCAAAGAATGTATTTGGGTTCTGTCATTTTTAAATACCTTAAATTTTCTTACGGATAGAAAGTGCTTGTAATCAAAATTATCGTCTCTGTATGTATGAACAGGTTCAGGGTTGCATGATAATCTGTTTGTCTGTGACTGTTCGGAATCTAACTCACGTGCTCTCTGTAAATTACCTAAATTATACTGGCTGTGTGAGTCTGACAAATGTTCGGAATGTGGCGTATGCTGTGATGTGTTAAAGGCTGAAATATTTTTCATCTCCGTCACTTCTTGCTGTAAGGATGACAATTTTCTACGTAATGTATTGTTGGACGAACCTATCTCACTGATCGTCTGCATTAAATTTTGGAATTTGGGTGTTTGATTAAACGAAACAGGTGACGTATCGTCTGATTTGGTGTCATTATTACTTTCGATAACGTCTATACGACTGGCCAATTCATCATATTTTTCAGTCAGTGCTTTTGCCTGATCATCGTTTTTAATATCACAAGCATTAATTTGTGTTTGTATTTTACGTGTGGTTTTGTTCAATTTCTTAACGTCTGCTTTAATGGCATCTGGATCCTGTATTAATTCCAACTTTTCAAGTCTGTTGGTCATTGTCTGAAAGTCTAATGTGTGTGTGTCTGTTTTTGTTTTAAGATCGGAGATTTCATCATGCAATTCGGTGTTCAACTGTTTGATTTCGTCTGATACTGTAGCAATATTGTTGTCGATGTATGTTTTTGCTTTCGTAAACAATTTACGCTTATCTTCCTGTCTTTGTGCAGTAATTGTTTCCATGACTTGTTGCTTTACTTTATTCTGTTCCTGTATAAATTTACGGTAACGCGTTTCACTGTTTTGTAGGTGGTGATTAAAACGTTCGTCAATTTGGCTGTTCTGTTGGTCAAATTTCGTGTCTACTTTCGCATCCAGTGTGCGCGAAAGTTTTGCTGACATTAATTTAAACTCGTCGCGTAACTGTGTTGCGTTTTCAGAACATTGTTTAGCGACTGCACTAATTTCATCTCTAAGTAATTTAGTTGTGGCTGCATGTGTATTACTTAATTCGTGTGCCACAGATCTAATTTCTTCACTACTGCTCCTAGCACAAGCCTTAATTTCCTCACGTAATTGTTCTTTAGTATCATGACATTGCACGGCAACGGCTGTAATCTGTTTACTAAGTTGTTTGTTCTGTTCATTAAGTTGTTTGAAATTGTTGTCTTGCTTATCATTCGACTGTATGAGATTTTCATTAAGTTGTTTGTAATTGTTGTCTTGCTTATCATTCGACTGTTTGAGATTTTCATTAAGGATGTCTTGTTTTTCATTAAGTTGCTTGTTCGATTCATTAAGTTGTTTGAAATTTTCATTAAGTAGTTTGATTCATGAAGTTGTAGTAATAATGCCATAACTTGATCCATGCCAATATTACCTACTCTATTCTCTGTGCTGTTTAATGGCGTACCTGCAATTGTCACGTTTTGTGTAACCATTTGGTCATTCTCTGATTCTTGAAAAGGTTCGCCAATTGGATGTGCACTGTTGGTCACTACATCGAAATCAAATAAATCTGACGTATTTTGACTACATTGTTCATCTTCGTGAGAAAAATTTATCTGTTCACCATTCAAATTTTGCAAACCAGGTGTGTCAAACTGGGCAGCGTTCATTGTATCAGAACGTGCCGCGTTATCAATTGTCGTTAAATTAACAGAGGACACAATTGAATTTGTTTGCTCATCATTAGCATTAAAATCACCACCAGTGGTCGGCACGCACCAACTGTCCGTAATTAGAGGATTATCACTATTACACCGAGTGTCGCAAGTATTGTCGGTCAAACTATTCGAGTCGGCTATTTCACTCATTGCACATCGCGATGTACTGTTAACAGTTTTTCGCGGCATTTTCTCACAAATCAAAATTAAGCACCAAATGAAACAAAGACAAAGCAAAAATCGGACAAACACAATTACAACAAAGAGCAATAAATTGCCGATGATCTGTGAAAGAAAGAGTGACAAATTAGTAAATGCGTTGCGCCAGATGCAAACTACATTTAAATAAATAAGAGCAGATATATGACTACTTTTCAGAAATTCACAAAGAAAATACGATCCTGGCCGGTTGTCGCCAAGTGTAACCTCTCCACAAAATTCATTCACATTTAGTGTAACCTCTAGAAAGAAAAATTCCTAAACTTCTCAACAGTAAAAAATTATAAGTATGTCGTTCTCATTCAGTGTAACGTCCCAACAAAAAAAAATTCAGTAACCTGGTAATAATACAATGTAACAAACCTCTCAATTAAATTGTCGCTCACTTATGACTTTTCAATAATTAACTGTGAATTTAATCTGGTAAATTTAGGACGTCAGCAGTGCTGCGTCATGGCCCTGAAAGATCATTCTGAACAAAAAAGAAAAATTCTTACCTCAATGAAGTCACCGGATAACGCATATATATCTGGTCTTACAATAAATTTTTTTGGCACAGCCCTGTGCAATGCTGACCGATAGATTTCAAGACCAAAGATGGTACACGCTGAAAATATCAATACACATCACTGCTGCCACATGTAGAAGGAGGAAGAACCATGGCATAACGGCAACAACGGCGGGAAACCAAACTCAGATAGCCAGCCAAGTTCAATGAAATGCATAGTTCGGAGTGAGCATGGCTCAAGTATCTCCTCCCAAAATTATGGAAAACAAAGGGGTTGCAGTAGATTTGTTTCACAGTATTGAAGATGAACATGTGCTCAAGTGTATGTATTTTGGAGGCCATGTTTACCAGACATTTTTTTCTTGTTTGGAACATCCTACCAGGTCTCAAAGTTGTCTATCCTACATCTTAGCAACAACAGTACTGGTGCATGTATTCCACTGTGGGAAGTTTGAGAACGATTTTCTCTCATAGTTTTCGACTCGATCGTTTCCCGGCCAGGGTCCCTTACATCAAACTGAAATTTTCTCATCTCCGTCATCTCTGAAAATTCGTAACATCCTGACGGAATTACCCTGTATATACAAACGATAGTCTGCAGTTCGTGGTCTTGCGGTAGCGTTCTCGGTTCCCACGCATGGGGTTCCGGGTTCGACTCACAGCGGGGTCAGGGATTTTCCCTGCCTCGAGATGACTGGGTGTTGTTGTGTCGTTATCATCATCATCATTCATCCCCATTACGGTCGGAGGAAGGCAATGGTAAACCACCTCCGCTAGGACCTTGCCTACTCGGCAGTGCGTGTCTCCCGCATTGTCCCCCTACGCTCCTTGGAGTATGGGACCTCATCATTACAAATGATGTTCTGGAAAGCGCCATGCTGCCCTTTACAAGAGAGGTGGCAACGCTGGAAAACTGAAGCGCAGTGCAGGTTGACCTGCAGAGGATCGACACTTTGTGCAGGATTAGCAGTTGACCTTCATCATAAACTAACGTAACACATTGCGCACAAACAGGCAGAAAGGGCAATGGTTAGACGCCTGTGAACGAGCACTGGAAACGTGAATCCGTCAAATATCTGGGAGTACGCTTACGAAGAGAGTCAAAGTGCAACAACGACATAAAAGTAATCGAAGGAAAGGCAGATACCAAACAGATTCATGGGAAGAATCCTCTGGAAACGTGGTCCACCCACGAAGGAAGTGGCTTACAAAACTCTCCATCAACCGATGTATGATTGTTACTCGTCAGGCCTGGACCCTTGCCACATAGGATTCGTCAGGGAAATACAGGAGTTCCAAAGAAGAGCTGCAGCGTTCGCATCAAGTTCGTTTAACACGAGCGAATGTTCCACGGAGATGTTATTCTAACTTCAGTAGCAAACACTGCCGATCGTGGTGGTCGAGCGGTTCTAGACGCTTCAGTCTGGAACCGTGCGACCGCTACGGTCGCAGGTTCGAATCCTGCCTTGGGCATGGATGTTTGTGATGTCCTAAGGTTAGTTAGGTTTAAGTAGTTCTAAGTTCTATGGGACTGATGACCTCAGATGTTAAGTCCCATAGTGCTCAGAGCCATTTGAACAAAGTAGCAGACACTAAAAAAAGGCATTGTGCATCGTGGTGTGCTTTACTGTTCAGATTACGAGAACGTACTTTCCTTAATGAGTCACCCAACATACTACTTCCTCCGAAGTATATCTTACAAAGAGACCATGTAGATGAAATTAGATAGTTTCGATCTCGTACGGAAGCATAACAGCAGTCGTTTTTCCGATCAGAATCCGCGACTGGGACAGGGAAAAGATAGGGGGAGGGAGAAGTGATTTGTTGTTCTTGTTGTTCTGAGTGATCAGTCTTCTGACTAGTTTGATGCGACCCGCCACGAATTTCTCCCCTGTGCGAATCCCGTTATCTCAGATTAGCACTTGCAACCTACGTCCTCAGTTATTTCCTGAATATCTTTCTCTACAGTTTTTATCCTCTACAGCTTACTCTGGTACCAAGGAAGTTACCCCCTGATGTCTTAACAGATGTCCTACCAGTCCCTTGTTCTTGTCCGTGTTTTCCATATAGTCATTTCCTCTTCGATTCTGTAGAGAACCTCCTCATTCCTTACCTTATCAATCAACCTAATTTTCAAGATTCTTCTCTACAACCACATCTCAAGTGTTTCGATTCTCTTCTTTTCCGGTTTTCCCATAGTCCAATTTCACTGCCATAAAATACTGTGCTCCGAACGTACATTCTCAGAAATTTCTTCCTCAAGTTAAGGCCTTTGTTTGATATTAGTAAACTTCTTTTGGCCAGGAATGCCCTTTCTTCCAGTACTAGTCTGCTTTTTCTATCCATCCTGCTCCGTCTGTCATGGGTTATTTCGATGCCTAGGCAGCAGAGTTCCTTAACTTCATCTACTTCGTGATCACCAATCCTGATGTTAAGTTTCTCGCTGTTCTCATTTCTGCTACTTCTCATTACTTTCCTCTTTCTTCGATTTACTCTCAGTCCATATTCTGCACTCACTACACTGTACATTCCATTCAGTAGCTCTTGCAGTTCTTCCTCACTTCTTCATTTCCAATAAGGAGAGCAATGTCGTTATCGAATCTTATCATTGATATCTTTCCACCTTGAATTTTAATTCCACTCCTGAACCTTTCTTTTATTTCTTTCATTGCTCCGTCGGTGTATAGATTGAACAGTAGGGGCGAAAGACTACATCCCTACTTTACACTCTTTTTAATACAAGCTCTTCGTTTTTGGCCCTTCACTCTTATAATTTCCTCTTTCCATATAGCGTACCCCGAATTATCGCAGAATTTCTAACATCTTGTACCATTTGACATTATCGAACGCTTTTTCCAGTTTGACAAGTCGTATGAACATGTCTTGATTTTTCTTTATTCTTATTTGCATTACCAACCGCAACGTCAGAACTACGTCTCTGGTGCCTTTCATTTCGTAAGAGCAAGCTAGAGCCTTCCAACACATCCTTTATGTTCTTTTCCATTCTCTTATATACTATTGTCGTCAGCAGCAGGGATGCCTGAGGTGGTAAGCTGATTGTGCGATAATTTTCGCACTTGTCGGTTCTTGCAATCTTCGGAACTGTGTGGATGACTTTTCTCCGAAAGTCTGATGGTATATCGCCAGTCTCATACATTCTACACACCAACGTGAATCATTTTTTTGTTGCCACTTACCCAAATAATATTAGAAATTCTGACGGAATATTACCTATCTGTCCTGCCTTATTCGATCTTAAGTCTTTCAGAGCTCTTTTAAATTGTGATTTTAACACTGGATCTCCTATCTCTGTTGTTTCTTCTTCTATCAAATCACACAAGTCTTACACCTCATAGAGGCACTCAGTGTACTCTTTCCATCTCTCCATTCAGTCATCTGCATTTTACGGCGTAATTCTCATTGCACTCTTAACGTTACTGCACTTGCTTCTAAATTCGCTAAACGTTGTTTTGATTTTTCTGTTTGCTAAGTCAGTCCTTCCGGCAATTATTTTTTTCGATTTCTTCACATTTTTCGTGCAGCCATTTCGCCTTAGCCTCGCCGCACTTTCTATTTATTTCATTCCTAAGTGACTTGTATTTCTGTATTCCTAAATTTCCCAGAACATTTTTGTAGTTCCTTCTTTCATCGATCAGCGTATTTCTTCTATTACCCACGGTTTCTCTGCACTTACCTTCTCTATTCCTACGTTTTTCTTTCCAAAGTCTGTAGCTGCCTTTTTTAGAGATGTCCACTGCTCTTCAACTGAACTGCATAGTGAGCTAGTCCTTATAGCAGTATCTATAGGCTCAGAGAACTTCGTCTCTTCATTCCTTAGTACTTCCGCCTCCCACTCGTTCTTACATTGTGTAACGTTCCCTGGCAACACTCACACTATTAATAAACTAAAATTTAATTGTACTATATACGCCGCTATGAAGCAATTTGTATATACTGTAATTATTTAACAAAAAATATATATTTAATTTTGTGTAAAGGACATTCGTTATCATTGTAATATTTTCTGTAGTAATATTGTCGATGTATTTATGATTGTAATATTTCTATACTCATAATGTAATTGCGAAATGTGTCAATATCTGCGATAACAAAAATGTAAAATTCAGCCACAGAGGAAAATAATGTTGTAAGATTAGAAAGAGATGTTAATGGTCAGCAGTAGAGCTGAAAGTGAGAGGAACCTGTGACGTAGCATTTTATGAATGGATAGACTTCTTTTGTCTGTATCTAGATTTAGCCACCATTAGAGGAGAAATTACAAAATAATGTAAGTTGAATTATTGTTGCGGATAGTTAACGTTGAAATTTAATGATTTTGGTTCTTTCAAATACCTTAAATGTATAGTGAAGTATGTTTTATCAATGATAATTAAACGTCGGCTTGGCAATATTTAACCATTTTCTGCTAATAGAGATAGTCTTGTGTTCCATAGCTAACGCCGGCAAAGAATTCAGTAAATATTTTAAAAAACCACTGCATTTAGAAAATGTGTGCCAAGGCCGAATTATGTAAAGGACTTAATTCTCAACTAAATATTCTTAATCAGTTAATATGAATTCACGTAATTTTAAATGTACTTAATTCTGTGTAAATGAATTTTTATTACCACACGTAAATAAGAGGTTCTACAACAAAGTTAGTACGTACAGAAGGAAAGAAAGGCAAATTAACTAAAAACAAATTTAAGAAAGGTAACTGTTTATTTTTTTTTTAAATGTAATTTCATTATAATTGACTCCCTTCAACTTCAGCCTACTCTTCGTCATTCTTGAATTGTGAGAGAGTGGGACACAAAGTACCTCTGCCAAACACCCCAAGGTGACCTACGGAGTTGATGTGTAGACGCAGCAGGGGGCTGGCAGTCGGCAGGGAACAGGTGCGGCGCGGCCCGTGATTGATCCCGGAAACTCCGCCGGCAAGGCGGCGAATAGAGCCGGCCGGCCGGCCGCGGGCTATCGGAATCCTTTAGCGAGGTGCGGCCAACTTTTCGCAAGCTCTTGCGCTCCGTTAAATTTTTAGCCCCTTCGTCGGCCGCTGAATGGCGCGGGCCAGCCTGGCTGCCGACCGCTGATAGCCCGTCGAACGTAGGTATTCCATTTTTTTTTCTGTAACGCGTTTCCGCGTCCCCAGTGTCCATTTTGTGCCCTGCTTAACTGACATCGAGACCAGAATATTTCTGAGAAGCACACTGGTTGCCCTAGATTTGTAAGAAGCAGCAGTAGCTCAAGAAAATACGACTACAAAGCTAGTACGCCGCTGACGTTCGATCGTTTGGTGCGCGAAAGTAATTTAGGAAATCCCTTAGGAACCGGCTTGCTCACGGGTGTGTCGAGCAGTGTATGACGATAGAAGTGCGTGTACGGGTACGCCACGGAATGGGCACAATATAAATGGGAACAATATATGCTAGAAGGATTTTATAGTCTTCAATACCTACCACACCGCGTTGAACAGGTCATGTGCATCGAACTGTGAATTGAACTGTAAAGATTGATCACTAAGGTATTGTTTTATACGATGTACTCGTGAACTTTCTACCGTTGTATCTGCAGTTGAACTGAGTATATACACTACTGACCATTAAAATTGCTACACCACTAAGATGACGTGCTACAGACGCGAAATTTAATCGATAGGAAGAAGATGCTGTGATATGGAAATGATTAGCTTTTCAGGGCATTGACACAAGGTTGGCGCCGGTGGCGACACCTTCAACGTGCTGACATGAGGGAAGCTTCCAACCGATTTCTCATACACAAACAACAGTTCATCGGCGTTGCCTGGTTTATCGTATCGCTACATTGCTGCTCGCGTTGGTCGAGATCCAATGTCTGTTAGCAGAATATGGTATCGCTGGGTTCAGGAGGGTAATACGGAACGCCGTGCAGGATCCCAACGGCCTCGTATCACTAGCATTCGAGATGACAGGCATCTTATCCGCATGGCTGTAACAGGGCGCACAGTCACGTCTCGATCCCTGAGTGAACAGATGGGGACGTTTGCATGACAACAACCATCTGCACGAACAGTTCGATGACGTTTGCAGCAGCATGGACTATCAGCTCGGAGACCATGGTTGCGGTTGCCCTTGACGCTGCATCACAGACAGGAGCGGCTGCGATGGTGTACTCAGTGACCAACCTGGGTGCACGAATGGCAAAACGTCCTTTTTCGGATGAATCCAGGTTCTGTTTACAGCATTACGATGGTCGCATCCGTGTTTGGCGGCATCGTGATCAACGCACATTGGAAGCGTGTATTCGTCATCACCATACTGGCGTATCACCCGGCGTGATAGTATGGGGTGCCATTGGTTACACGTCTCGGTCACCTCTTGTTCGCATTGACAGCACTTTGAACAGTGGACGTTACATTTCAGATGTGTTACGACGCGTGGCTCTACCTTTCATTCGATCCCTGCGAAACTCTACATTTCAGCAGGATAATGTACGACCCCATGTTGAAGGTCCTGTGCGGACCTTTCTGGATACAGAAAATGTTCGACTGCTGCCCTGGCCAGCACATTCTCCAGATCTCTCACCAATTGAATACGTCTGGTCAATGGTGGCCGAGCAACTGGCTAGTCACTACTCTTGATGAACTGTGGTATCGTGTTGAAGCTACATGGGCAGCTGTACCTGTACACGCCATCCAAGCTCTGTTTGACTCAACGCCCAGGCGTATCAAGGCCGTTATTACGGTCAGAGGTGGTTGTTCTGGGTACTGATTTCTCAGGATCAGTGCACCCAAATTGCGTGAAAATGTAATCACATGTCGGTTCTAGTATAATATATTTGTCCAATGAATACCCGTTTATCATCTGCATTTCTTCTTGGTGTACCAATTTTAATGGCCAGTAGTGTAATATTAGGTGAATATGAAATCAGTATATGAACAGTGCAGCCAAGTGAAATAATGTTTCAGAACAGAAATAAATTCTGCCACAAATGCCTTAATTTGAATCACAGAGTAGCACTGATTCCCTCCGTGTTGAATTGCTGCCCATTATCTCAATCCTGTGGCATTTCTGGGTCGGAAGTGCCAAGAAGGGCTAAGCAGCCGGCCATAACCAGTGCATAGTGAGAACATTATTAAGCTTGCAGCTATAACGCCGTTTATATTGGCGTGGGCCGGTTACAGCATGTTCGCTAGCTGTTGCCGCTGTAGCACCACGTGCAAATTACGGGTGAACACTGCGTTGCCCTTGAGTTCACCGACATGCCACCACTTCCAGATCACTTCTCCTCTGCTACTCGGCTAGCGCAACATCCGTGTGACTCCGAAACATCAAACGTCAAACATTAACAACACAGGACAACCGTGCAAATGGAGAGAAACGATTAAAATTAATGGTCGGTCGAAAATCATTAATCAGCTGTATAGCCCCTTCTTTTGTACTTATCTCCAAGTTGAACCTCCCTCAGAACACGTCAGCATTTACGCCGGATACCGTCATGCAGAGTTTGCAATCTGTGAGGTTTCTTATTGTTGTTACATCTAACTCCTTAAGGCTAATATTAACTTCCAGCAACTTACTATGTCTGAATGATAACAACGTTCACTTTAAGAACATAGTGCAGAATATGGATATGAGCAATACCAGTACTGAAGTTTCTCTGGATACCATCACTCCAAAGCATCCAACGAAGTGAGTACGCGGACCTAATCGCAAAGGACGCAATGCACAGAGGCTACTGGCCTAACCCTGAGCTCAATGCATTCGCCTACATACCTACACACACACACCCATGGCAGCAGCCTTTTCAGCAGTTGCAGGGGCAACAGTCTGGATGATTGACTGATCTGGCCTTGTAACACTAACCAAAAAGGCCTTTCTGTGCTGGTACTACGAACGACTGAAAGCAAGGGGAAACTAAAGCCGTAATTTTCCCCGAAGGCATGCAGCTTTACTGTGTGGATAAGTGATGACGGCGTCCTCTTGGGTAAAATATTCCGGAGGTAAAGTAGTCCCCCATTCGGATTACCGGTTGGGTTCTACTCAGGAGGACGTCGTTATCAGGAGAAAGAAAACTGGCGTTCTACGGATTGGAGCATGGAATGTCAGATCCCTTAATCGGACAGGTGGGTTAGAAAATTTAAAAAGGGAAATGGATAGGTTGAAGTTAGATATAGTGGGAATTAGTGAAGTTCGGTAGCAGGATGAACAAGACTTCTGGTCAGGTGAATACAGGGTTATAAATACAAAATCAAATAGGGGTAATGCAGGAGTAGGTATAATAATGAATAAAAAAACGAGGGTAAGCTACTACAAACAGCATAGTGAACCCATTATTGTGGCCAAGATAGACACGAAGCCCACGCCTACCACAGTAGTGCAAATTTATATGCCAGCTAGTCCCGCAGATGATGAAGGGATTGATGAAATGTATGATGAGATAAAAGAAACTATTCAGATAGTGAAGAGAGACGAAAATTTAATAATCATGGGTGACTGGAATTCGGTAGTAGGAAAAGGAAGAGATGGAAACGTAAGAGGTGAATATGGAATGAGGGTAAGAAATGAAAGGGGAAGCCGCCTGGTAGGATTGTGCACAGAGCATAACTTAATCATAGCTAACACTTGGTTCAAGAATCATAAATGAAGGTTGTATACATGGAAGAGGCCTGGAGATACTCGAAGGTTTCAGATAGATTATACAGGGTTATTACGAATGATTGAAGCAATTTCACAGCTCTACAATAACTTTATTATTTGAGATATTTTCACAATGCTTTGCACACGCATACAAAAACTCAAAAATTTTTTTAGGCATTCACAAATGTTCGATATGTGCCCCTTTAGTGATTCGGCAGACATCAAGCCGATAATCAAGTTCCTCCCACACTCGGCGCAGCATATCCCCATCAATGAGTTCGAAAGCATTGTTGATGCGAGCTCGCAGTTCTGGCACGTTTTTTGGTAGAGGAGGTTTAAACACTGAATCTTTCACTTCACTATGCGTGTAACTTGCCCGCACGCGTTCAACCGTTTCTTCGCTCACTGCTGGCCGACCCATTGATTTCCCCTTACAGAGGCATCCAGAAGCTTTAAACTGCGCATACCATCGCCGAATGGAGTTAGCCGTTGGTGGATCTTTGTTGAACTTCGTCCTGAAGTGTCGTTGCACTGTTATGACTGACTGATGTGAGTGCATTTCAAGCACGACATACGCTTTCTCGGATCCTGTCGCCATTTTGTCTCACTGCCCTCTCGAGCGCTCTGGCGGCAGAAACCTCAAGTGCGGCTTCAGCCGAACAAAACTTTATGAGTTTTTCTACGTATCTGTAGTGTGTCGTGACCATATGTCAATGAATGGAGCTACAGTGAATTTATGAAATCGCTTCAATCATTTGTAATAGCCCTGTATAATGGTAAGACAGAGATTTAGGAACCATGTTTTAAATTGTAAGACATTTCCAGGGGCAGATGTGGACTCTGACCACAATCTATTGGGTATGAACTGCAGATTAAAACTGAAGAAACTGCAAGAAGGTGGGAATTTAAAGAGATGGGATCTGGATAAATTGACAGAACCAGAGGTTGGAGAGAGTTTCAGGGAGAGCATGAGGAAACGATTGAGAGGAATGGGGGAAAGAAATACAATAATAGAAGAATGGGTAGCTTTGGGGGATGAAATAGTGATGGCAGCAGAGGATCAAGTAGATAAAAAGATGAGGTCTAGTAAAAATCCTTGGGTAACAGAAGAGATATCGAATTTAATTGATGAAAGGACAAAATATAAAAATGCAGTAAATGATACAAACGTCTCAAAAATGAGATCGACAGGAAGTGCAAAATGACTAAGCAGAGATGGCTAGAGGACAAATGTAAGGATGTAGAGGCATATCTCACTAGGGGTGAGATAGATACTGCCTACAGGAAAATTAAAGAGACTTTTGGAGAAAAGAGAACCACTTGTATGAATATCAAAGTTCAGATAGAAACCCAGTTATAAGCAAAGAAGAGAAAGCAGAAAGGTGGAAGTAGTATATAAAGGGTCTGTACAACGGTGATGTACTCGAGGACAATATTATGGAAATGGAAGAGGATGTAGATGAAGATGAAAAGGGAGCTACGATACTGCGTGAGGAGTTTGACAGAGCACTGAAAGACCTGAGTCAAAACAAGGCCCCGGGAGTAGACAACATTCCATTAGAGCTACTGACGGCCTTGGGAGAGCCAGTCATGGCAAAACTCTACCATCTGGTGAGCAAGATGTATGAGACAGACGAAATACCCTCAGACCTCAAGAAAATTGTAATAATTCCAGTCCCAAAGAAAGCAGGTGTTGACAGATATGAAAATTACCTAACTATCAGTTTAATAAGCCACGATTGCAAAATTCTAACACAAATTCTTTACAGACGAATCGAAAAACTGGTAGAAGCAGACCTCGGGGAAGATAAGTTTGGATTCCGTAGAAATGTTTGAACACGCGAGGCAATACTAACCCTAAGACTTATCTCAGAAAATAGATTAAGGAAAGGCAAACCTAAGTTTCTAGCATTTGTAGACTTAGAAATGCTTTTGACAATGTTGACTGGAATACGCTCTTTCAACTTCTGGAGGTGGAAGGGGTGAAATACAGGGAGCGAAGGCTATTTACAATTGTACAGAAACCAGATGGCAGTTATAAGAGTCAGGGGCATGAAAGAGAAGCAGTGGTTGCGTAGGGAGCGAGACAGGGTTGTAGCCAATCCCCGATGTTATTCAGTCTGTATATTGAGCAAGCAGTGAAGGAAACAAAAGAAAAATTCAGAGTAGGTATTAAAATCCATGGAGAAGAAATAAAAACTTTGAGGTTCGACGATGACAATGTAATTCTGTCAGAGACAGCAAAGGACCTGGAAGAGCAGCTGAACGGAATGGACAGTGTCTTGAAAGGAGGATATAAGATGAACATCAACAAAAGCAAAACGAGGATAGCGGAATGTAGACGAATTAAATCGGGTGATGCTAAGTGTATTAGATCAGGAAATGAGACACTTAAAGTAGTAAAGGAGTTTTGCTATTTGGGGAGCAAAATAACTGATGATGGTCGAAGTAGAGAGGATATAAAATGTAAACTGGCAATGGAATGGAATGCGTTTGTGAAGAAGAGAAATTTGTTAACATCGAGTATAGATTTAAGTGTCAGGAAGTCGTTTCTGAAAGTATTTGTATAGAGTGTAGCCATGTATGGAAGTGAAACCTGGATGATAAATAGTTTGGACAAGAAGAGAATAGAAGCTTTCGAAATGTGGTGCTACAGAAGAATGCTGAAGATTGGATGGGTAGTTCACATAACTAATGGGGAGGCATTGAACAGAATTAGGGAGAAGAGAAATTTGTGGCACACCTTGACTGGAAGAAGGGATCGGTTGGTAGGACACGTTCTGAGGCATCAAGGGTTCACCAATTTAGTATTGGAGGGCAGCGTGGAGGGTAAAAATCGTAGAGGGAGACAAAGAGATGAATACACTAAGCACATTCAGACGGATGTAGGTTGTGGTTGATGAAGAAGCTTGCGCAGGATAGAGTAGCATGGAGAGCTGTATCAAACTGGTCTCTGGCTGAAGACCACAAAACAACACCTGCACACAAAGCAAATGTATGTAAAGTGGAAACAAGTGCGGAAAGAAACAAGATGACAGAGTGTCCGTCACTGGTATCTAACGTGCCATCTCCCCCTCCCCCCCCCCCCCCCTCCACCCCGCTAGTTCCGGAAGACGTTAGTGTACTGGGGTATGGCACGTTAGACCTTACATCAGTGACGGACACCCTGTCATCTTGTTTCTTTCCGCACTTGTTTCCACCTTATATACAATTGCTTTGTGTGCAGGTATATGGTCGAATGCATTGAGCTCAGGGGAAGGCCAATAGCCTCTGT